>NC_061510.1:108026156-108123445 GCF_022539505.1 Lolium rigidum
TCAACGACTTGTGTACTACACCATGCAGTGGTACGCTGGGTCATCACACCCTTTGTGACACTTGGTTGAAACATATGCTATGCAATGATAATCCATGTTAATCCAAGCTAATTAGGACAAGGTGCGAGCACTATTGGTATACTATGCATGAGACTTGCAACTTATAGGATATCTTATACATAACACATATGATTTATTACTACCGTTGACAAAATTGTTTCTTGTTTTCAAAATGAAAAGCTCTAGCACAAATATAGTAATCCATGCTTCCTCTCGCGAAGGGCCATTCTTCTACTTTATTGTTGAGTCAGTTTACCTATTCTTTCTATCCCAGAAGCAAACACTTGTGTCAATTGTGTGCATTGATTCTTACATGTTTACTTATTGCACTTATTATATTACTTTGTGTTGACAATTATCCATGAGATATACATGTTGAAGTTGAAAGCAACCGCTGAAACTTATATCTTCATTTGTGATGCTTCAATGCCTTTACTTTGAATTTATTGCTTCATGAGTAACTCTTATGCAAGTCTTATTGATGCTTGTCTTGAAAGTATTATTCATGAAAAGTCTTTGCTATATGGTTAAGTTGTTTACTCATTATCTTCACTATTGCTTTGAATCGCTGCATTCATATCATATGCTTTACAATGGTATTGATCAAGATTATGATAGCATGTCACTTCAGAAATTATCTTTGTTATCGTTTACCTACTCGAGGGCGAGTAGGAACTAAGCTTGGGGATGCTTGATACGTCTCAAACGTATCTATAATTTCTTATGTTCCATGCTACTTTTATGATGATACTCACATGTTTTATACACATTATATGTCGTTTTGATGCGTTTTCCGGAACTAACCTATTGACGAGATGCCGAAGTGCCGATTCTTTGTTCTCGCTGTTTTTGGTTTCGAAATCCTAGTAAGGAAATATTCTCGGAATCAGACGAAATCAACGCCTAGCATCTTAGAATTCCACGAAGCTTCCAGAACACCCGAGAGCCACCAGAGGAGGGCCACAGGGGGCCCACACATGTGGGCGGCGCGGCCAAGGAGCCAGGCGTGCCGCCCTACTATGTGGTGGCCCCGTCAGCCTTCCGACTCCGCCTCTTCGCCTATTTAAAGGTCCCTGACATAAATCTTCGATACGAAAAAACCATGGTACGAGAAACCTTCCAGAGCCACCGCCATCGCGAAGCCAAGATCTGGGGGACAGGAGTCTCTGTTCCGGCACGCCGCCGGGACGGGGAAGTTCCCCCGGAAGGCATCTCCATCGACACCACCGCCATCTTCATCAACGCTGCTTGTCTCCCATGAGGAGGGAGTAGTTCTCCATCGAGGCTAAGGGCTGTACCGGTAGCTATGTGGTTAATCTCTCTCCTATGTACTTCAATACAATGATCTCATGAGCTGCCTTACATGATTGAGATTCATATGAGCTTTGTATCACTATTCATCTATGTGTTACTCTAGTGATGTTATTAAAGTATTCTATTCCTCCTCCATGGTGTAATGGTGACAGTGTGTGCATCATGTAGTACTTGGCATAGTTTATGATTGTAATCTCTTGTAGATTATGAAGTTAATTATTGCTATGATAGTATTGATGCGATCTATTCCTCCTTCATAGTGTGATGGTGACAAGTGTGCATGCTATGTTAGTACTTGGTGTAATTGCAATGATCTATCATGCACTCTAAGGTTATTTAAATATGAATATCGAATGTTGTGGAGCTTGTTAACTCCGGCATTGAGGTGCTCTTGTAGCCCTACACAATTAGTGGTGTTCATCATCCAACAAGAGAGTGTAGAGTGGTTTTATTATGTGATCAATGTTGAGAGTGTCCACTAGTGAAAGTATGATCCCTAGGCCTTGTTTCTAAACACTGAAACTCCGTTTATTTACTGTTTTGTTGCATGTTTACTCGCTGCCATATTTTATTCAGATTGCTATTACCACTCATATGCATCCATACTACTTGTATTTCACTATCTCTTCGCCGAACTAGTGCACCTATACATCTGACAAGTGTATTAGGTGTGTTGGGGACACAAGAGACTTCTTGTATCGTGATTGCAGGGTTGCTTGAGAGGGATATCTTTGACCTCTACCTCCCTGAGTTCGATAAACCTTGGGTGATCCACTTAAGGGAAACTTACTGCTATTCTACAAACCTCTGCTCTTGGAGGCCCAACACTGTCTACAAGAATAGAAGCACCCGTAGACATCAAGTTACCACTAGTGTAGATAGCTGGGAACCCCGGTCCATCTCTCATCATCATATACTCGTTCCTATATGTCATTGGAAGTAGTATCAACTATTTTCTGGTGCCATTGCTCTCATATTACTGCTACTGCTGCTGTGTTACTCTTACTATCGCTCTCATATTATCGTCTGCTTTCACATCACCCCTGTTACTAGTGCTTTTCCAGGTGCAGCTGAATTGACAACTCAGTTGTTAAGGCTTATAAGTATTCTTTACCTCCCCTTGTGTCGAATCAATAAATTTGGGTTTTACTTCCCTCGAAGACTGTTGCGATCCCCTATACTTGTGGGTCATCAGTAAACCCTCGCACGGAGAAAGCTATAGGGGTAGATCTGCGGGGTCCCCGCCCTAGGGTTTTCCAAGATACAGACCACCGGAGCGTCGGAATCGCTGGAAAACTTGTGTGTGTCCACATGGCATGCACAAAAGTGATTTGAGATGGTTTTATATCCAAGGCTACCCCCAAGGTGTGTCCGGCTTCTCGGACAGGGGGTTCCTACACTTAGGCAGATTCTGGATGTATAGGGGGGAACTCCCTCGGAGGTGAACTGGAGAGAAAAGTGATACATTTAAGAACTTAAGACCCACACACTATACAAAACACTTAAATAACTAGGCCCACACACATACCAAAGCGCTTAAAAACTAGACCCACACACGAACCGAAACACTTAAAGAACTACACCCACACACAGGAACCAAAACACTTAAAGAAACTACACCCACACAGGAACCAAAACACTTAAAGAACTAGACCCACACACAAACCAAAACATTTAAAGAACTACACCCACACACGAACAAAACACTTAACACTGGGTTGACGCATGACCCGCTAGACACATGGACTCGACACACACATATTAATCAGAGAAGTCGAAATCTTCATCCTTGCTGGGGGTGTCCTCTGAAGCGGTGGTTGTGAGGTTCCACAACCACCGTTCATCATTCTCCCCCCATGTCGATGCCTCTCCTTTGGCGTACTCTGCTTCAACCTCGTCCTTCCTCTGCCGCTTTCCCGCCCTCCTCTCTCTCTTGTACGTCTGCTTGTCCTTCCAGAATGCGCGCATTGCCTCGACGTCTCCGGGATGGTCTCTGCGCCACTGTGCCATGAACTGCTCGTCCGCCTCGGTGGTATCAATCCACCGTTGGCCAGACCTGTACCGCCGCGCTTCACCCTGTGAGCGAAGTAGCGGCTCAGTAGAGAGACTCTGAGCTTCCGTCAGAGACCTGACCTCCGGGAAGTTCATTTCGTGGCGCGGCCGGCCAAACCTTCAAGCCGCAACGTCGTATGTGCGGGCAGTAGCCTCCTTCGTGTAGAAGGTGCCGAGCCACACATGCGTTCCACCGGCGGTGATTTCAGCCGCGAAATGCAACGCAGGCCGCAGGCGAACGCCGATGAAGCCCGTGTTGCTACGGCGACGAGGAGCCATCTCAGCGGTAGCTCAGCTCAGAGGATTTTGTGGTGATGTTGGATGAGAGAAGTGATGAGGGGAGAAATGTTGCTGGTTCTGTTAGTGGAGAAGACATGGCTATATATAGGCCGACGAGGGGCTGAAACGGCGGGAAAACTTGGCGGGAAATAATGGCGGGAAAAAAGGGCGGGAGAGAAGCAGCGGGAAAGGGTGGGCGGGAAAAAAGGGCGGGAGAGAAGTAGCAGGGCGGGAGTGAACCAGAGAGAAACTTGGGATCATATGGGATGATCCTCGTTTCCACATGTACCTATGACCTAACCGAGCTCAAATGGAGGCATATGCCCACCGGGGACCCCGATGGGATGCGAGTCAAAGGGGTAGACCGCGCGGTCAACAGAACTAGGGTTTCGTCGGAAATCGAGCATCGGATATAGGGAATGGCCCCAAAACTTGTGTGTGTCCACATGGAATGCACAAAAGTGATTTGAGATGGTTTTATATCCAAGGCTACCCCCGTGTGTGTCCGGCTTCTCGGACGGGGGTTCCTACACTTAGGCGGATTCGCATGTATAGGGGGAACTCCTCGGAGGTGAACCGGAGAGAAACTTGAGATCATATGGGATGATCCTTGTTTCCACATGTACCTATGACCTAACCAAGCTCAAATGGCGGCATATGCCCACCGGGGGACCCCGATGGGATGCAGTCAAAGGGGTAGACCGCGCGGTCAACAGAACTAGGGTTTCGTCGGAAATCGAGCATCGGATCTAGGGAATGGCCCCAAAACTTGTGTGTGTCCACATGTAATGCACAAAAGTTATTTGAGATGGTTTTATACCCAAGGCTACCCCCAGGTGTGTCCGGCTTCTCGGACAGGGGGTTCCTACACTTAGGCAGATTCTGCATGTATAGGGGGGAACTCCCTCGGAGGTGAACCGGAGAGAAACTTGGAATCATATGGGATGCTCCTTGTTTCCACATGTACCTATGACCTAACCAAGCTCAAATGGAGGCATATGCCCACCGGGGGTCCCCCGATGGGATGCAGTCAAAGGGGTAGATCGCGCGGTCAACAGAACTAGGGTTTCGTCAGAAATCGAGCATCGGATCTAGGGAATGGCCCCAAAACTTGTGTGTGTCCACATGGAATGCACAAAAGTGATTTGAGATGGTTTTATATCCTAGGATACCCCCAGGTGTGTCCGGCTTCTCGGACAGGGGGTTCGTACACTTAGGCAGATTCGACATGTATAGGGGGAACTCCCTCGGAGGTGAACCGGAGAGAAACTTGAGATCATATGGGATGATCCTTGTTTCCACATGTACCTACGACCTAACCAAGATCAAATGGAGGCATATTCCCACCGGGGGACCCCCCGATGGGATGCAGTCAAAGGGGTAGACTGCGCGGTCAACAGAACTAGGGTTTCGTCAGAAATCGAGCATCGGATGTAGGGAATGGCCCCAAAACTTGTGTGTGTCCTCATGGAATGCACAAAAGTGATTTGAGATGGTTTTATATCCTAGGCTACCCCCCCAGGTGTGTCTGGCTTCTCGGACAGGGGGTTCCTACACTTAGGCAGATTCTGCATGTATAGGGGGGAACTCACTCGGAGGTGAACCGGAGAGAAACTTGAGACCATATGGGATGATCCTTGTTTCCACATGTACCTATGACCTAACCAAGATCAAATGGAGGCATATGCCCACCGGGGGACTCCCGATGGGATGCAGTCAAAGGGGTAGACCACGCGGTCAACAGAACTAGGGTTTCATCGGAAATCGAGCATCGGATCTAGGGAATGGCCCCAAAACTTGTGTGTGTCCACATGGAATGCACAAAAGTGATTTGAGATGGTTTTACACCCAAGGCTACCCCCGTGTGTGTCCGGCTTCTCGGACGGGGGTTCCTACACTTAGGCGGATTCCGCATGTATAGGGGGAACTCCTCGAAGGTGAACCGGAGAGAAACTTGGGATCATATGGGATGATCCTTGTTTCCACATGTACCTATGACCTAACCAAGATAAAATGGAGGCATATGCCCACCGGGGGACCCCCGATGGGATGCAGTCAAAGGGGTAGACCGCGCGGTCAACAGAACTAGGGTTCCGTCAGAAATAGCATCAGATCTAGGGAATGGCCCCAAAACTTGTGTGTGTCCACATGGAATGCACAAAAGTGATTTGAGATGGTTTTATATCCTAGGATACCCCCCCAGGTGTGTCTGGTTTCTCGGACAGGGGGTTCCTACACTTAGGCAGATTCTGCATGTATAGGGGGAACTCCCTCGGAGGTGAACCGGAGAGAAACTTGAGATCATATGGGATGATCCTTGTTTCCACATGTACCTATGACCTAACCAAGCTCAAATGGAGGCATATGCCCACCGGGGACCCCGATGGGATGCGATCAAAGGGGTAGACCGCGCGGTCAACGGAACTAGGGTTTCGTCGTAAATCGAGCATCGAATGTAGGGAATGGCCCCAAAACTTGTGTGTCCACATGGAATGCACAAAAGTGATTTGAGATGGTTTTATATCCTAGGCTACCCCCAGGTGTGTTCGGCTTCTCGGACAGGGGGTTCCTACACTTAGGCAGATTCTGCATGTATAGGGGGGAACTCCCTCGGAGGTGAACCGGAGAGAAACTTGAGATCATATGGGATGATCCTTGTTTCCACATGTCCCTATGACCTAACCAAGCTCAAATGTAGGCATATGCCCACCGGGGGACCCCCGATGGGATGCAGTCAAAGGGGTAGACCGCGCGGTCAACATAACTAGGGTTTCGTCATAAATCGAGCATCAGATCTAGGGAATGGCCCCAAAACTTGTTTGTGTCCACATGGAATGCACAAAAGTGATTTGAGATGGTTTTATATCCTAGGCTACCCCCCCCAGGTGTGTCCGGCTTCTCGGATAGGGGGTTCCTACACTTAGGCAGATTCTACATGTATAGGGGGAACTCCCTCGGAGGTGAACCGGAGAGAAACTTGAGATCATATGGGATGATCCTTGTTTCCACATGTACCTATGACCTAACCAAGCTCAAATGGAGGCATATGCCCACCGGGGGACCCCCGATGGGATGTAGTCAAATGGGTAGATCTGCGGGGCTCCCAGATTAGGGTTTCTTCTACCGGTGGGAATATTGATGTAAGATAGGGTAACTATTGATACTACATGTTCCGATGACCTAACACAACACAAAGGAAGAGAAAAGTCCATGGGTCAGCTGTCATCGGAGGTCGGTCAAAGGGGTAGATCTGCGGGGCTACCGGATTAGGGTTTCGTCTACGGGAGAAAATATTAAGTTAAGATGGTAAATTTTTTTATGCGCATAGCTTGGGAATGTAGAAGATTAAAACAAATTTATATGGACCTATATTAATATATTTTATTTTCGTAATTGACATTAAGAAAATTTAAATAAAAAATAAATTGAAAAAGAAAAAAAGGGGTCTATGCCGAGGGCTGCCCTCGGCATAGCCTGGCCCTCGGCATAGGGGTTAGGGTTTGGGGTGCGGACAAGGTCGGGTCGAGCCGGACCACGCGCCCGAGCCGCACCCCTTTTTCCCCATCTCCCCCACGCGCCCGAGCTTCTCCCGCCTGTAGCTTCCCCCGCGCCGCCGCCTGCTAGCTTCCCCCGCCGCCCCCTACTCGCGCCGCCCCCTGCTCGCGCCGCCGCCTGCTCGCGCCGCCGCCCGCCCCTGCTAGCTTCCCCCGCCGCCCGTGCTACCTCCCTGCTCACGCCGCCGCCCCTGCCTCCCCTAGCTTCGCCATCCGCCCCTGCTAGCTTCGCTGACCGCCCCTGCTACCTTGCTCGCGCCGCCGCTGCCCCCTGCCTCCCTGTCGCTGCGACCCCGCCAGCCCCTGCGCCCCATCTCTGTAAGTTTTTTTTGTAACTTTTGTTTCTAAGATTGTATGCTATTTAGAAATAGAAATATAAAATGTGAAATGTGAAATAATTTGTGAAATGTGAAAATAGAAAATGTGAAATAGCAAATGTGAAAGTGTGAAATAGAAAATGTGAAATAGAAATACAAATAGAAAATGTGAAAATGTGAAATAGAAAATGTGAAATACAAATACAAATAGAAAATGTGAAATGTGAAATAATTTGTTTTTTATTGAATGGAAATAGGTGCCGTCGTGACCGCCGACCTCGTGACCGCCCCGTCGTGACCGCTCCGTCGTGACCGCCCCGTCGTGACCGCCTTGTCGTCGTGTATGTGATTCTCTCCGTCCGCCGAGGGTGAGCTAAAACATGGCCTCCCCTTCTCCGCATTTTCTTATGTCACTAGATTCATTTTTCAAGTCCAGTTGCGTAACCTAGGTGTCACTTCCCGTCCGCGAGCGTTACGCGGATAAATATGCATTAGTGGTCCGCATATTTTGAACCGTAACGCTTGCGGCATTTACGGGACAGTCGGCGGATGCGTAGTTGTCTACGTTTTCCATGTTCTACTCCGGTCCGAGTCAGGATTTCGGCGGCGCCTCCCCGTTGTTCTCCGGATGCACATCCTCTCGGCTTTTTGCCGAGACGTGTATCGGGAGAGCAGCAGGGAGGTGCTGCCGAAATTCTGACTTGGACCAGGGTAGAGCATGGAGAACGTAGCCAACTACGGATCCGACGGCTGCTAGGAGCCCACCTAGTAGAGATGTAGGTTAATGCATGCGTTTCGCCCGGTAAAATAAATAAAAATATGATGCATTTAATTTCCTATTTGATATAAATGCTATGTATGTGGTTTGGCTCCCAATACAGAGGATGGCTGATAATGGATGGATGTACAATGAGCGTGTTAGTGCGACTGAGAAAACAGCTGAGTGGACAAGGAAGACCCATTTTCTAGTGAATGAGTTAGCGCGTGGTACAAAGGGGCTGGTTCGGGCACTTTGCCCTCGTGTTCGCTGCGTGAAGCGTCAACGTCGTGGGAAGGATGAAATGTATAGACACCTTCTGCAATATGGGTATATGCATGGGTACGTCACGGAAATCGACTTTGATGAGCGCGAACGTGAAAGAGGTGAGGTGATGCGGCAGCGGCTCAATGGCAATGAGTACGATGGAATTAGAGACTTTCTAGATGATCTCGTCCATGTCGATGTCCCGGAGGCGCCGCCAGAATCGGAGGAACCAGAGCCAACCGCGAAGGCCTTCTATGGTATGATTGCCGCGGCTAAGAAGCCTCTGTACGAGGGCGCCACGATTTCTCAGCTCGATGCCATCTCCCAATGTCTAGCCGACAAGACCCGGTACAACACCACCCGTGAGGGCTTTGAAGCAAGTCCGAAAACAACTGGTAACATGTTTCCCAAAGATCATTGTGTGCCTCAAATCCTGCACGCGACGAGGAGAATGATGAAGGACCTCAACATGGATTATCAAAAGATAGACTGTTGTCCTAAAGGTTGCGTTCTATTTTGGAGACAGTTTGCGGAGGACAAGTATTGTCCCATCTGTAAGCAGTCAAGGTATGAAGAGGTAACGGGAAAGGATGGTCAGGTGAGGCAGTCAAGCACCGCAAAGTCAATTCTTCGATATCTCTCATTCATAAAAAGAATCCAGCGGCTTTACATGCACGAGGAGACAGCCAAACAGATGACGTGGCACAAGTATGGGAAGAGATTCGTGGACGAAAACAAGAAGTTGAAGATGGGACATCCATCCGATGGTACGGCATGGAAGAACTTCGATAGGAAATACCCCCTTGCGGCAGCCGAGGCTCGGAATGTCAAAATTGCGATATCAACAGATGGCTTCAATCCATATGGTATGTCGAATGCCAATTACAGTTGCTGGCCCGTGTTTGTTATTCCGCTCAATCTCCCTCCCGGAGTCCTAATGACGAGGAAGACCATGTTTCTGTCGCTGATCATTCCAGGCCCTCATTACCCGGGGAAGAATTTGAGTGTCTACATGCAGCCAATTGTGGAAGATTTGAACCACTCTTGGCACCACGGGACATTGATGTATGACCGAGCATCGAAGACAAACTTCTACATGAAAGTTTGGTTGCAGTATACCATGCATGACATGCCCAGGTACGCCCTAACATGCGGATGGTGTACAGCTGGTAAGTGGCCATGCCCAGTGTGCAGGCACCGGCTTGAGTTCCTTTGGCTACGGAAGGGTCGCAAGTATGTTGCGTTTGACACGAATCGACGAGTTCCTCAAAAGGAGGCATCCGTTTAGAGAAGACAAAAGGAACTTCAAGAAGGGCAAAGTTGTGCATGAAAAAAAAGATGTGCCGAAGTTTGATGGTACACTTGTTGAAGCCGAGCTACGTGCTCTCGTGCCGGCAGCGACGCCAACTGGCCATCAATTTGAGGGATATGGTGTAACGCACAACTGGACTCACGAGGCTGGTGAGGGTCTTTTATTCTTAGTATTTATTTGTCAACATGCTTCTTAATTGCATTGTGCCTTTATTCTTAGTATCTTCATTTTATTATGTCAACATGCTTCTTAATTGCATTGTGCCTTTTATTCTTAGTATCTTCATATAATATGTCTTTGTGCTTAACTGTTTTATTCTTCTCAATGCGGGTGATCGAACAATATGAGCAGCGGCAAGGCAGACTCCGAGAGCTTGCTTAAGACGCTGGCGCAGGTGAAGAGGAATATTCCTAGAGCGCCTAGACGGAGTGATCGAGCCCCGGTGCAAAATCCACATTACGCCGATGGTACCGATGGAGGACGAGGACGAGGAGGACGAGGACGAGGACGAGGAGGACGAGGTGGCGGCGGAGTACACATGGACTTTGACGAGCCACCCTCCGCTTCTGGCGACGTGGCTCCTGAGTTGTTCCTAGAGGGTCCGTCTAGTGGGGAGGTGGAGATGGAGACGGAGTCTACACATGAGTCGGACTCTAGGGCTGAGTTGGAGGTGATGGAGGGTGGGGGTGCGCCGAAGCCCTTGAAGATTCGTGGAGAAGCTAGAGTCCCCGATGCGAGGAAGGTGCCGAAGACCCATGATGACAAGGCCCTTATCATTCCTTCGAGCGATGAGTAAGTGTATTACTTCAGAAATTTCGAACATGTATTTTCATCTTGGGCATAATAAACAATTTGGCATGTGTACTAATGTGGGATTTATTTGCAGCAACTGGACATGGGAGGCCAAGCCCGCCCGCCAGCCTAACAACTTGCTTGGGGCTCTGATTAAGAAGTTCTGGCCGGGCAAATACACTCCCCTTAGCACGTTCCCCGGTGGTGAGCCAAAGCTAGCCACTACTTGGGCGGACTATGAGGATGCCCCTACCGTAGGCTTCGCGACAGCTGCTGAGGCTGTGACCACCAAGTTTTGGGTAAGGCATATATTTCTCGAGCACCGTTCATAGTTGATGACCCTAATGTGCTAACTCATGACTTTCACAACTGATTTATGCATGATTGAAGTGCTTCTATCGTGTGGACCCGGAGCATGATATGCAGGCGCGTCTCACTTTGCGTGGCGCTTGCAAGAGGTTGACACCGCAGCAGTGGTACAACCAAAAGGTCACCTGCGCTAGTGCCTTCTGGGCTAACAAGGGTACGAGGGTCAAGAAGGAGTACTATGTTGGTAACCAGCCTACGGAGGAATGGGCAATGACCATTGATGAGTACATGTCGGTGAGTAAAATGTCAATGAGATTCTACATTGCTGCTAAGTTTTCATTGAATTATCTTGAGTTGAGTATTGCGTTTTCAGGTTTGTCCCGAGTGGGCATAGGGAGGCATGGGAGGAGCTGATTAGGGCGAGGTGGCTCAGGCAGGACGAGGAGTTTGCAGCCGTGTCGAGACGTAACATGGAGAACCGAGGCACCGGTGGCACACACTGCGCGGGAAGCCGCGACTACACCCTCTTCAAGGGGAAAAATGTATGTATATACATGGAACGACCTTCTTTCATTTCCCGTCATGTCTCATTTGTGATACGCATAACTCTTCTTTTCGCGATGCAGGTGGCCAAGGCACCACCTGGGGTGGTGCTTCATGATGCCGAGATATATGACATGATGCGGACGAAGCAGAAGCCCAATCCCGCATTGCCTCAGCCACAGTACTACGGCAATGCCAAGGCCGCCAAGGATGACTACTGCGACATGGTGAGGTCTCGTCACCCGGAGGTGGATTACCCCTTGCGCATCTCGATCGACGAGGAGTCGTTGGTCCTGTCGAGTCGCGGGCGTCCGCATGGCCGTTTCCCCTTTCTGAATAAGGTGGTCAAGCCTACCCATGCCACGAGCTACACGCGTCTCAAGCATACCCTCACCGCCGACAGCCCCCGGCCTCGTCCACGGCCTCGCTCGTCCACCCGCCTACGATGTAAGTTTTCCTCATTTTCATCCTCTTTCCGGTTTTCCTTCCTACATGGCTAAGTGTTGACGAGATTCATTGTTTCGAAATTGTAGCCCGAGTTCGAGGCGGCCTTCGAAGCCTGTAATGAAGCGTATCAGCAGAGCCGCTGCGCGGTGGAATAGGCAGAATACAGCCTACATGGCGTATATAGGAGTAAGTCCGAATCTTTCTTCTCGCAAGTAGATGACAAGTCTCGGTTTGATGCTTTATTTCTGCAAAGCCTAACTTGTAACCTATCTTGCAGGAAATGATGATTTCTATGTCTATCGGTACACCGCCACCGGCTCGAGTTACCGTGGCGGGGGACATGCCTATCATGCCATCGAGGGCAGCTTTCGCTGCGACTTACTACGGATCCACACCGGAGGTAAGTTCTTTGCCAAACTCGTAGTTACCACTTCCCTTTGCATCGCAAGTTGCTAACATGTAGGGAACATGTAGGGAACGGGATGCTCCGGGAACCAGGCCTCGCAGGGTGGGCGCGAGGTCACACCGGTTCATGAAGGTGGTCAGTCTCTTGGGCGTTCTGCTGGTGCCTCTCCGTCGACTACTCCTGGGACTACTCCCGGTGCCTCTCCATCGACTTCTCCTGGGCGTACTTCCGGTCCTTCTCCAGGTGGTTCTTCTGCAGCTTCTACCGGAGCGCAACCCCGGGCTGCTCGTTTCGCCAACGATGTGGGCGGACACACCCCGCCCGGGTCCTTCCTTCGCTAGTTCTGTATTTGGATGACATGGCACTCTCCTCTTGTATGTGCACCATGTATGCTACTATGTGCACGATGTATGCTACTATGTGCATTTTATGCTATTTACGTGAATTACGGTGAATTTGGATAAATTATGGTGAATTTTGATGAATTTGGATGTAGAACTGCTAAACTGTGCAAACTGGACTGCTGGACGGTGCAAACTGGACTGCTGGAAAACAAAAAAAAAATCGAACAGGTCTACGCCGAGGGCAATGCCGTCGGCATAGCCTTCCGCCTGGCAGCCGCGTGCAGCGTGCCGCGTGGCACTGCATGGCCCAGGTGGCAGCCGCGCGACGCGCCACGTCGCTCCACGGCGCGCATATGGCTGCCCTACGCCGAGGGGGTGCCGTCGGCGTACACGCACAGGTGGCGTCGCCAGCTCGCGCCACGTTGCCCCGTTCGTCGCCGGATCGCTACTGTACGCCGAGGGCAGCGACGCCGAGGGGCCCAGCTGGCCGTCGGCGTAGGTCGCGTACGCCGAGGGCCAGCCGTACGCCGACGGCGAGGCTGGCTACGCCGAGGGACCTAGAAGCCGAGGGGCTACGCCGAGGGCTGCCGTCGGCGTAGCCTACGCCGAGGGCCAGGCGCGGCTACGCCGAGGGCAGCTGGCCGTCGGCAGCGAGCTCCATTCTGTAGTGTATACTAGTACTAGCTAGATAAAACATGATGCAGGTGACCTGAGTAAGGATAGCTATGATGTTCAATTGATACGGTACCCATAATTTTGAGGAAGTCGTATATATATAATATCCAGTGAGAGATGTACTCTTTGTATATCAGCATTGTGGATACTTGCACTGCCAAGTTCATACGTGTTCTAGTAGCAGAAGTCCTCCTAATAATAAGATCTTGGAGAGTAGTGACAGTAAGGCAAATTTCGACACCAGAATTAATCCAGAATGTATGGGCTTGCGATGCATCAGGAATTCATCCTTTTCAACCCATCGAAAAGCTTGTTGATGTACGTTATGCTTGCCTCTTGATCAATATTTCCTCACTACTAGGAGGGAACGTGGGTCAGTAGGAACCCGAGTTGTGGCCTTCGTTGTTGGCTCCATGAGGAAGGTAGCTCCACCCTGAACCCGAGTTGTGGCCTTCGTTCAGTTGGCCCACCGAACCGAGCAGGAGCGGGGGATCACATAGCCACATATGCTAACTCTGACAGACGTCCTACTGAACTTCGGAGTGCGCACTCGCCCGCCGAATTTGGTCCACCGCCATGCAACCATGGATGATATTTTTCGTTACAGCTGGGCTTAAGTGACAAATATCTGTTGGCCCGGCTAAATTATGTAGCACACTAAAGATTTTTCGTGATGCAAGCTTCCTTGAGGTCTTGTGGATGAGTTACAGAACACAAACCACACGAAGCAAATAAGTGTATCTGTTCTGCCCTTAGTATAACGAACTCCTAAAGAAACAAAATAGGTGAGCCGCAAAATAGCATTCTAAGCAAAGGAAAAAAAATGCTCAATATTTATGTAATTCCTAGTACAATGAAAGGCTACGGTTTTGCAAGAACATGAGCACATGATTCCCATTTCCGAGGCAAAACCTATGTATTGATGAAACTAAAAGCTGAGTAATAGTTGTCATGTCCCTAAAGGAAATGCCTAGAAGTAGAATTTTGGGGAAGTTATCTGTAGTCCGTACTCCTGTTGTCGAGCTTGTAAAGGCACCAAAAACGTTCCCTGAAGTATATAATACAGGAATTTTTGCCACAAAGGACCACTTTGCTCACTGAATTGATAAAAAGGACCACCTATGAATGCAAATGCCAGAAAAGACCACTAACAGTATGGCGGCAGAGCCCCCAGGCGACACGTGTGGCGTGCCGTCGAAGCTCATGGTGGCAGGGGCTTGCCGCCACCGTCCGCGGCGGCACGTCCGGCACCATCGACCGCCGTCAACCGTGGCGGGCCATGCCGCCTTAGCGTGAGACGGCATGTACGCGTGGGATTCCTTCGTCCTGCCCCGACTGGCAGCATATCTCTTGCGCGCTGATTGCTAGCATGCATGGCACTAATCTCATCGATTGATCTTTATAATTTGCGTCAGTACTTCCGCTGGTTCTTCGGTTGCTCCTCCCAGACAGATTATGCAGAGATGTTAAGAATAGTCAAAAAAGATGTCACAAAAGTTTCAGCGCAACACGCACTAATTCTCTTTTTTTAAGTGCTCTTAAAATATTTTCTTTTCTAAGGGTATCTCCAGCGGCGCGACGCATTTCGGACGCCGAAAAGTGGTCGCGAGCGTCCGTTTGCATCGCCCCGCAGACATATTTTGTTCGCGCGTTCGTTTGTGTCTGGGTGTGCTCCCACCGAGGTGACCCATTTTTTGAATTGCAACATAGTTAAAAATTTTCAAAGTAGTACATATAAATACATAAAAACTATACAAAGTAGATCTATAGGCCTAGACTACTTGCTTCCTGACGGTCGGCACCGTCGTTGCATCGCTCCGTCGCCTGCTTCTCCTCCGAGATACATATTTGGGCCGCGTTTGCGTCTCCGCAAACAGCTCGGTCACTATGCGTCGGACCGCTGGGCCTGGTTTCAGACGCAATTTTCGACCGCGCGGTCGTAAACGGTCGCTCCGTCGCTCCGTTAGAGTTGCTTTTAGAAAAGAAAATATTTTGAGAGCACTTAGAAAATTAGAAAAGAGAATAAGTGCGTGTTGCGCTGGAACTTTTGTGACATTTTTTTGACCATTCTTAACATATATTCATAATCTGCCTGGGAGGAGCAACCGAAGAACCAGCGGAAGTACTGACGTTAATTATAAAGATCAATGCACGAGATTAGTGCCATGCATGCAGGCCAAGCAATCAGCGCGCGAGAGAGAGCTGCCGGCCGGGGCAGGACGACGGAAATCCCACGCGTACATGCCGCCACGCTGCTTGCCGCCTCACGCTAAGGCGGCATGGCCCGCCACAGCTGACGGCGGGCAAACGGCGGTCGATGGTGCCGGACGTGCCGCCGTGGACGGTGGCGGCAAGCCCTGCCGCCATGATCTCCGACGGCACGCCACACGTGTCGCTTGGGGGTCGTGCCGCCACACTGTAAGTGATCTTTTCTGTCATTTGCATTCGGAGGTGGTCTTTTTTGTCAATTCAGTGAGCAGAGCGGTTCTTTGTGGCAAAAATTCTATAATACAGTTCGGAGTTCAGAAACTCCATCTCCACATTTCTCATCCAAGATGCATTTCTGGAAGTCTGAAAGCATGCGTGGCGAGCCTTGCCTCAGTGAGACTTTTGGCTCCGAATAGTGAAGAGATTTAGCCTTTGAGATGTCAGGTTTTCTCATGCGTGGATCATCGACAGCCGAGCTTCTCAAGCCACGAAAAATGCGACAGTATAATACAGTTTCAAGTTCAGAAACACCTTTTCCTCGTTTCTCATTCAAGTTGCCTTTTGGCAGACCGAAACAATATGTGGGAGGCCTTGCGCCAGTAAAACTTTAGACTCACAATTAAGAAGAGGTTTGGTGTTTGAGATGTTAGGCATTCTCATTTTGTGGATCATCTGCGGTGTTTGGTTTAAATTCAAGACTCACACTTGGGTTAAAATAAATCTTGTATGAATCATTTTGTAACATAAA
Organism: Lolium rigidum; assembly: GCF_022539505.1. Taxonomy (NCBI): domain Eukaryota; kingdom Viridiplantae; phylum Streptophyta; class Magnoliopsida; order Poales; family Poaceae; genus Lolium; species Lolium rigidum. The sequence goes on from NC_061510.1 coordinate 108,042,541, forward strand.
ACCTCTCATGAACTGAATAAAGCCATATTATGGCTTGTGACTGTGACCAGAGGTCATTGCAGACCCAATGGCCTTATATTTCATCCTAATTATTGAAGTGACCATGTGAACACACAGGCACTCGTGATTTCGTTTGTAAATACCCTCTAGTAGTACAGTAAGACATATTTCCTCTAGGCCCCACTATATTAATATATACTAGTACTAACTAGATGAAGCATGATGCAGGTGACCTGAGTAAAGATAGCTATGATGTCCAACTGATACATCACCCATGATTTTGAGGAAGTTGTATATATATAATATCCAGTGAGAGATGTACTCTTTATATGAGCATTGTGGATACTTGCACTGCCAAGTTCATACGTGTTCTAGTCGCAGAACTCCTCCTAATAGTAAGAAGATCTTATAGTGATAGTAAGGCAACTTTTGACACCAGAATTGATCTTATATGAACTGGAATGTATGGGCTTGCGATGCATCAGGAATTCACCCGATTCAACGCATGGAAAAGCTTGTTGATTTACCATGAAGGGACCTGGGCCAGTAGGAACCCGAGTTGCGGCCTTTGTTGTTGGCACCATCACAAAGGTAGCACCAGCTGCAGCCACCAGGTTCAGTGGTCCACTGAGTAGGAGCAGGGGATCACAGAGGTTAGCTTACAGCAGTCGCACCATGGTTCACCGCCATGCAACCATGGATGAGAGCATGGAGCCTTGTTCCTCATCGTGGTTTGGTTTTAGTCAGGACCAGGTCAGAAGATCCACGGCAGCTGGCAGATATCTTTTGGCCTGACTAAATTATTAGCACACTGGGTTTTTTCATGTTTCCAGCTTCCTTGCGGTATTGTGAATGAGCTATAGAACACAAACCACATTATGCAAATAAGTGTCTCGGTTATGACCTTAGTATAGCGAGATCCTAAAAGAAACAAAATAGATAAGTAGAGCATTCTAAGCAAAAGAAAAAAAGGCTCTACCGAGCAGCACGTTCGGTGAGCTAATTACAGACAAAAAAAAAGGGCTCTATATTAAGGTTTTGACAAGAACATGAGCACATCATTCCCACTTCTGAGACAAAACCTATGTATTAATGAAACTAAAGTCGAATAACAGTTGTCATGTCACTAAAGGAAATGCCTGGAAGAAGAATCTTGGGTAAGTTATTTGTAGTATGTACTCCTGTAGCCGAGCTTGTCAAGGCACCAAAAACGCTCCGTGAAGTATATAATACAGTTCCGAGTTCAGAAACCCCAGCTCCTCATTTCTCACCCAAGATGCGTTTCTGGAAGTCTGAAACCATTCGTGGCAGACCTTGCCTCAGGGGCATCTCGAGCGGCGCGACGCAAACGGACGCTGAGCGATCGTTTGTGTCCGCCGTGACCGAAAATGCGTCGTGCACCACCTCCAGCGGCGTGACGCAAAGTGATCGGGCCGTCCGCAGAGACGCAAACCTGGCCCAAATATGCGCCAGGTTTGCGTCTCGGCGGACGCTGCGCGGACGCGCAAAGTGACCGCTTGGTCCTGGCACGGGCCCGCCTGGCAGCGTCACAACTGCTTCGTCTTCGGCGGCATTACTTGCGGGCGGCGCGCCGCAGCCTTTGCAGGGCCGCGTTAATGGCGTGCCTCGGCTTCCGCGAGCGTGCGCAGCTAGTAGACGTTGCACTGGCAGGCCATTGAAGGCGATATGGCGTCGGAGCCTTTTAAATGGACGCTGCCGGCGTCCATTTCGACGACCAAACCATTGCCAAATCCCACAGTATCCACCCCACCGACGCCATGGGAAAGAAATGCTGGCCGTTCCGCAAGATGAAGAACGACCAGGAGGCAAGCGGCTCGCGTTCCGGCAAGAAGGCAAGGGTCGGCCGGTACGTCCGCGTTGAGCTTGCGCGGCAGCTATGGGAGGAAAACCGGCCTGTGCCATGCCGGAAGCAAACTTGCCGGGAGGGGGCTGGTACCTGAACTCGCGGCGCGTGCCGGTCCCCCCCGTGCCGCGCGAGGGCCGAGAGCGGCGGGACGAGGTGCGCCGCCGCCGAGCGATCTTGCCGCCGGATCTGCGGGAGGATGAGGCGTACGCGCTGAACTCCTACAACTGGATTTCATTCGGGACGTGGGAGTTCGACGCGCGCCGCCGCGCTGGCTACCTCGGCGACGTGGACTTCTTCGACCGAGAGATCGCCGCAGAAGAAGAAGAGAACGACCAGGAGGACGCGGATGACGAGGAGGACGCGGACGAGGACGTCCACATGGTCGACTACGACCATGACGACGGCGGGCCGGCGTGGGATCCGGAGACCCAGCCGCCGGACCTTTCCGAGGATGAGGCCATTGCCATGGCACTGGTCAACAGCGCGCAGGACGAGCTCAACGAGCTCGCTTTGTGGGAGGGGCTCGCAATCCAGCTGCGGGAGTCAGCGCTCGCGCAGGGGAGGCCGGCGACTCCTCCGGCTACGCCGACGCGTTCCAACGACCGCGCTCCGCCTGCTGCTCCGGCGTGGGATCCCTGGCCACAGCCTCCTGCCCATGCGGCGGTACCTCCTCCACCGCCGGCGTACGAGCTTCCATGGCCGACGCCGGAGTTCCTTAACCTCGTCAGCGACGACAACCAGTAGGCAGCAACAACTTTTAGCACGCCTTTATGGCTTTTTTATGTTTTTTTTAACGTAAATTATGGTTGCATGAATGAAAAAAAAATTATGCGTCGCGCCGCTGGAGCCACCCCCGATGCAAACGGACGCCCGGACGATTTCGACCATTTCGGCCGATGCAAACGGACACGACGCGTCCGTTTCGACGTCCGAAATGCGTCGCGCCGCTGGAGATGCCCTCAGTGAGACTTTTGGCTCCCAATGGAGAAGAGATTTAGCCTTTGAGATGTCAGGTTTTCTCATGCGTGGATCATCTACAGCCGAGCTTCTCAAGCCACGAAAAATGCTAAAGTATAATACAATTTCAATTTCAGAAACACCTTTTCTTCGTTTCTCATTAAAGTCGCCTTTTGGCAGACCGAAACAATATGTGGGAGGCCTTGCGCCAGTAAAAATTTAGACTCGCAATTAAGAAGAGGTTTGGTGTTTGAGATGTTAGGCATTCTCATTTGTGGATCATCTGCGGTGTTTGGTTTAAATTCAAGACTCACACGTGGGTTAAAATAAATCTTGTATGAATCATTTTGTAACATAAAACCTGTCATGAACCGAATGAAGCCATATTTCAAAATCTCAGTCGTTTCTACATGACTCTGGAACTACAATGTGGAATAGAGCACATGGCCGGCCTCACTGGACGAAATGCGTCGCGCCGCTGGGCTGCCCCCCCTCCGACGCAAACGGACAAGCTTGGCTTGACGATCATTTCGGTGTCAACGGGCCAATGCAAACGGACGCAGACGGTCGTTTTTTGCATTCGATTTGCGTCAGCCCGTTGGAGATGCCCTAAGACATATTTCGTCTAGGCCCTACTATACTAGTACTAGCTAGATGAAACATGATGCAGTCATGTAGGTGACATGAGTAAAGATAGCTATGATGTCCAATGGATACAACACCCATAATTTTGAGGAAGTTATATATATATAATATCCACTGAGAGATGCACTCTTTATATGAGCATTGTGGATGCTTGCACTGCCAAGTTCATACCTGTTCTACTCGCATAAATCCTCCTAATAGTAAGATCTTGGAGTAGTGATAGCAGGGCAATTTTGACACCAGAACTGATCTTATATGAACTGGAATGTATGGATTGCGATGCATCAGGAATTCATCCGATTCAAGCCAACGAGAAACTTGTTGATGTACCCTGAAGGGACATGGGCCAGTAGGAATCCGAGTTGTGGCCTTCGTTGTTGGCTCCATCACAAAGGTAGCAACAGCTGCAGCCACCAGTTCAGTTGGTCCACTGAGCAGGAGCGGGGGATTACGGAGGCTAGCTTAGAGCAGTCGCCCCCATCACCGCCATGCAACCATGGATGAGAGCAAAGGAGGTTTCTTCCTCGTCGAGGTTTGGCTTTAGGCAGGAGCAGGTCAGAACATCCAAGGCAGCTGGCAGATATCTTTTGGCCAGGCTAAATTATGTAGCACACTGAGAGTTTTCGTGTTGCCAGCTTCCTTGCGGTATTGTGAATGAGCTATAAAACACAAACCACATGATGCAAATAAGTGTCTCTGTTCTGACCTTAGTATAACGAAATCCTAAAGAAACAAAATAGATGAGTAGCAAAATAGCATTCTAAGCAAAAGAAAAAAGGCACTATATTAAGGTTTTGCCAAGAACATGATCACATGATTCCCACTTCCGAGACAAAACCTATGTATTAATGAAACTAAATCGAATAACAGTTGTCATGTCACTAAAGGAAATGCCTGGAAGAAGAATCTTGGGTAAGTTATCTGTAGTCTGTACTCCTGTAGCCGAGCTTGTCAAGGCACCAAAAACGCTCCGTGAAGTATATAATACAGTTCCGAGTTCAGAAACTCCAGCTCCTCATTTCTCATCCAAGATGCGTTTCTGGAAGTCTGAATCCATTTAGATGGTAGGCTCGAGACAAGCTCGACTTTAACTTAATAAAGCCTCAACATGGCAAAATTCATACAACGCACTCAACACACACACGATCGATAGAAAGAAAGGTTCCAGGGGTCTAAGATCCATCAACATAACACCACAGTGCCGCCACCAAGAGTCCCCAAACACCAGGCGGCCAGCACCTGAAGTACAAATAGCACATAGCACATAGCACATAGCACATACAGCACACGAGATACATCGTGACGGCTAACTCTCCCTTTGCTCCATATGAAGCGCCCGGATACGTCGGATCGTCACGTCCAGCAGCGCACGGTCTCGCTGTCTAGCCACTGGTCTCCACACCTGCAAGTACATAGATAATTTATAGTGTTTCAGCCGGCTGGGATGGGAAAGAGCCTTCTATAGTGTATTTGTCACTTGTGTTCCAAAGTGTCCAAAACAAGGCCGCGCAACATATCGAGAGGACTCGCTTCGGTTGTCCGGACTGTCTATCAAGGAATCTAAACACATCTACAGTGCATGTAGGGTTCCAAGCGCCCCCCAACAGCTCACGAACAGCACTCCACAAAAACTTAGCCAACAGACAAGCAAAAAAGATATGGTTTGTGTCCTCCCATTCATCACATAGGGCACATCTCCCCGAAGATGGACCGTGTCGTGAGTGGATGTTGTCGTTGGACGGGAGACGTTTCCTAATCAATTGCCATAGGAACACCCTGATCTTCAGAGGAACCGAGACCCTCCAAAGCTCGATAAAGTGTCTTCGGGGAGATCCCAGACAAAGTTTCTTATAAAAGGACCGCACTGAGAATTTTCCGGAAGGCTCCAGCGCCCCTGGGCCCTGGCGATAGCTGGCAGACCCCAATCTCACGCAACATGTTTCTCCATTCCAGTAGCTCCCTGCACCCAAGGGCTTGCCTCAGCGGAATGCGCCACTCCCCCTCAACGGCCGCCTTCGCAACCGAACACTCCGGTTCAACAGACAATGCAAAGATGGTGGGGAAATGGTCCTTCAAGTTGCCAGGACCTTGCCACCAGTCCAGCCAGAATCTGGTGGATCGCCCACATCGCACCTGGTGCTTCGCCCCCAAGCAAAAGGCCGCTTTGACCTTTTGGATTTGCTTCCATAACTAGGAGCCATCACGGTGTGAGTCCACCAGTAAGTCCTTGGTCCTAAGGTATTTGTTACGCAACATATCCGCCCACAAGCATACAACTTCCAAATATATTTTGCCATGAGGCAAATATTCATGAGGTAAGTATCTGTAATACCAAGTCCCCCAAGGACTTAGGTCTACACATCGCTTCCCACCGGACCCATTGGAATGTCCGCCTAGGTCCATTGGCCTCCCAAAAAAACCTAGTGCGGTGTCTGTTAAAGGTCGGATGCACCCCTTTCCCCGACATACATACCCCCATGACATGCATAGGCAGGTTGGATAGACAGGCATTGATAAGTACCAGCCGTGCCGCGGAGGACATCATCTTACCCATCCAAGGGTCCGCACGCTTAGCCACTTTCCGCCCCAGCGGATCCCAATCACTCGCCAACAGAGCACGATCTCCAATCGGCAGCACAAGGTATGTGAAAGGGGAGGACCCGAGCTTGCAGTTGAGCATGTTAGTGACGCGTTGCTGCTCGTCAGGTGAGGTCCCAAAACCATCACCTCGCTCTTATGGAAGTTAATACGCAAGCCAGACATGCTCTCGAAGCAGAGGAGGGGGAATTTTAGGTCGGCGATCGCCAAATCCTCTGGTTGGACCATGATGATCGTGTCATCCGCATATTGCAGGTGTGTCACCCCCTGGAATAATATGGGGATTCACACCGCTGAGGTGCCCAGCATCTTTGGCTGCCTCCAGAATCGCATCCAGGGCATCGACTGCATAGTCGAACATGATAGGGAGAGAGAGGGTCTCCCTGACACACCCCTCGCCCATTACGGAAGAAGTCTCCAACTTCCCCATTTATCGCAATGGTTGTTTGGTCCCCCGAGACCAAACCCATTGCACGATGAACCCATCCAGGATCAAATCCTTTCGGAATAAGGACCTCCATAAGGAATCCCCTGTTTACCCTGTCATACGCTTTTTCGAAGTCCAGCTTCAAGAAGACTCCCCGAAGTCTCTTTGATTTAGTTTCGTGGATTATTTCCTGAAGTGAAGCCACTCCCTCATGGATGCTCCTCCCCTTAATAAAGGCAGACTGGGCAGTGCTAATAGTACGGTGAGCAATAGAGTCGGCTCGCATAAGCCTTAGCTACGAATTTAAAGATAACATTGATAAAGGCAATGGGTCTAAAAAGTCTAATATCATCAGCCCCTTGCACTTTAGGTGGGCCGTAGGCCTGTCTCCCTTGTGGTCCTGGAGCGGCAGCGAGAGGCGTGCGAGCCCGTGCTGGAGCGGGTCATCCCGGAGGTGGAGCAAGCGTGCTCCCCGCCGACGGATTCGGGCACGCTGCTCACAGTGGGGTCGGAGGACGTGCTGGGCTTGGGGGCCTCGCCGTCTCGGATGGGGGAGGGTGACACCCCGTCCAAGGCCACCAGCGCCCGCAGGGACGAGCCGTTGGCCATGTCGACCACGCCGGAGATTCCTTCCCCACTACCGGCTCGGGCTCCTACCCTGCAGGGGCTCGGGATACCGCGTGACCTAGCGACGGACGTGGCATCCGGCGGTGCTACGGCGTTGGAGGTGGAGCTGCGGGCGGGGGCGCTGCTCGCTCTGGAGGGCGTGGGGAGCACACCGGCGCCCAAGGGCGCAGGACGAAGGCGATCTTGGTGGGGCCTACCCGCAAGAGTGCGCGCTTCCAGGGCACGGAGGCGAACATCCCGGTGATGCAACGGGGGCAGTCTCGGGCAGCGTCCAAGAACCTCGAGGACACAGGTAACTCCTCTGACTCAGACTTGGATGGTTTTGCGCTTCTTCATAAGTCAGATGATTCACACCTTCCTTCCATTGCACATGATTCCGGTTTAGCGTTTGCATTTGAGTGTGGTTCCCAGTCGGAGATCCTTTCGCTTGTTAGAGAGAAAGAGGCGGCGCAGGCGGCTCTAGCCAAGGTGGCCTTCCGTAAAGCTGAGGTTGAACGACTGGCGGCAGTTACGACATCGGGGGATACTAATGACACTGTTGGGGCAGTACTGTCTCCTCTGTATCCGGCACACGTGGTGTGTCCGAGTGAGCCTATCATGGCCTCCCCTCGTACCAATCACAGGGGAAAAGCGAAGCCGGTATTGGCATCCCGTCGCGGATGGAGGCCCCGAACACGTGCTCAATGAGAGCGGGGATCTGGAACATCAGAGGGTACAAGCATAGGCGTACCCAAGTTAGGGAGTTCATCTGCAAATAACATCTAGACTTCGTGGGTCTCCAAGAGACCATGATGACTTCCTTCCCGCCCACGGATCTCCTAGGGGTGGACCCTGCTGGGAAGTTCGCGTGGCACTCCACCCCGGTGCTGGGGCGCTCCGGAGGCATGCTGCTGGGAGTGAATGAGGACACCTTCGACGTGAATGCCTGGGCGTCAGGACGATTCTTCTTGAGAGCTGATGTTCTCCAGCTGGATAGCCGAAAGACCTGGTCCTTCATGGTGGTGTATGGACCAGCGGACTACCGCAGGACTTCCGAATTTCTCTCTGAACTCTCAAACACGGTGGCTGATTGCCCTTTCCGGTTGGTGGTGGGAGGCGATTTTAATCTGATCAGGGGATCAGAAGATAAGAACACGCAATATATGTTGGACTAGGGTCCAGGCTTTCAACGAGTGTATTTCCAACCTTGTACTTAGGGAGATCCGTAGGAGCGGCTCTAAATATACATGGACGAATAGGCAGTTGAACCCGGTGCGGTGTGTGCTGGACAGGGTGTTCTTCACGGCAGATTAGGAGAGCCTATTCCCCATGTGCTCCCTTATGGCCGAGAACATTATTGGTTCGGACCATTCTCCTTTGGTTCTGAGTTCCGGGGGAGGACCTTAGGAAAAGGAGCCCACGCTTCTTCTTCGAGAATGGGTGGTTGGAGAGGCCTGAGTTCGGGGACTTGGTGTCTTGCAAGTGGCGTGAGCTGGAATCCTTGGAGGGTTGCATCAATTTCTAAAAGGCTGGGGGGGGGGGTCAACTTAGGAAGGGAGGAACGTGATCTCAAAGTGAATATTCTCACACAGATTAAATCCTTGGACTAACGGGCAGACCCTCAGGGGTTGGATGACGAGGGGTGGGTTGTACGTTACCATCTTGATTGACCCACTTGGCCAAGGTGGAGGAGGCCTACTGGAGGCAGCTTAGCCGTCAGAACTGGCTGACCAAGGGAGATGCGAACTTTGCATTCTTTCACGCCATGGCTAATGGCCTACGACGCAAATGTGCTATCTCTCAGCTGGTTTCAGCGGACGGACTGATTTCGGACCCGACCTTACTGCAACAACATATATATAGCTTCTACCGGGGTCTGATGGAGGCACAGGAGTGTACTCGGTTCTTCCGGCTTTCTGCCGAGGTCTGGAACACGCAGGGGCAGGTGTCAGACGAGACAATGCTAGACTCATGCTAACTTTCACCCACAGGGAGCTTGATGAGGTGTAGTATGAAGGTAGATACGGCTCTGGGACCGGATGGGTTCCCCGTGATCTTCTTCAAACGCTTCTGGTCTATTGTGAGACCGTACGTCCTAGCCATTCTAAATGGCTATGCTCTTGGGAGAGTAGACGTGGCGAGACTCAATTTTGGAATCTTAACTCTAAAACCATTCGTGGCAGGCCTTCCCTCAATGAGACTTATGGCTCCCAATGGAGAAGAGATTTAGCCTTTGAGATGTCAGGTTTTCTCATGCGTGGATCATCTACAGCCGAGCTTTTCAAGCCACGAAAATTGCTATAGTATAATACAGTTTCGAGTTCTGAAACACCTTTTCCTCGTTTCTCATTCAAGTTGCATTTTGGTAGACCGAAACAATATGTGGAAGGCCTTGCGCCAGTAAAACTTTAGACACACAATTAAGAAGAGGTTTGGTGTTTGAGATGTTAGGCATTCTCATTTGTGGATCATCTGCGGTGTTTGGTTTAAATTCAAGATTCACACGGGTTAAAATAAATCTTGTATGAATCATTTTGTAACATAAAACCTCCCATGAACTGAATGAAGCCACATTTCAAAATCTCAGTCAAGTTTCTACGTGACTCTGGAACTACAATGTGGAATAGAGCACATGACCGGCCTCACCGGACAAAATGCGTCGGGCCGCTGGGCTGCCCCCCGACGCAAACAGACAAGCTTGGCTTGGCGACCATTTCGGTGTCCGTGGGCCAACGCAAACGGACGCAACCGGTCGATTTTGGCATTCGATTTGCGTCAGCCCATTGGAGATGCCCTAAGACATATTTCATCTAGGCCCTGCTATATTAATATATACTAGTTGAATGCTCGTGCTTCACCACGAAATAACAAAATATTATAAATAATAATAATAATTATTACAAAAATATGTGATAAGCATGATTATTTTGAGAATGCCAGAAAGATCTGCATGTTATTGTATTAAGCCCATAAGAGAACCTTTACAAGGCCGGGAGAAAAACACCGCGGGCGAGACCCACGAAAGAAGGTCAGGCCCTACAACACCTAATTTTATATGATGAAAATGATGGTATGTGGTTTCCATTCAAACCTTGCATTTATAATTTTATACGACTATGATAATAGATGAAATGCACCTTTTGCTCACGAAATAATGCCAGAATGATTTTATCACTACATGCAAATTGCCGCACCTTTTTACTAAATCAATGCGCTAATGTCATCCTGCTAATAGATATGTTGACCATAAGGCATATCCATAACCCTAACCTAATCTAGATAACTTGCACTACACAAAGCTTAAAGCAGTTCTATATTTCATAAAGTAGGTCACTGTACTTTTCTTCCACGGATCAGATACGTTGACCATAATAAACAAATCTGGGGTTTATGTACAAATTTCAAGATTTGAACTTCTTAAATGAGGTGCTAAACATTAAGATGAGAGCATGTACTTGGTAATTAGTTTTTTTCCTATTCGAACTTGGCATTTTGACGTGCAGAGAAAAACAGTTGACACATAAACCACTTATTTACACTCTTATGTGATGATACTTTCTGAAACCATACGTATCGATGAACTTTGCGGAACATGTCTTCAGTCTAGGTGACCGATTAAATTTTTGCTGCACTGCAAAAGGACGTGTATAAACCTATATGATGATATTTTCTGAAATGTATGCTTCAGAGATTAACTTCTGTTCACTTACAACATCTGTCTAGCTGGTTAACGGGTCAATTTTATCCAACCAGCTCACTATAAAAGGATACTTGAATCATAAAGTGAGGAAAATATAGATGAAACTGATAGCAAGCTCTAAAAAATGAAACTGAACTTATGCTTGTATGAAGGAAAGTCAAAATAAAAAGTACAGAGATGAAAACATGAGAGGCATTTCAGCCATGTTTCATCACATATATCTCGTGCTACCTCCAAAAGCATGAGACAAATTTAGTGTAAGATGATGCACAAACCTAGAAGTCAATTATAAATTGATCTTCGATCTTTTTTGTCAATAAAGTGTTCTTTTTTCTATTAACTATAGCTTTGTGTACTTTACATCTTCAACACATTCCAACATAAATCAGTTTTAGCAAAATCAAGAGATCACTCACGTACTGAATCTTGTGACGGGACTTGAATAATTAAACAACACACTTATGTTGTAGTATATGCCATCCGGATATAACTAAACCACAGTCTGATTTTGAGTTAAACAGAGCGAGAAATATAAGCATCCATGTTGTGCTGATCTCAGGCACATATACATTTGTCTTTTGTTTATTTAGAATTCAATAAATCGTTCCCATGACTGCCACTCCTTTCATAGGCTTTTACCAGCATCATATTATATAAATGTACAAACAGAGGGCATTCAGTTTACCTGTAACTCGCGGGCCCTCCCGGGCCGCTCGCACGGCGGCGGCCCCGGAGGGCCCCAAGACCGGCGAACTAGAGCACGCCCTCCCGAGCCTCCCTGGCCGCTGCCACCGCCGGTCCGGGCAGTGGTGGCGGCGCCCAGCTGCCAAACGGCGGAGGGCGAGGAGGCGCAGCGAGGCGGAGCCCTTCCGCGCTGGGGCGATTCTTCGAGGGCTGCGCGGCGGTGGTACGTCCGGTGGCGGACGCGGGGATCCGGCGGGCGGCGGCCAGGCCTGCCGGCGCGAGGCGGCGCGGCTTTGCCGGCGGCCGACCGTGCGGGCTGATCTGGCCCGATCTGGGCTGATCTGGGCTGCGCGGGCCCGATCTGGGTAGCGTGGGCTGTGGCCTGCTGCTCGATCCCGCCAGGTCTTTGCGGTCGAGGTTGCTTCAACCTCGTTTGTCGGTGTTGGACGGCGGATGACGGCGTGGGGGCCTGTTCGTCTGCTTCTTTGAATAAAGGTGGCTGTCCTAGGGTTCTTCTTGTGCGAAGATGAAGATCTTTCTGAGGCTAGTTTCTCTCGATTTGGCTGGAATGTTGAGTTCCGGAATGCTCCAACGGCGAATGTACCAGTGCAATGATGCCTGCAGTTTGCTGGATGTGAGGTATTCGGTCGTGCGCACCCATGCCTTTATTCTGACCGTTTGGTTCTGGAGGGAGCGGCGCGAAGCTCTTTTTCTGTGTTGACATCAAGTGACTATGGATCCATGATGAAAGTCGGAAGAAGAGAATTTCATGAAAGCCGGAGGGGAGGACTAGCTAAGGGAGGTTCAAGTCTCCGCGCTGTTGAGGGGCTTGCTTGGTGTCCGGGTTTCACAACAGCGGTATGAAAGTGGGGGCGACAACACATGTGATGCGCAGAGTCCTACCTTTCAGGGTGAAAACCCAAGGTCTGGTCTTAACTGGTTGTGCCTGGCAGTGACCTTGGTGGAGGCATTGTTTTGAGAGTGGGGACTATCTTCAGGGTGAAAACCTAAGATCTTTGATCGGGCGACGACGGTGTTTGAGCACTGTTCCCTTCTTAGAGGCGTCGTTTTTTGGAGAGTCTGCAATTCAGGTGTTTTCATGGTGGTGGATGTATTGCTATTGTTAGGTCCGAGATACTGTAGCGGGACTTTTGTTTCTTAGTTTTCTTTTCTTTTTTTTGGCTGTGTGCATCCGTAGTGCCATTAGGGTGGTGCGTTGTTGCAGAGGCTGGGTGTAATTGGTATCTCTCGATATTAATATATTCCTTTTATCGAAAAAAAGTTTACCTGTAACTTCATGGAGCACCCTAGATACCCTAACATCCCACGTGACCACATGTTAGACTCCACAAGTCAGTCCATTACTACTAGCATGGAGCAATATCAGTAGTTAACTATCATTAGTGGAATTCTGTGTGAGACAGTGTTCACCAGGATTGTATTTATTTGGAAGTCTTTTTGAATGAGACTTATTTAGAAGTAATTTGCTGCAACAAGCAAAGTCGATTAGCAAAAGGCAAATCGTTGCAGGAGCTCAATAACAACTGAAAAATGATTAGGGCTCTGCTATTGGATTTCAGACCTTCTAGGCTCCTCTAAATAGCATTTGGCCCCGTTTTATAAATAAAGCAACCACACCATACAACCGTTTAGAAAAAGTAAAATGCTAGACCAATAACACAAATAATATGCTCAACAAGTAAAACGATACAAAGGAAGAAAACGGCGGAACGACGAAGCCTCTAGACCCGCAGCCGATGCACCCTCTGAAGTTGTCCCACCATGCTACAAGCACCATAGGCCGTTGAGTTACAAAGCAGTGCCTTTAAGAAGGAGTTCACCATCGGCACGAAGCTTCTGCCCGGACCAGCGAAAGGGTTTTCTCTGATACTCAAAGGGGAGTTGAGATGGGTCATCGGCCGCCCTACATGTAGGAATGGTGACACCCGCAGGCGCTGCCGCGCCGGGTGCAGACATGCCGGCAAGGATTTCTTCTAAACCCATCAAACTACTACCCCAAACGGCCGTGACCCAGGAGCCCCCGAGGTCGCACATGCAGATGGGGAAGGTGCGGTAGCACCAGGGTGCCAGGCAAGGGGCCTCGCGTTCGTCAGGGGAGGCAAGCCTAGTCATGAGAAAAGAATCATCAGACCTTCTAGGCTGGTCATGTAAAAGCTCATCTTCCCTGTAACCGTACATATTAATCTAAATGAGCCCTATCCTTTCTCCCTCATGGGCAGGTTCAGGCCTCAGAGCCACCTTTAACACCATGCCCAACCCCATGTATTAGCACGCCGGAAATACCCACGTTGGTAGGGCTTGTCCGACGAGACCACATCACAACATCAACCGATGGAAGGCACACACATCTTCAGATTCGTCAAAACCCAAGAACGGCAAGCAGGCGTCCAGGACGAGCTTTTCCTCTGCTGCGTTGTTTTGCACGTGTAGCGCTACAGATCGATTTGCCTTAACACGAAAACATGGATGATGTGAGGGGAGATTCAGTGGCATCTGTCCCCCAAAATGTCTTATATGTGGAGTCCATGACAGCGCTGAACACGCTGCTCACTGCGCTCGCGAGGTATTTGGCATCCTCCGGCGCAATTCCCATGGATGCATCTGCCGGCGTGGGAGGACGACACAGGCACCGCCCAGTGCAATAGCTTCCATTCCATGAACGTGTCAGTGAGAGCTTCACCTCCGCCTGCTTCACGTGACCCGCCAGCGTCGATGTATAAGATGCCGAGGCGAACGATGTGCTTGTGGACGATGATAGCGTGTCGTAGCCACAACGTCGTTTCAATGTGAACGCCTTCGTAGCCTCTCTCTCCCTAACAGACCTCGATTGGCCTGTCGTGTGACTGTGTGAGCACCGAGCACCCTAAGTCGTGTAAGAGCATCTCCACTCGTCCCCCGAGGAGGCCCCCGAGCGACGTTTTTTCCATCCGGACGGCGAAATTCGGCCCAGTCACGCCTCCGGTTCCTCGTTTTCGTCCGGATTTGGCCTTTCATCCATCCGGCGAGCCCACGCCATCCCCGGCCCCCCTGGGACCTATCGGGGACTCCGGACGAGTGAAAAGCGAGCAAGGGTCCGATCTGTCGGTGACTCGACACACGAACCCCACCGCCACGTCGCTCAAAATCTCCCCCACCCCTCGTATCTCTCTCGCCGCCGGCACCACCCCGCCGGCTTGTTGCCCAGATTCCGCCACCCCTCCTTCCCCACCTGCCTATATTCCGCCGTCTTTCGACGACGGCCTATCTAGCTGCTCTTCCGTCGGCCTGTTTTCCGACTTTGGCCTGCTCCTCGTCGCTCGCGGCTCGGGTTGCCTCGACCACGCCCGTCAGGTGTTCGTCCATTTGCCTCGCCGGCCATGGACTCGGACGAAGAGGAGGAGCAGATGTCCGTCGAGCTTATGCAAGTAGAGATGGCAGCAGCCGCCCAAGACGACGAGCACATGATGATCCTCGGTTGCTTGGCAAGCATGTACGCCGGACTGGCAACTGGTCGACGTGGTGGGTCGGCACCAGGTCGCCGGAAGTGCAAGCCGAGACAGCGAATGGAGGGCTACTCTTGGTCGCCGAACTTGTTAAATTTTATGTTAAATTTGTTTGAAATATGTCAAATGGTCGAGGTTGGAGGTTTCCTGCCGGGGGGGCAGCTGGAACTTCGGCGCTCCCCAGGCCAAATCTTCCTCCAATCCGGACGAAAATTTCGCCGGATTTGAGCGTGGGGAGCGCCAACGAGTGGGGATGCTCTAAGCACCAGGCACCATCAAACGACGATGGAGCCAATCAGCTAAGGCAACTACTTCGGCAGCACGGATGGGCAGAGGGGCGACGGATGAGCTGATTCTTATTCCGGTAGTGATCGAGGCGCTTGGCTACTTGAGGTGTCTCCTGGTAGATCCCAATTCGAACTGGACTTTGCGATTGTTAAGAGCAAGAACAATAGTGTAGCCGGCAGCCGGCTATAACAATTTGCCACATCATCTATAGTCAACTTATAGCTAGCATGTACAATAGCAAGCTATAAAAGTATAGTATTTTTACAATACATGGCCCACCTTTTAGTCTCACATAGTGCCTAGGAGCACGTGCTAGAGCTGGCTATTAGATAAGAGCACTTACCTTCTCTCTCCTAATCTCTCTCCTCCAACTAAGTAAACTTATAATATTTTATCTCTTATAGCCAGCTGACTGTACCTTATTGTACTTGCTCTAAGGAACCATGCATCACGGGATAAGTTAGGTAGGGCGGTAGTATTTTTTTTTTCGCGAAAACGCAAAAGCCTTGCGTTTCGATGCATTGATAGAAAAGAAGGTTATATGTACAAGCCCGAAAAACGGACGAACACCACGCCGTACAACTCGACCCAAGAAAAGGAAACCTAGTCTAGGGGAGTAGAAGGCGCACACCCCGGGCTCCCGCGTCCGCCCAAAGCCGCGCTTCCGTCACGATGTCGTTGAATAGGGTCATCACCGAAGGCCGCACGTTGTCGAAGACCACCGCGTTTCGATGCTTCCATATCCACCATACCGTAAGCATGATAACCGACGACGTGCCTTTGCGTAGCTGGCGAGGGGCGGTCCGCACCGCCAGGGACCACCACTCCGCGAAGTCGCCCTCAGCCATGGGAGGGCTTGAAGTAGATCGGATCCAGGACAGCACCTCAAACCAAACCATCTCGGAGAACGAGCCGCCTGTGAGAAGATGGCGCATGGTCTCCATGGACTGGTCGCAGAGCGGGCGGTTGGGGGTATGCGGTAACCCCGTCCGGCCGGTCGCTCCCCGTCCAACACCTGTCAAGACAGGCCAGCCACAAGAAGAATTTCACCCTTGGCGGCGCCCGGGATTTCCGGTTCAACTTCCGGAAGCACTGCAACTATCGCCCCTTGGAAGAGGGCATCATAGCAAGAACTGGATGAGTGCGGCCATCCGTCGTCCAACGCCAAACCATCATGTCCGGGTCCGCCGAGAGTTGGGTGTCCCCGAGCCGGATCCACAGCTGCACGTGCTGCCATAGAGCCGAGCGCTCGGTGCCCCTACTATGTCGGCGATCCAAGTGCGGTCCATCAGGGCTTGGCGGACCGTACGCGCCTTTCTCCGGCGCTTTGGTACCAGCGCATATACCTCAGGCGCCACCTCCTTCATGGCTTTGCCGTCCAGCCATCTGTCTTCCCAGAAGAGGGCGGATTCCCCGTTCCCGATCACCATGGTGGTGGAGACCGCGAAGGCATCCAATTCCGTCTTCGAGAAGTTCATGTCCAGCCCGCGCCAAGGTCGCAGGGGGTCGGTATGCATCCTCCATATCCACCTCACCCTTAGGCTGGTAGCAGTGCGAGCTAGGTCCGGAATCCCGAGGCCCCCAAGCCTCAGGGGTCGGCAGACACGTGCCCAATTGACGTGGCAGTGCCCGCCATTGGCATCAGCTCTGCCGGCCCAGAGGAAGCCCCGCAGGATTTTGTTGACCTGCTTCAGAGTGGTTTTGTTGACCCCCAACACCAACAGTTGGTGTAGCGGGATCGCGGCGAGCACCGAGCGGATAAGCGTCAGACGCCCCGCCCTTGGCATCATAGCCGCCTTCCAAGTGGGAAGTTTGTCGGCAATCCGGTCTGCCAGAGGCTGGAAAGAGGCAGCCGTCAACCTCCTGATAGACAGTGGTATGCCAAGGTACTTCACCGGGAAAGGCGCTAGTTGACAACCCATGCGCTCAGCAGCGCCAGCAGCCTCCTCATCCGAGCACCCGATCGGGGATACCGAACATTTGGCGAAGTTGGTATGCAGCCCTGAGGCCATCCCAAAGAGCTCCAGGATACCACGGACAGCTCGCAGCTCCATCTCATCTGGGTGGCAGAAGATCACCACGTCGTCCGCATAGAAGGAGACCGAAGTCATCAAGTCTCGTCTTGCAAGACGCTTTAGGACACCCAGCTCGATGGCCTTCGCCAAGAGCTTGTTGAGCGAGTTCATCACCAGAACAAACAGTGATGGCGACACGGGGTCTCCCTGTCTCAGACCCCTCCGATGCCAGATGGGGGGGCCTGGCTCGCCATTGAGCAACACCCTAGTACTCGCCGTGGATAGCAGGATGGACACCAACTCGCAAAACCTAGGGCCGAACCCTAGTTTGCGCAGGATCTCCAGAAGGAAGCCCCACGAAACAGAGTCGAAGGCGCGAGCGATATCCAACTTGAGCATCACTCTCGGCTGCTTTTCCCTATGTAGGAATCTAGCAGTCTGCTGGACCAACATAAAGTTGTCATGGATGCACCGTCTGCGAATGAACGCGCACTGGTTGCGATCCACCAAAGAATCCATCCGTGGGGCCAGGCGGGTAGCCAACGTCTTCGCCACCAGCTTGGCGAAGATGTGGATAAGGCTGATCGGCCGGTAGTCACCCAAAGCAGCCGCATCAGGGCGCTTAGGCAGCAGGGTTAGAAGGGCCTGGTTAAGACCCTGGAACCCGCGCCCACGCATCGTGTACATCTTGTCAAAGGCAGCCATGAAATCACCCTTGACCACGCTCCAGCATTTCTGCAGGAACACAGCCGTGAAGCCGTCCGGTCCTGGCGCCTTGCCTGTCGGCAGTCGCCGAACCACCTCCCAAACCTCGTCCTCGGTGAATGCTACCTCGAGCTCGGATAGATCCTCCGAGTGGGTGCCCAGGAAATCCAGGTCCAGCGAGTGCAGCCTGTCGACCGAGGTGCCCAGCAGGCCCTCAAAGTGCGAGAAAGCCGCTTCAGCCATGGCCGCATGGTCAGAGATGACCGCGCCTTCAACCTGCAGGCTATGGATCACATTTTTCTGCCATGGCCGCATGGTCAGAGATGACCGCGCCTTCAACCTGCAGGCTATGGATCACATTTTTGTAATTATTGAAATGTGTGACACCAGGCACTGACAGGGTTTCACCTTAATAGTAAAGACTAGTACTAGCTAGATGAAACATGATGCAGTCATGTAGGTGACCTGAGTAAAGATAGCTATGATGTCCAATGGATACATCACCCATAATTTTGAGGAAGTTATATATATATAATATACACTGAGAGATGTACTCTTTATATGAGCATTGTGGATGCTTGTACTGCAGGGCAATTTTAGTCGCATAAATCCTCCTAATAGTAAGATCTTGGAGTAGTGATAGTAGGGCAATTTTGACACCAGAATTGATCTTATATGAACTGGAATATATGTGATCTTATATGAACTGGAATGTATGGATTGCGATGCATCAGGAATTCATCCGATTCAAGCCAACCAAGAACTTGTTGATGTACCCTGAAGGGACATGGGCCAGTAGGAACCCAAGTTGTGGGCTTGTGGCCTTCGTTGTTGGCTCCATCACAAAGGTAGCAACAGCTGCAGCCACCAGGTTCAGTTGGTCCACTGAGCAGGAGCGGGGGATCAGAGGCTAGCTTAGAGCATTCGCCCCCATCACCGCCATCCAACCATGGATGAGAGCAAAGGAGGTTTCTTCCTCGTCGTGGTTTGGCTTTAGGCAGGAGCAGGTCAGAACATCCAAGGCAGCTGGCAGATATCTTTTGGCCAGGCTAAATTATGTAGCACACTGAGAGTTTTCGTCTTGCCAGCTTCCTTGCCGTATTGTGAATGAGCTATAAATCACAAACCACATGATGCAAATAAGGGTCTCTGTTCTGACCTTAGTATAACGAATCCTAAATAAACAAAATAGATGAGTACCAAAATAGCATTCTAAGCAAAAGAAAAAAAGGCTCTATATTAAGGTTTTGACAAGAACATGAGCACATGATTCCCACTTCCGAGACAAAACCAATGTATTAATGAAACTAAAATCGAATAACAGTTGTCATGTCACTAAAGGAAATGCCTGGAAGAAGAATCTTGGGTAAGTTATCTGTAGTCTGTACTCCTGTAGCCGAGCTTGTCAAGGCACCAAAAACGCTCCGTGAAGTATATAATACAGTTCCGAGTTCAGAAACCCCAACTCCTCATTTCTCATCCAAGATGCGTTTCTGGAAGTCTGAAACCATTCGTGGCAGTCCTTGCCTCAGTGAGACTTTTGGCTCCCAATGGAGAAGAGATTTAGCCTTTGAGATGTCAGGTTTTCTCATGTGTGGATCATCTGCAGTGTTTGGTTTAAATTCAACACTCGCACTAGGGTCAATTGTCTCTTTTACTACCTGCAAAAATAGTGCAGAGAGTTATTCCTGGCAGGCAGAGGAGTTAGTTTTAGTATCAAGGTCAAACCTGAGCAAGCTCTAACATTGTAAACTCGCCTGGATTACCCAAGTTGAAAGGTCCGATATATTTGCTTTCCATCAGAGTTACCAATCCATCGACCTACAAATTCACAAAGTGGTTAAAGATTCCAGATTTGAATGAATGCAGCATCAATGCAGTTTTCATAAAGTAACAAAGCGGAAGTGAGCAAGTCAAGTACCAAATCTGAAACATACTGAAAGCTTCTTGTTTGTTTTCCATCACCATAAACTGTCATTGGTTGTTTTCGCAAAGCCTGGAGATGAGGCACTATGAATATTAAGTAATGCTGACCTTCTATGGTAGGTAGTCCTCCTTTTGTAAAAATCAGAGCCATAAATTAAAACAAACCTGTGCAACAAAGTTGCTGACGACTCGGCCATCATCTAAACACATACGAGCGCCATACGTGTTGAATATGCGAGCAATTCTCACCTGAAGGAAACAATTTTATTGTCAAATTAGCTCTCCAGCCGCGTCCCCCAAACCGCGCCGGATTGAGCGTTTGGGGGACGTGTTTCGTTCGTGCCGCCTTTGGGGTACGTCGCTCCCCAGTCGCGTCCCCCAAACAAAAATTCGGAAATTTTAAACTTAACGAGATTCGACTAAGATTCGTCCAAACTTACATAGATTCGAACGAAATTTGACTAAATTTAAACTAAACCTAATCTAGAACCACTTGCGGCGGCCGGAGGCGTCGTAGTACTGCTGGGAAGTTGTACATGTCGTCGGTGACGACCTCACGCTGGCACGCGCTCGCCGACGGGCTCGTCCTTCACCGCGCCGCTTGGTCCTGCCTCGCCGTCGTCGGTGAGGTCCACCGGCGGCTTGCCGGAGTCGCGGATGGACAAGGCGATCGCCGCGTCGGGGTCGCCCCTCCAGGCGTCCTTGTCGTTCATGGACGCCAAGAACGCCGCCCGCAGACCTAGGCAGTCCTCGGGGTCGTCGCTGCTGGCGATGAGCCGCTGCTGCCGCTCATACTCCGCCGCCTGCGACGCTTCCTCCGGCTCCTCCTTCACCTCCGGCTTCGGGATGAGGAGGGCGCCGCCGCGCCTCCCTTGCTGCCGCCGGCTGCCGCTGCCGCTGCCGCCACCCCTCGTGTTGACGGGCGTCGCCAGCTCCTCCTTCACCTCCCGTTTGGGAACGGTGTACGGCGCCGACCGGTAAGACGAGGACGGCGTCAATCGCGCCGGTCCTAAGGAAGAAGAGTGCGAGGAGGACGAGTACGTCGTCCTCCCCGGCTACCATTGAGGAGACGGCGGCGGCGACGACGACGGCATCTCCAGCCTTGGAGCGCCGTTGCGGATGCCGCGGATGACGTTCTCGAGGGTCCGCCCCGGAACGCCCCAGAACAGGGCGCGGCCGTCCTTGTTCCAGCTATTGGGGCCGCCGACGAGCCCCTCCATGCTGTGCATCTCGATGTCGTACTTCGCCTTGAAGTACGTCGCCCACCAGGCGTCGTTGTTGTCGACCGCCCACGTCGGATCCAACCGTTCCTGGGCGGTGAGTTGACCCCGACGGGCCTTGACGGTGTCCCACCATTGGTCCGTGCGCGGCTTCGGCGGCGGCGGAACGCCAATGCCGTTCACGGCCATCTTCCAGCCGCCGCTGCTTGGCAGCCGCATGTCCGGCGGGACTGGATACTTGGCGTGGTACAGCGCCCACGCCTCCGCCACGGTGAGGCTGCCGCGGCCGAAGCCGTTCGCCGCGGCGATCTTGCGGGAGGACGAGCTCGACATTTCTGGAGAGACGAGGAGAAGATCTGGGAGGGGGGAGGCGGCGGCGACGAGGGTGGTTGCACGCAATAACGCCAGCGCGGACGGCCACGCGGCCATGCACGACGAGACGCGTCCCTGCGTCGCCTGGGAAAACAGGGACGCCATTAACGTCGCTTGACCAAAGGTAGGCGACGGGGTTTTAGGCTTCCGAGCCGCTGACGCGTCGGGCCCGCGTCGGTTCGCCTCGCTTTTCGTTGTGTCCGGCGTGCCCGGTGCGTCCCCTGTGGGACGGGGACGGGCTCGGGGCGCCGGACACCGTATGGGGGCGCGCCGGACAAAAATGGGCTTTGGGGGACGCGGCTGGAACGGTTTTTTTGTCCGGCGCGCCCCAAATCCCTTTGGGGGACGCTTTGGGGGACGCGGCTGGAGATGCTCTAATATCCCAGTTTGATTCAGTCTATACTTCAATATGCATCTCATACATAAGGTCCGGTTTTTTGCCAAAATGTGTCATTTTGGGGATATACGCATGGTACAATCCCCTTGCTCATGATTCCCAAGATGAAGTACATAGAAATACACATAAAGACAGCATGAAGCGCATATGGGCCCAATATTTGGCACTTCAGTACTCTTAGTCTTAGGTCCACTTACTCAAAAGGAATCAAAGGCGCAGGATACAAAATGATTAATGCCCAGTTCAATTGTAGTAAAATCCTAGCATTATTTCTTAATCATACACAGTTAATACATAATGATGGGTCCGGTGCAATTAATTTCAGGCAGCATATAACGTTGCCAACGAGATAGTCTGTAGTTAGATTGAGACCCCTATTCTACAAGTGCAGCTTTACCTCAACGCCAGCACCGCGATGGTAATCCATGGTGAGAGTTTCTGCTGTTCTTTTTCCCTCATCATAACAACTCCTAACACCTGCACATCACCACGAAATGACAAATCACAATGCAGTGGAGTCGGCAGACTAAAGTGTGCAACAGTTGAAAGATACTTCTTGGCTTGTTGCACATGAAAAATGTTATCTCCTATGTTCTGGAAAAAAAATGGTATCTCCTCCAGATAAAATTAGCACACCTATTGGATTAACGTGGCCCCAGTAGCTCTCCTTCTGAGGATGCTCTAGAGGATCACCATACACCTCACTGGTACTGGTGAGCAAGAACCGGGCGCCGACCCTCTTCGCCAGCCCGAGCATGTTCAAGGTCCCCATCACATTCGTCTTGTGCATCCTCATCAGTTAAGGAACCCACTCGAGAACAGAACGGCATCGGAAGAAACAAGTTCAACATTCAGGTTCTTTCAGGCAGGGCACAACGTTCCAATTTTCCTTAGGTGGTTGTTTGACCTATCTAGTACTACTACTTCTTAAGAGATCCTTTCTATATTAGCATTTCAATAGAGGATAGCATTTCAATAGAGGAAACAAACACACTTTTATTTTGCAAAACGTGAGAACATTCATGTATAGTGCAAATACGAAACGGAAAAAGGATATGATAGTCTTGATTGGGTTGAATTTGTAGTGGACGGGTGAGGCGGGGCATGCGAGGTGGTAGATCTGGTCGACCTCGAGGAGGATGGGCTCGACGACGTCGTGGCGGATGAGCTCGAAGCGTGGGTTGGCGAGGTGGTGCGCGAGGTTGTCCTTGCGGCCGGTGAAGAAGTTGTCGACGACGATGACGCTGTCCCCGCGGGCGAGGAGCCTGTCGACGAGGTGGCTGCCGACAAAGCCGGCGCCGCCCGTGACCACGACTCGCAGGGGCTTCTTGCGGACGCCGACCGGGAGGCGCCGCGCCGCCGCCGCCGCCGCGTTGCTGTTGGCGGCGGCGGTGGAGAAGACGCGGGGGGTTCTGGTGACGGCGACTTCGGCGGCGCGGGCGGAGGATGCGGAGAGGGAGCTGGGGTGCGGGGTGAGGGAGGGGTAGAGGAGGAAGAAGGAGGAGGCGAGGAGGAAGCCGAGGAGGACGAAGAGGAGGCGGTGCTCGCGGAGGAGGTAGGAGGCGAGGGAGCGGGTGCGGTGGTGCGCGCGGTGCTGCTTGCTGAGGCTCGCCTGCCGGTGGAGCTGCTTCATTGTCGGCGGGCGGCGGTGGCGGCGGGCGGATCCGCTCGCCGGCCGAAGCGGAGGGGGGAGTAGCGACTAGCGAGAGTGAGGAAAGGGGCGGGCTGAGGAGGCGGCACGTGTGATGTGGGGGCCCGCCAGACGGAGCACTGGTGGCTTGCTCCCCGCAGATGCCGCACGTGCGTGGAAATGTTCTTTGCCGCTTTGCTCGTTATCACTTTGGCAGACCTGTAAATTCTATATTAGTAGGATAACACGAGAAGAAAGTACATAGTGACCGCATAGCGCAGTGGATTAGCGCGTCTGACTTCGGATCAGAAGGTCGTGGGTTCGACTCCCACTGTGGTCGCTTTTTCTTTCCAGATTTTTTTTGCAAGCAGCATCAATAGCAATTTCTTTTGCTTTTGTTAAAGTTGCGGAGGTGCTCATGTCAACGTGTCGAACAAGAGCAGAACGCTTCCGTACTATGGGACTGCTGAAACTGCAAATGATCTTCGTCAGAGGAGGAAGAAGAAAGAATGTTCAGCCAAAAAGAACAAAGTGGAAACCACCAGACCAAGGTACTATCAATATAATTCACAAAAAAAAAGGATAATATCAAGATAGATGTTGATGTTGGATTTAATCTTGACTCAGTCACTCTAGTCTACTTGGAGAATGTACAATGATTCGGCGACAGAGGCAGTCGGACCCAAAATTATGCCTTCTCCATATTGATAATTTGACATTGGACCGACATATTAAAGGAATTAAGTTGCTAGAAGAGGAACGAATATTAACAATTTTACAAAAAAATGTGGATGAGTATGTGAATAAGGAGGAAGATCCTTCAACACTTGTGATGCCTAAAGTTTCTACCCTTTGTGATGATTTGGTTGAGGATGATTGCATCCCACTGGATTTAGATGATCATTTGGAACATCTGAACCCGGTAGGTAAGGAGAAGAAGACTAGGGTGAGAAAATCCTATGATACTAATAATATTCGTAAAAGTACTAGGAGAAGAATTAAAAAACAATTTTCATGATGCAAAATTTAAAAGGAATGAATTGGAATCCTGGTGGTTTTGGGGATACCGCTAAGCATTTGTTTGTAAAAGAGACAATTAGGGAACATAGATTAGACTTTGTAATCTTATTGGAGACTGGAAGGTCTAATTTTTCTATTCCTTTTTTAAATCAACTTGCGGCAGGATATAGCTATTCATGGTTTTGTTTACCTCCACATGATCGATTCTGGAGGTATTTTGGTAGGTATAAATTCTGACACGCTTGAATGCTTAATGTGAGTACTGGAGATTTTTGTGTCAAGCTTCATATTAAGTGCAAAAGGGATGGTTTTGAATGGATTCTAGTGGCGGTTTATGGGGCTGCCCAAGATGCACATAAAGCTGAATCCTTAGCAGAATTAGTCAGAATTTGTGAGGCTGAAACACTACCTATTTTGGTAGGTGGTCATTTCAATATTATTCGGAAGCGTGAAGAAAAAAATAATGATAACTTTAAAGCTCGCTGGCCCTTTGTTTTTAATGTCATTATTGAACATTTGAATCTGCGTGAAATTACTCTATCGGGGAGACAATTTACGTGGGAGAATCATCGTGAAGTTCCAACGTATGAGAAGCTAGATCGGGTGCTTGCATCCATTTCTTGGGAACAAAAATTTCCCTTGGTCACTGTACGTGCATTGACAAGGGCGAACTCTGATCATACACCGATTCTTATTGACTCAGGGGTGAAAGCACATTTGGGTAATAAGCCAAAATTTTCCTTTGAGTTGCATTGGTTGCGACAAGAAAGTTTCTTTGATATGATTAAAAAAGAATGGAATTCGGTATTGGTGGGTTTGAATCCGATGGAGGTGTGGTTGAATAAACTTAGACATATCAGACAATTTCTTAAAGGTTAGGCAAAGAACCAAACTGGACAATATAAGAAAGAAAAGGATAAGTTATTGGGTATTATTGAGTGTTTAGATGTGAAAGCTGAAACGATTAACTTATCAGTGTCGGAAAGAGCAACTCTTAAAGATGCAAATGAAAAGTTAAATAAATTAAGAAGAGAGGAAGAGTCTAAATGGGCGCAAAGAGCTAAAGTTAAACATATCCAAGAAGGAGGAAGTAATACGAGATATTTTCATTTGATTGCGAATGGAAAACATAGGAAAAAGAAAATATTTCAGTTAGAACAACAAGAAGGAACTATTGTTGGGAAGACAACTTGAAGGTATACATTAGTGAATTCTATAAGAAATTATTTGGGGCGCCGGTTTCTAATAATATCTCGTTGCTCGAGGAGGAGGTGCAGGACATTCCTCAGATATCGACTGTTGAGAATGAGATCTTGACAGCTCCTTATTCTGAGGAAGAGGTCCATGAGGCACTTTTTCAGATGGAGCGTAATAAAGCGTCGGGGCCTGATGGTTTCCCGACATAGTTTTATCAAAAAATTTGGGTAGTTATAAAGAATGATTTGATGGCGTTATTCAATCAATTCAGTAATGGGGACTTGCCTCTTTACAAATTAAATTTTGGCGTTATAACTTTATTACCAAAGAAAGAGGATGCGGTGCAAATACAACAATATAGACTAATTTGTTTACTAAATGTGTGTTTTAAACTATTTACGAAGGCAGGTACAAATCGTATAACGGGATTGCCCCACGAGTTATAAAACCCACACAATCAGCTTTTATGCCGGGAAGGAATATCTTAGAGGGGGTGGTCATTCTTCATGAAACGATTCATGAGTTACATAATAAGAAGATGGATGGGGTTCTATTTAAGATTGACTTTGAAAAGACATATGATAAAGTGAAATGGTCATTCTTACAACAGACTTTGAGAATGAAGGTCTTTGCTCCTGAATGGTGTCGGATGATCCAACAATATGTCCAAGGGGGGAGTGTCAGGGTTAAGGTAAATGATGATATTGGTCATTATTTTCAGACAAAAAAAGGTTTGAGACAAAGGTGATCCGTTGTCTCCTATTCTTTTTAATATTGTGGTGGATATGCTTGCCATCATAATTGAAAGAGCAAAAAATGATGGCCAAGTAGGGGGGCGTTATTCCTCATCTTGTTGAGGGGGGGTCTCTATATTACAATATGCCGATGATACTATCCTTTTCTTGGAACATGACCTCCAGAAAGCTGTGAATAGGAAATTAATTCTATGTCTATTTGAAGAACTCTCAGGGCTCAAAATTAATTTTCACAAGAGTGAGATTTTTTGTTTCGGTAAGGCAGAGGATGAGGTGGACCAGTACAAACAGATTTTTGGATGTGATGCTGGTTCCTTACCATTTAAATAGTTAGGTATTCCTATCCATTTTAGAAAGCTTAGAAATTCTGATTGGTACCCAGTGGAGACCCGGTTTGAAAGTAAATTGGGATGCTGGAAGGGCAAATTATTATCATATGGGGATAGACTTGCCTTTATCAATTCAGTTTTAATAAGCTTACCGATGTTCATGTTATCTTTTCTAGAGATACCTGTTGGGGTAAGAAAAAGGTTTGATTTTTATAGATCTAGATTCTTTTGGCAATCTGAGGAACGGATGAACGCTGGTATTCACATGGGTACGTGAGCACGCGCTTACTATTCGACACGTGTCTCACGCTGTTTGTTCTGCCGTTAGCCTGTGACGAGGAGGAAACGACAAGCCAAAGGCTGGTCTCGCTCTGGTAGGTAGGCACTAGACGCGTGCGAGTGTCCTCATCCCGCAAAGCTGCTAGTACAAGATCTGCTCAATGGGGAACCGAGGGCAGCCATGGCGAGATTTGGCGATCTCGAATCCGACCATGGGACGCTCGATTCGTGCCGCTCCGCCGTGCATCCGGCGGCGAGAGGTGGTCGGGCTCATTGTTCATCTCCGCCTTGATTCATATCGTTCCAGCTCGGTCCGGTCCCCGCTTCACCTCGCCGATGGAGTGGCCGGATCCCCTCTCGTGCGGTCAACGGAGTGCTGCTCGTGTCGGATCCGCTGCGGTAGTGCGAGCGAGAAAATACCATCCAGGCCGCCGTCACCACAACCGGAATGGCCGCCGCGCGGGGAGGCGGACGCGGGGCGGAGGTGTCGCTCGAACGACATCTCGGGACCTCGAGAAGCTACGGCGCGTCGTCGAGCAAGCGGGAGGGCCGGTCCGTGATGGAGCCCGTCGGCCTCGCCTACCACGCGTTCCAATCGCGCAACACTCCCAACCGTGGTGGCCTCATCCGATTTGTTTGGGCACAGCCGGCGCAACAACCCACTCGTGCGAGGGCGACGGCGGCGGCAGCCGGTGATGGGGGACGCCGCGGTCGGCGAGGTCACGGCGGCGAGGGTGGTGCTCTCGGACGGCGAGCTGCGGCGTTTCCCCGGGACACCCGGGCGTCGCACGCGCTCAAGGCGGCGCCGACGGGCTCGAGCTCGGCGGCGCGGTGGCGGCAGTGGAGACCGACGAGGACCTGCAGCCCGAGTCGATGCGGCGCCGGCTGCTGCGGACGAGAGGAGATGGCCGCGCTCGCCATCCGCGCCGGCGCCGCGGCGGTGGGCGACCACGCCGGCCCGCTCGTGTTCCCCGACTCAGCCGGCTGCCGGAGGCGCCACGCGATGGGGAAATGCGCTAGTGGAAATACGGGATGGGGAGTAGGTTGCCGCTCGGTTTAGTGGGGCCTGCCCATGTGCGTGCGAGGAAAGGCCACATGCCCACGACGCAGCGGCCAAAAAAGGTACTAACGCCGTATGATTGCCGTGAGTGATAAATTGAATCTCAGCGTTGATCCAACGGCAGCTAGGGCGTGCGCACGTACTCATCTGAACACCAAATCCACTCTCATCTGAGGAAAACAAAAGAAAGTATAGACTTACCAAGTGGAATATTGTCTGCCGACCCAAAGAAGGTATTGAGGTTCTTGAACTCAAGAATAGTTGTTTATTGAGTAAGTGGCTTTATAAACTTCTTAATAAGGAAGGGGTGTGGAATGAGTTGATGTACAATAAATACCTAAGACAAAAGACCTTATCTGAGGTAAAAGCTAAACCTACAGACTCTCCCTTTTGGAAGG
This sequence comes from Lolium rigidum, assembly GCF_022539505.1. Lineage (NCBI taxonomy): Eukaryota > Viridiplantae > Streptophyta > Magnoliopsida > Poales > Poaceae > Lolium > Lolium rigidum. Next base: position 108,071,119 of record NC_061510.1, read on the forward strand.
GATTGATGGGGGTTAAGGACGATTTTTTTAGTAGAGGTTTTTTCAATATAGGTAATGGAGCAAATATTCGGTTTGGGAAGATATCTGGTTAGGTAAAACATCGTTAGCCCAACAATATCCATCCTTATATAATATCGTGCATCACAAGAATGTAACGGTAGCCCATGTGTTAGCTCAAACGCCTCTGAATATCAGTTTCAGGAGGTTGTTGGTGGGGAACAAATGGACTTGATAGTTACAGTTATGCCGTAAGCTTGTGAGGATTAATTTATCTGATGATAATGATCAATTTGTTTGGAGTTTGACAACAAATGGTCTATTTACAGTTAAACCTATATATGAGGATCTTATGAATGACCATACACCCTTTTTGCGAAAATATCTCTGGAAGGTTAGAGTTCCTCTAAAGATAAAAATATTTATGTGGTTTTTGAGTAATAAGGTGTTGCTTACTAAAGACAATTTAGCTAAAAGACGGTGAAATGGATGTACAGAATGTGTTTTTTTGCGGAGAGCATGAGACTATTGAACATTTGTTTATCACTTGTCCCTTAGTTAAACTACTGTGGCGCACGATTAATTATACTTTTGCTCTTCCACCTCCGACCAATATTACGAATATGTTCGGTAATTGGTTAAATGGAGTTGATAGACAATCTAAGGCTTTCATCCGTATTGGGGTTTCTGCCTTATGTTGGTTTATATGGAAAGCGAGGAATGATATTATTTTTAACAAAAAACATTCTTTTTTACTTTCTGCATGTTATCCATATGGTGTCACATTGTGTCCAGCTGTGGGTTCTTCTGTCACCGAAGGGACAGCGGGATGCTATGGCTACTGGATGCACACGGCTCTAGATGGTCGATCAGGATATCTTGTGCCAGGCTGATTGGCGGCACAGTAGACGGCTACAATGATCTGTAGTCCACTTTCTTTTGGTTTATTTCGCCGGTTGATTCTTGTATCAGCTCTGAGCGATGATTGAGATGTTATAAACTTTATTCTTGGATTCTTTTTAATAAAAAGCAGTGTGCATCATCATGATGCAGAAGCTGGGTTTCATTTCCCATTTCGAAAAAAAAAATCTCAGATCATGAGACGCTGTTCCGTTTCCAGTCCCTGGTGAAGGAATCGATCGGGGACCAGAAAACAGTGATCATATCCGATATCTTTGGGCCTCGTCGTCCCCAATCATCCTTTTCTTTTAGGAAAACCATGTCCCCAGACCCCAATAATCTCCCAACACTCAGCACTGTTTAAGAGCCTGGAGGCCGTCTCGTCTCCAACTCCCCGACGCCCGTATGCTGTGCAATCAATCATACCTCACACCGTGGAGGAGCAAAGGAGCGATCTGTACTCTTCAGATCAACACATGCATGATCACTCCATTGATGTCGGTGTTGGGGTTACATTAAGCATGCTTTCACTGTATACACATACTATATATATATCGAAATCAGGTACAAGCAAACAGTACAGCATGAGTTTTTTCAAGACAATTATGACCGAACTCTTGCCAGCAGTTTTTTGCCTAGGTGCATCCTATGCTTATCAGAAAGGGTGCCGTGTATACTTGAGAAAGTTAAGGGAGGAGACCGAAGGCAGTTCTCAAGTTAAAGATTGAACATATCAGACCTAATTTGGTTCATATATCAGAGCATAAAGAGCTTAGCTGGAGCCGCAGCGCGTCGTCAGACACTCGATACGAACAATCTCACGAAGCAACTACGCTTAGTAGTATCGCTAGCTTAACCTTAGAATACATGACTGACAGATATAGGTTGAGTGCATCCACTCCCATAACTGAATGGCATAGAAGTCATTCAGAAGTTCAGCAACAGAACACCACTTAGAAGAACCCTATATACACAAAGCTACAGCACCCTGACTGACGAAACAAAACCTCAGGCAACCAGTTGAAGGAACAAAACAAAATCCTAAGATCAGGTAGGGGACCAGTAGATCGTCGTGGGAGAGTACGATATTTTTAAATCCACAGACGTAGGGATGTCAACGGGCAACTTTGGCTACCGGGCATCCACCCTGCAGAGGAGGCAAATTGAAACAATCTCAGGTCAGCATTCATAACATGCAAACGTTGAGTCATTGTCTGAGTAAACATTGTTGTTGTTCAAGGATAAAAGACAACTGCAGAGGCAGAGAGGAATACCAAAGTAATCGTCCAAGAGAATTTAACTAGATCTAAACAACTAACTTCTAGTAACCCAGAAACTATCTTTTTGGTACTGAATACAGATGCAAAAATACGGGCATAATCAACAATTCAACACAGAAGATTAAATACAAAAGTGCAACTAATTAAGGTATGGAGCCTGCATAAAACTATTCAAACTGTTTTCCGCTCACTACGCCATCCAGCTTCTATGTGATGAAGATATGAAGTTTTGCCCACACAAATACACCAGTAGGCACATTTAGCTAATAACAGGGTGTGCATATGCACCGCACTTTAATATTATCATATCAATGACACACTTGCAACCACGCTAGAGACTTTGCACGACATGAAAATTACCAACAACATGACTTTAGATTTTGAGAAAACTTACGAGGATTAACAGCTATATCCTTGTGGCATCTAGAAGAGTGTTAATCAAGCCTGCAGAACATATACTCGTCTGAGGTAAAAGAGACATAGAATTCGACAGGGGAACAAGCCCTGAAGATATCGTATATTTTTCTGCGCCCAAAGTTACGCAGTGAGACCTCATGTGACAGCTTCACAGTAATTCTTCTAAGCAATGGCGAGCATTTGAATATGAGTTTCAAGAAATCAATCTCATGTTCATTTCCTTCGAAGCCACTGATCTCCACTTCTTCAAGAGCAGTCAAGGAGATTGTTTGGGATCTCCAGTCCGTGGGCTCACATGGACAATCTTGTGGGCATACGTCTTCTGGCTAAAGTAAAAAAAAATATATATATATGTAACTTGTTACAAAATGTATTATTGAGATACATGACCAGAGGAGAGAATTACCATTGATCTCTGTAGGAGGACCTTAAGTCTCCGCATAGAACTGCGAATTCGATTCATCCCAAGGAGTAGAAACGCGAGTGCTCCAAAAACATGTCCCCATGTATCGAGATGTAACTCCAAAATAGAGAACTCGGCAATCATATGCTTATCTATCTCATGCGTAAAGTTCTCCACTTCACCTTGAAAAATAGGCCAGCTCTGAAAAAGAGAAGATATATCATCAAAATCTAGTTTACTTGAAACTAGCCGCAAATTGAGCAGGGAAGGGGACAGACGATGCAGGCATGAATGTGCAGCGACGGGGGCATCTCTGCCGCCGCCTGTAGGCTGAGCTGCGCGAGCCGCCAAAGACCAAAGGCGATAGAGTGCCCGGAGAAACGGCAGTCCCACGAGACATTCTCCACCGTTGGTGCCAAAATGGAAATTGTGAGCTCCTGGTAGGTGTGTAAGGACATGGTCAATTGCTTTAGCACGGGGGCAACAATGGTGGCTTGGTTTATCCATGCCCCAGCCACGACAACTAGCTCCTGCAGAAAGGGTGAGTTGACCCTGAAGGCACCCTTATAGAAACAAACATCAGCGAGCCGGAGCGTGCGCAACCGGGGGCAGCAGGAGAGCAATGCACCGAAGTCGGCGGTGCAGCAGGACAGGGACAGCGACTGGAGCGCGGGGAACTCAACGCCGGCTAGGATGGTGGAATAGTCCCCGAAATTAGAAAGGTCCAGCTTCAGCACGATGGAGGTGGCGCGGTGGAAGCAAGGCAGGTCGAGGACGAGGCAACAGTCGACTAGGCCCGAGGGGAAGACCAGGAAGAACTCCTCCGGGTCGATCTGCGCGGCGGCGCGGAGCAACGAGTTGACCTCGGCGGAATCGGCAAGGTCCTCCTCGGAGATGGGCCCGCTCGGCTCGGGGAGGCAGATTTCGAGGAGGGAGATCGCCGGCGGGGGAGGCAGGCGGGCGAGCGCCGGCTCGAGGGAGTAGAAGGGGAGGTCGCGGAGGACGATCCGGCTGAGGCGCGCCCAGAGGCCGCGCCACCGGCGGGAGAGGACGCCGGTCCGGGCGGCGGCGGCGGCGCATTCCAGGCGGGCGAGGACGAGGAGGAGCAGGTCGTCCGGGAGAGTGCTGATGAGGTCCGGGCCGCCGCCCAGGGCTTGCAGCCGAGGGGAACGCCGGCGAGGCCCCAATCTCAGCTGCATCGAAGCTGTGGAAAGGAAAAACCCGCCGTTCCCCTTTCACTGAACAGCAAAGCTACCAGTGGATGCAGTAACCACTGATGTACCGTACTAGTGACGATTCTCATGCTCGTGCTATTAAAATTCTGTCATATAACAACTGCTACTCTACCTTCGTTTTCCAAAATATATGCAATTTTTTGTGAAATAGAAACTGATTTTCTAAAAAAAATTAAAAAATAAAACAAGGGTAATAATAATTAGGCCAGCCCGTGCATACAGCCGGCTCTAAAAACAGAAATTATGAGCCCCAGGCATAACCACAACCGCGTCTATTTCTTCTGTTGTGATTATCATATCTAGTTGTATTCGCTTCAGAAAACCACTTGGAAGGGACTTATGATTTTTCATCAAAAGCTCATTATTTTGTTCAGCCACTAGTAACCAAAAAGCAAGCTCATAATATTTTATGAACCCTTTCTCACAATATTGTTGCTGAATCAACACATTTTAGGAGTGGAATGTAGAGTACGTTTTCTCTAACATTTTCTCATCACTGACTTTTTCTTTGCAAAATAACAATTGTGAAGTGATTTAAACATGGTTGAATTGTAATTAAAAGCACTTTTCTAATCTTGCAGCCTTAGGTGGAACCGATCATAATGAGCTTTAGGGACAATCATTGTTTTTTTTATGACCATACCTTTCTTCAGCTTGTTCCAAAGAACAAGTGGATCATTATATGTAAGGCATTTAGCTTTTAAAACTATGAGGAGGTGGGGTCGAATAAAGATCGTAACCTTAACTTGATTTTGGTAGGTTTTCTTCATTTTCTTCTTTGATTGTTTCACCAAGCCTCAACATTAGTACCCATGGCAAGTAATTCATAAATTTCAGCATCTAGTCACGTTGGCAAGGATATGAGCAAATATTAATTCCAAGCCCCTAAATTTCAAAAAGGAAAAGTCCCCTGAGCACATACACCAAGCTCAAGCTGCCGTTGTTGGGGTTGGCCGACAGTTGTGCTCCTCGTTTCAAAGTCTTGTGTTTTATTTCCCTTTCTTGTAATAAGGACTTTCTTGTAAGGTATTGTTTCAGATAATATATATATATAGGCCTTTTCCGAAAAAAAAAAGTTTCTTGACATTGTTAGGCAGTGCGTAGGCGCATGACACTGACAGGGGATGAGTTCTGCTGAAGCTGTCATGTTCCTCTGTCTCAACCCATTATCAGATCAGCACATGGAACACAAACCACTGATTTTGTTCTTAGCGACCCGATCCTCGTGGTCTGGACAGTGTACACGGACGTGGAAATGGATAATGATCTCGTAGCATCTTGTGCTACTACTTGAGTACGATAAGACCATCGATTCAATATTATTACCACCGTTCATGTCCTGCAGACTGCAGTGCTACATTATGTTTGTGTCCTGCAGATTGCAGGTGGCTGCGGGACGGTGAGAGCGTTAAATTATGTTCTGCAGTGGCTGCGGGAGAGTGATAGTGGAGAGTGAGCGACCTCACCAACCGGCAGGTCAAGATGAACCAATGTCGTCGTCAGGACTCAGGACTCGGGAGGGTGCTCGTGGCGACAGCCGCACATGTTGAGCGATGATGCCCGCATCTGCAGACGGAATGTGCAACGCTTCTGGACCATAACACGCCATTTACGTGGGTCATGAGTCATGACCGCACTTAATTAGGGCGTGTCTAATGTTATGTCTTAACATACTATCCACAGGTTTATGTCGGTTCGAATGTTTTCAAGCTAGAAGACTAGCATCCTGTGAAGTTCTAACTTACAGAGAAGGCCACTTCTTCCAAAAAAAGAAAGCATGTAAGGAGAGTATAAAGAGCAAGGGAAAGTGAGGTAAGAGAGATGGTCATTTGTACTTTGTTGAGTTCATCAATAATTGTTGGTTTTAGGTGTAAAAAAAGAGCTATAGTTTCATCTATCTATTTATACTGAGAGCATGTCTAACAGACCCTTAAAAGGGCCAATCCTATAAAATAACCGCCGAAATACGGGGTAGGGCTTCTAGCCCTCTACTTGTGCGGGGCGAGAGAGAAAATAGAGGGTGAACCCACCATCCCATTTCAACTAGGGTGCGTGGACATTTCAGAGTTCCCACCCGTTTTCCCCCACGCCGCCGCCATAGCCACCCGCGCGCCGCCGCCGAAAACCTTGAGATCCGCCCCCTCCGCCGCCCGCCGAGCCGCGCCGCGCTGCGTCCACGCCCGCCGCACCCCCACCGGACATCCTCCACCGTCAAACCCACGGTGCGTACTCCGCCACGTTTCTCTTCGTTTTCGTCGGTACAATCGATGTGCTTGGAGGTTGATCTATGCTTCACGGTGGTAGATGACTTCGGAGGATGTGCATATGGAGGATTTGGTGGATTCGTCAACCGATTGGTCCTCGTCGGATTCCAACGATTCGGACCTCGATGAACTGCTGAACGACGACGACATGGAGATGATGCTGCTCCTGTTCGGCATGAAGCAAATGGAGGACCGTGCCAAGCTGCTGGATCAGGGAAAGGATCCACTATGGGGCGTATGTGAATGTTGTATTGGTTCTAATATCCAATTTATCAAAAATCCTCTTTTGAGGGGTTGGAAACTCGTCCGAACTAGCAGACCCCGTATCCCCACCCCGTAAAATAGAATATTTTCGTAGGATTCTGTTTTACGGGGTGGGGATACGGGGTCTGCTAGCTCGGACGAGTTTTCGGCCGGTGGAAAGTGAATACATGGCCCTCTACTCGCGTTTTACGGGGCATAAAAATAGGGGGCCTGTTAGACATGCTCTTAGGTAGTTAAGGTGGCTATACTGGGACGACATAAACTTACCGTTTCCATTGCTCGTGCTCTTACCTGTGAGGCCAAAATCGAGGTTCAACGCGCTATCACAAGCGGATCGCGTGAGGCCGATGTTGGGTTGGGATTGCGGAACCGCAGACAACGCGCAAGAGGAGAATGTGTCTGCCTCAGGCCCCGAAAGCACCCACGCTTACTCTTCGCTCCCTCCCCCGTCTTTCGGTTTGGAGTACCTCATAGTATCGTCACGGACAATGGTAGTAATTTCACATCCAAGGAATTCAAGACATATTGTGCAGAGGTAGGCATCAAACTACACTTTGCATCAGTTGCGCACCCGCAAACCAATGGTCAAGTCGAGAAAGCCAATGGTATCATCTGCAATGGTATCAAGAAGCGCCTGCTAGCACCATTGGAAAAAGCTCGACATACTTGGCCAGAGGAGTTGCCCAGTGTGTTATGGAGTATTCGAACAACGCCAAATACAGCGACGCAGGAAACTCCGTTTTTCCTGGTCCATGGAGCTGAGGCAGTCTTGCCAATAGAAATAGAGCACGATTCTCCGAGAGTAACGGAATATGACGAAGAAGCTTCAAGAAAAGCACGGGAGGATGATGTCGACGCACTTGATGAAGCTCGAGACGAAGTGTTATCACGGGTAACTAAGTACCAGCAAGATCTGAAAAACTACCACAGTCGACGATTGAGGCCAAGAGCCTTTCAGGTAGGCGACTTAGTTCTTCGGCTCAGACAAAAAAGCCATGAAAAACTCGAGCCACCGTGGCTTGGTCCTTACATCGTCACAGAAGTAATCGAAGGAGGAGCATACAGGATAAAGGACAAGAAGACAGGAGTCGCAGAGCCAAATCCTTGGAACGTGGCACAGCTCAGGCGTTTTTACGCTTAAAGTCGAAATATAGTCCTCCTTGTAAACATACAATGTACTGAAAAGTCCGCGAGTTTTCAGACGCACTCTTTTCCTTTCAGGGCACCGAGTGGGGCTGAAAGGTTTTTAATGAGGCGGGCTCGCGGTGCTGCAATATAGTAAAAAGATATTGGTGATATACATCTTTTTCGTCGACAGGCTCGGGGGCTCATAACCCGCGGTAACAAAATATATATGAACTCCCGCAAAATAAGTAAATTCACCATGGCGTAAAAATAGCTCGAGCACCAGCCAAAGGCTCGGGGGCTTTGCAATATAGATTATACATACAACCTCATCATCAAGGAAAAATTCGACAAGGAAAAATATATATGAACTCCCGCAATATAGTAAAATTCAGTTGCTACCTAGTATATCATCTATGTTTACACCTTCGTTGTTTGCAGCACCAGTCCTATGTTCAGCATAGCTACCTTTCACAAAAAATTCTGCATCCATCCGAAGCAGTTCGTCCATCATCTCTTCGGCTACAGGGGTTACAATGTCGTTGATTTTATCAATATTCCTCTTCCGCTTCGCCTGCTTGGCCAAACACTTGGTGACAATTCGAGTCAGGTCTAACTTTGGATAGCAGATATGTATCATAATCATGGCGAATCTTGCCCCAGCAGAAAGTTGAGCTCGCACAAATTCATGAATTCGAGGGGCATCTCGGAATTTCTCCATCAGAGCAGGAAGAGTTTCTGGTGTTTTGTTGCGTGGAAACATGGTACTATAAACTAAGGATAGTGTCCTTGTGCGTAAGTCGAGAAAGTCGCGGACCCGAATCGCACGATCTTGAAATCCGACGATTTGGCGAGTACGCTCGGAGTAACCCGAAATTGGAACCATGCTGAAGGGAAAGCTTGAGAAGCACATTGGTTCGGGCTTCAACACGCTGATCTTCGGCAGCAGTATCCAGAAAAGAACCTGTTTCAGCGGAAGCATCAGCAAGGAATAAAAGACAGTAAGAATAAAATACAGTGTGACCAAGTTTGCAAAGCGCACCCGTCATATCCAAGCTAGAGTCGTTCATCAGTTGAAACATAAAATTTTCTTGGGAAGCAGCCTCAGCAACCGCAGTCTCCTTCAACGCTATGGCTTCTTGAGCTTGTTGAACAGCAAGTTTTTCCTTGTCCGAAGATCTTCGAGATTGTTCCATCATCACGAGAGCTTGCTTTTTCATCAACTGCAATTGTTGACGGAGCTCGTCCAAATCTTCATTTTGTGCAGCACTCGAAAAACCTCCAATAAACTCGGCAGCTGAAGATTTTTTCGAGCAAGACGCAGCGGGCAAAACAGCCGAGGAAGGAGGCACCACGGTATAATTGTCAAAACCAACTGGAAAGAAATATTTCGATATCAATAACTCGGCAACATAGCTTTTCATTAATAAGGTCAGATATTTACATGGCTATTACAAAAGGAGGATTCTTAGTGAACTAAAGTGGCAGTTGTCGTCAAAGCTACTATGGCGACAGCATCAAAAGGGACACAAAACAAAAGAGAAGACAAGGTGGTCTACTTGACCTCTGGCTTTGATGAACTAGGAGTGGGAGTTGGCTTGCATCCGAGGTAGGCGAGGATTTTCTTTGAGTTTGGCTTGGCAGCCTTAATCAAAGACTGCCACTTCTTCGTCTCCATCTCCTTCACATCGCCAACTCTCGCCCAGTCGATATCTTGTTGGCTGTCAGCAATCAAGGCGATAGTGCCTTCAACACCAACTTTCAAACCTTCTTGGCAAAGTTTGAGCCCAAGATCTTCTTTAGAAATGAAGCACTTGGCGAGAGCAGTAAAAGTCGTGGGTTCTTCTTTCTTCGTGAAGAAGTACGGAAAAAGCCGTGACAGACCTGTTCTGACATCAGCAAGGCCTTCGCGTGCCTCATCTCCATGGATCTCAAGGAGGGAAAGCGCGTCGAGAAGGAGATCACCTTCAGGATTTTCCAGATCATAATCTTGCTGCGTTTTCCCTAAGAGAGAAAAAAGAAGCTTGTCAAGAAAAAGCGAGCCAGGAAAAGCATAACGACCCGAAGAAATAGCAATGATTTGAGCACTTACTAACAAAACGTCGACTCTGCGACTCCAAGCGCGTGAGGATCTCTTTTTCACGAGCAGACTGCTGAGCGATGTTTTCGCTTAAAGAAGTTTCTGCGTTGTGAAGCCTTTTTCGAAGATCTTCGACGGCGGCAGCATCTGCTTCAGCTTCCTTGCGAGCTTTTTCACTTTGCTCCAACTTAATAGCAAGAGCGTCAGCGCGTTTGTTAGCTTCCGCAAGAGTGTCTGACAAAACAAACGACAGCAAAATGTGATGACAAAATAATAAAGGAGCCTATTCAGCAGCATAGGCAGGAAAAAAAGTACCTTCCAACTTCTTGGCATGGTCACGGTACCCGATGAATTGGGTACCGAGACGGATAAATTCCTTCATCAAAGGCTGACGAGAAAACCAAAGAAAAGAGAAATCAATATAGGAAGTGAAAGTTCGATAGCACCAATCAAATACAAAAAAGGAGTCGAAAGCACTGAAAGGTTCGGAACGTAAAACAAAGAGGAGGAAACTTACATCATCCATTGAAGGAGTCACGGAACCACCAATCAACAAGGTAGGCTCCTTGACTGGCTCGACCCTAGCTCTCTTTGGTGAAGAGGCACGGGGGCTCGCAACTGGAGTTTGGTGCTCGATGTCTTGCTGAGGGGGCGAGGTTTCATCCCCATCAGCTTGAGCTTCAGAGACAACTAAAGTATGAGACGTGCTCATTCGAGCAGTCGCGTCAATAGGTGGATTTTCATCCTCGTCACCACTACAATAAATAGGTGACAATATAAGAAACAACATAGACAAAATATCGAGAGTGAGCAACAAAATGTAAGAAGAACTTACTAGCTGACGAGGGCATCTTCATAAGGATTGAAAGTTGTCCCTTCTTCATCGGGAACAACTACTTCGGCAGGAGGAGCGCCGTCTTTGGAGGTACCGGAATCAACAACTTCGTCCCCTTTCCTCTTGTTCCTTGGGGAGGGAGTGTGCCGATGCGGTAGCCTCGGATTCAACTTCTTTTTCAGAGGAAGCCGCAGATTTTTTAGAACCCGTGATTTCACTCTCAGGGCGAGAAGTACCCTGGTTATCGTCAGTGACAACAGCCCGTTCTTCGACTTCTCCACCTTCAGGAAGAGGAGGAAGGGAGTCTAGAACTGGATGATTCTACAAGGACAAAATATTTCGACAAGAAATTAAGCAAAGGATGTCAGCAAAATAGTAGTCGACAAATATTAAAACAGTTGAGAGGACAAAAAAGTCGAAATGACAAAATATAGTCGAAGAAATTACCTCGGGGAGGGCGTTGGTGCCACTATATGGCTGCACGCGACAAGAGGATGGAATAGCATCTTTCTTGCTGAGCGATGAAATTCTTCGGATAAGCTTCTCCAAGTCCTTTACAGAAAGGTCTTTGGAGAGCCTGTTGGCATCTTCTTCGCCAGCATACATCCAAAGGGGATGTTTTCGAGCTTGTAAAGGCTGCACTCTAATCCTAAGGAAGTGCGCCGTAATCTGGATTCCCGACAATTCCTTGCCACGGGTGTTTTGAAACTCGTGGATACGGGACATCAGTGCTTCTGTCGCCGTTTTTTCTTCTTCGGTAGCTTCCGCGTCCCAGGATCGGCAGCGAAGAATTTTGGCATTTCCATCGAAAGGAGCTATGTTGTGCTCCACCGAGTCGGAGCTTTCTTCGTGCACATAGAGCCATCTTTTGCGCCACCCCTGAACCGAGTCAGGAAATTTGACGTCGAAATACTCGACATCAGGGCGGACGCAGATAACAACACCACCTATGTTATAGGCGACGTTGGGGGAGCCATTACGGCGAAGGAGGAAGATGCGTTTCCATAGAGCCCAGTTAGGGTGGACTCCAAGGAAAGATTCACAAAGAGTGATGAAGATAGAGATGTGGAGGATGGAGTTAGGAGTAAGATGGTGAAGCTGCAACCCATAAACAAAAAGCAAACCACGCAGGAAATCGTGGATGGGTGCAGAGAGACCATGGATAAGATGGTCAACAAAACTAACCCGATACACAATGGGAGGCGTCGGGTAGCTCTCCTCGCTGGGAAAGCGTAGAGCGCCGATCTTCTTGCTTATTCCAAGCTTCTTCAGCAGGTTAATGTCCTGCGCGGAGATCTTGGATCTCTCCCACTCCGTGTTCCCCAGATCTGGAGCCGCCATCTTTGCTTCGGGAGTGATGTGCCTTGAAAGTTTTGGCCGCGGCGGCATCAACAACGACGGCGAAGAAGTGGAGCAGTATGCGAGCGCTGGAGTTGTGTTGGAGGCAATGGAGATTGGAGCAGAGGAGATGTGAGCAGAGGTGCGGCGCAGGCGAAAAGATGAATGGAGGAAGGAGAAGACTTTATGTAGGGAATCGGCGAACCGTTGGATGAAGTAATTTTGAGATGGATGCTGTGCACGTGGCTGAGGGGTAAAAGTGTATTTTGACTGTGAAAGAACGGAACAGGCGCTACAGTATGTGCGCCAGAAAAAGCGGAGGACGTGTGTCCCCCACTTGCACGACGTGTTAACTTGATGAGGATTTTGGGCCCGCAAGACAGAGAGAGCAGTGCTCGCACCTTCCCAATACAGTGATCGTGGCTATCGTCAGTAATGATGTCACCTTGTTATGAGAAAATTTCGGATGTGAAGAGTAATGACATTGGCGGCAGTAAAAGACTATTGATTATCTCGAGAGCCTTTGATCAAATACAAAGTTTTTGATCAAATGCTCGGGGGCTACTTTGGAAAAAAGAAAAACTCAAGTATGACAAAATAGAAATGGCGAGAGCCTATGATCAAAAGCAAGCATTTGTTCATAGCCTCGGGGCTACTTCCCATCGGGAGCGCTGGTCGCGCACCCGATAGATATGAAAAGCTCGAGAAAGAATGACAATATAGCGACATAAGGCGTTAAATTGTTGAGCCTACAACCAAGCACAAGTCCTTGGCTGTAGCCTCGGGGGCTACTCCCATCGGGAACGCTGTTCGCGTGCCCGATGAAATTATAAAAAGAAGAGAACATATTTCGAGTTATACAAATAACTCGACATATACTCCCATCGGGAAGGCAAGATAAGTCATCCGTTGACTCAATAAAATGTGCTATTCCAACAGCCGAAAAAGCACTCGACAATATATTCTCAGAGCGCCAAAGTCGCGAATAATCTCTGAATGCCGCAAGCGAAGATAAGACCCAGATCCGTTCTGAGCGGCGTGGCACCGTCTCTGACGTCGGTTTGCTACTTTTTCCTGTATCAACAGATACGAAGAAAAATCCTAACGGACGCGTTAGGTACCCGATAAAACAAGTCTGGGACTCGACAGATGGTAAGACCTTAAGCGGCACCTGTCGAAGTTAACACCAGTATCCCGAGATCATGTCCAGGGACGTGATCTTGAAGTAGGTTTTTGCGGATTGCCACTAGAGCAGTTAACTAGTACCTGATCCGTCAGATGAACTAGCCCCAACTACCATTATCCCTGTACAATATATAATTGCGTATCCAAAGATATGTGATAAATTCAATAGAGTTATTGGATGATTATAAAGTTGGAGATTTTCCATGATTCTTCGATTCAAGCAAAATCTCGGGGGCTACTGACATAGGCATCCCCAATGGGCCTGCCAAAGATGGTACCCGGGGTTTGCTGAAGGCCCACGAGTCGAAGAATATGAAGTTTAGAAGCCCAAGTTATATTAAGTAAACTTAGAGTTGTATTAGAAGATATAGATTTGTAATTCTACGGGATGGGTTGGAAACCCTCCCGGACTCTGTAACTTGTGTTTTACGAAATCCCTCGCCTCCACCTCCTATATAAGGGGGAGTCGAGGGACAAAGAGGGGATCGATTCATTGTTTCACGCAACCCTAGTTTTCATAATCGTCGAGTACTTTTCGGCTGAAACCTTCGAGGTCTACTTGCCCTCTACTTCCGACTAAAACCCTAGTCTATGCTGGCGTGTAGTTGACGTGGGAGTTAGAAATCTTTGTGGTGTAGCCTTTCTTCAGTTCCCCGGCAACGGCGCCAGAAATTTGATTGATGCGTGTAGTTGACACGTCCGTTGGGAACCCCAAGAGGAAGGTGTGATGCGCACAGCGGCAAGTTTCCCTCAGTAAGAAACCAAGGTTTAATCGAACCGAGTAGGAGTCAAGAAGCACGTTGAAGGTTGATGGCGGCGGGATGTAGTGCGGCGCAACACCGCAGATTCCGGCGCCAACGTGGAACCCGCACAACACAACCAATGTACTTTGCCCCAACGAAACAGTGAGGTTGTCAATCTCACCGGCTTGCTGTAACAAAGGATTAACCGAATTGTGTGGAAGATGATTGTTTGCGAGAGAAAACGATAAAACAAGTATTGCAGCACGATTTGTATTTCAGTATTAAAAGAATGGACCGGGGTCCACAGTTCACTAGAGGTGTCTCTCCCATAAGATAAAAGCATGTTGGGTGAACAAATTACGATCGGGCAATTGACAAATAGAGAGGGCATAACAATGCACATACATGTCATGATAAGTATAGTGAGATTTAATTGGGCATTACGACAAAGTACATAGACCGCCATCCAATCGCATCTATGCCTAAAAAGTCCACCTTCGGAGTTATCGTCCGAACCCCTTCCAGTATTAAGTTGCAAAGCAACGAGACAATTGCATTAAGTATGGTGCGTAATGTAATCAACAACTACATCCTCGGACATAGCGCCAATGTTTTATCCCTAGTGGCAACAAGACACAGCACAACCTTAGAACTTTCTGCATCACTCGTCCCAGTGTCAATGCGGGCATGAACCCACTATCGAGCATAAATACTCCCTCTTGGAGTTAAGAGCAAAAACTTGGCCGAGAGCCTCTACTAATAACGGAGAGCATGCAAGATCATAAACAACACATATGTAATAACTTGATAATTAACATAACATGGTATTCTCTATCCATCGGATCCCGACAAACGCAACATAGAGTATTACAGATAGATGATCTTGATCATGTTAGGCAGCTCACAAGATCCAACAATGAAGAACAATGAGGAGAAGACAACCATCTAGCTACTGCTATGGACCCATAGTCCAGGGGTGAACTACTCACTCATCACTCCGGGAGAGCGACCATGGCGGCGTAGAGTCCTCCGGGAGATGAATCCCCTCTCCGGCAGGGTGCCGGAGGAGATCTCCAAAATCCCCCAAGATGGGATCGGCGGCGGCGGCGTCTCAGTAAGGTTTTCCGTATCGTGGTTTTTCGCCGCAGGGGTTTCGCGACGGAGGCTTTAAGTAGGCGGAAGGGCAGAGTCGGGGGGCTGACGAGGGGCCCACACCACAGGGCGGCGCGGGCCCCCCCTTGGCCACGCCGCCATGTGGTTTGGCCACCTCGTGGCCCCACTTCGTATGCTCTTCGGTCTTCTGGAAGGTTCGTGGCGAAATAGGCCCCTGGGTCTTTGTTTCGTCCAATTCCGAGAATATTTCGTTACTAGGATTTCTGAAACCAAAAACAGCGAGAAAACAACAGCTGGCACTTCGGCATCTTGTTAATAGGTTAGTTCCGGAAAATGCACGAATATGACATAAAGTGTGCATAAAACATGTAGGTATCATCAATAATATGGCATAGAACATAAGAAATTATCGATACGTCGGAGACGTATCAAGCATCCCCAAGCTTAGTTCCGCTCGTCCCGAGCAGGTAAAACGATAACAAAGATAATTTCGAAGTGATATGCCATCATAACCTTGATCATACTATTTGTAAACATATGTAATGAATGCAGCGATCAAAACAATGGTAATGACATAAGTAAACAAGTGAATCATAAAGCAAAGACTTTTCATGAATAGTACTTCAAGACAAGTATTAATAAGTCTTGCATAAGAGTTAACTCATAAAGCAATAAATCAAAGTAAAGGCATTGAAGCAACACAAAGGAAGATTAAGTTTCAGCGGTTGCTTTCAACTTGTAACATGTATATCTCATGGATAATTGTCAACATAGAGTAATATAACAAGTACAATATGCAAATATGTAAGAATCAATGCATAATTCACACAAGTGTTTGCTTCTTGAGGTGGAGAGAGATAGGTGAACTGACTCAACATAAAAGTAAAGAGAATGGTCCTTCAAAGAGGAAAGCATCGATTGCTATATTTGTGCTAGAGCTTTTATTTTGAAAACATGAAACAATTTTGTCAACGGTAGTAATAAAGCATATGAGTTATGAAAGTTATATCTTACAAGTTGCAAGTCTCATGCATAGTATACTAATAGTGCCCGCACCTTGTCCTAATTAGCTTGGACTACCGGATCTTTGCAATGCACATGTTTTAACCAAGTGTCACAATGGGGTACCTCCATGCCGCCTCGTACAAAGGTCTAAGGAGAAAGCTCGCATTTTGGATTTCTCGCTTTTGATTATTCTCAACTTAGACATCCATACCGGGACAACATGGACAACGGATAATGGACTCCTCTTTAATGCATAAGCATGTGGCAACAATTATTATTCTCATATGAGATTGAGGATATATGTCCAAAACTGAAACTTCCACCATGATTCATGGCTTTAGTTAGCGGCCCAATGTTATTCTCTAACAATATGCATGCTCCAACCATAAAGGTGGTAGATCTCTCTTACTTCAGACAAGACGGACATGCATAGCAACTCACATGATATTCAACAAAGAATAGTTGATGGCGTCCCCGAAACATGGTTATCGCACAACAAGCAACTTAATAAGAGATAAAGTGCATAAGTACATATTCAATACCACAATAGTTTTTAAGCTATTTGTCCCATGAGCTATATATTGCAAAGGTGAATGATGGAATTTTAAAGGTAGCACTCAAGCAATTTACTTTGGAATGGCGGATAAATACCATGTAGTAGGTAGGTATGGTGGACACAAATGGCATAGTGGTTGGCTCAAGTATTTTGGATGCATGAGAAGTATTCCCTCTCGATACAAGGTTTAGGCTAGCAAGGTTATTTGAAACAAACACAAGGATGAACGGTGCAGCAAAACTCACATAAAAGACATATTGTAAACATTATAAGACTCCACACCATCTTCCTTGTTGTTCAAAACTCAATACTAGATGTTATCTAGACTCTAGAGAAACTAAATATGCAAACCAAATTAGCAAGCTCTAAGTGTTTCTTCATTAATGGGTGCAAAGTATATGATGCAAGAGCTTAAACATGAGCACAACAATTGCCAAGTATCAAATTATCCAAGACATTTTAGAGTTACTACATGTAGTATTTTCCAATTCCAACCATATAACAATTTAACGAAGAAGAAACTTCGCCATGAATACTATGAGTAGAGCCTAAGGACATATTTGTCCATATGCTACAGCGGAGCGTGTCTCTCTCCCACAAAGTGAATGCTAGGATCCATTTTATTCAAACAAAACAAAAAACAAAAACAAACCGACGCTCCAAGCAAAGTGCATAAGATGTGACGGAATAAAAATATAGTTTCGGGGGAGGAACCTCGATAATGTTGTCGATGAAGAAGGGGATGCCTTGGGCATCCCCAAGCTTAGACACTTGAGTCTTCTTAGAATATGCAGGGGTGAACCACCGGGGCATCCCCAAGCTTAGAGCTTTCACTCTCCTTGATCATATTGCATCATACTCCTCTCTTGATCCTTGAAAACTTCCTCCACACCAAACTCGAAACAACTCATTAGAGGGTTAGTGCATAATAAAAATTCACATGTTCAGAGGTGACACAATCATTCTTAACACTTCTGGACATTGCATAAAGCTACTGGACATTAATGGATCAAAGAAATTCATCCAACATAGCAAAAGAGGCAATGCAAAATAAAAGGCAGAATCTGTCAAAACAGAACAGTCCGTAAAGATGGATTTTATTAGGCCACCAGACTTGCTCAAATGAAAATGCTCAAATTGAATGAAAGTTGCGTACATATCTGAGGATCATGCACGTAAATTGGCTTAATTTTCTGAGCTACCTACAGGGAGGTAGACCCAGATTCGTGACAGCAAAGAAATCTGGAACTGCGCAGTAATCCAAATCTAGTACTTACTTTTCTATCAAAGACTTTACTTGGCACAACAAAATATGAAACTAAGATAAGGAGAGATTGCTACAGTAGTAAACAACTTCCAAGACTCAAATATAAAACAAAAATACTGTAGTAAAAACATGGGTTGTCTCCCATAAGCGCTTTTCTTTAACGCCTTTCAGCTAGGCGCGAAAGTGTAACTCAAGTAACATCGAGAGACGAAGCATCAACATCATAATTTGTTCTAATAATAGAATCATAAGGTAACTTCATTCTCTTTCTAGGGAAGTGTTCCATACCTTTCTTGAGAGGAAATTGATATTTAATATTACCTTCCTTCATATCAATAGTAGCACCAACGGTTCGAAGAAAAGGTCTTCCCAATATAATGGGGCAAGATGCATTGCATTCAATATCGAAGACAACAAAATCAACGGGGACAAGGTTATTGTTAACCATGATATGAACATTATCAACCTTCCCCAAAGGTTTCTTTTTAGCATTATCAGCGAGATTAACATCCAAATAACAATTTTTCAATGGTGGCAAGTCAAGCATATCATAGACTTTTTTAGGCATAACGTAAATACTTGCACCAAGATCACATAAAGCATTACAATCAAAATCTTTGACTCTCATTTTAATGATGGGCTCCCAACCATCCTCTAGCTTTCTAGGAATAGAAGTTTCAAGTTTTAGTTTTTCTTCTCTAGCTTTTATGAGAGCATTTGTAATATGTTTTGTGAAAGCCAAGTTTACAGAGCGCTAGCATTGGGACTTTTAGCAAGTTTTTGTAAGAACTTTATAACTTCAGAGATGTGGCAATCATCAAAATCTAAATCATTACAATCTAAAGCAATGGGATTATCATCCCCAAGGTTGGAAAAAATTTCAGCAGCTTTATCACAGAGTGGTTTCAGCAGCTTTAGCAGTTTCAGGTAATTTTGCGCGCTTTGCACTAGGAGTAGAAGCATTGCCAACACCAATTATTTTACCATTGATAGTAGGAGGTGCAGCAACATGTGAATCATTAGCATTGCTAGTGGTGGTAATAGTCCAAACTTTAGCTACATTTTCCTTTTTAGCTAGTTTTTCATTTTCTTCTCTATCCCACCTAGCACGCAGCTTCAGCCATTAATCTTATATTCTCATTAATTCTAACTTGGATGGCATTTGCTGTAGTAACAATTTTATTTTCAATATCCCTGTTAGGCATAACTTTCGATTTCAAAAGATCAACATCAGAGGCAAGACTATCAACTCTAGAAGCAAGAATATCAATTTTATTGAGCTTTTCCTCAACAGATTTGTTAAAGGCAGTTTGTGTACTAATAAATTCTTTAAGCATAGCCTCAAGTCCAGGGGGTGTATTCCTATTATTGTTGTAAGAATTCCCATAAGAATTAGCATAACCGTTACCATTATTATAAGGATATGGCCTATAGTTATTACTAGAATTGTTCCGATAAGCATTGTTGTTGAAATTATTATTTTTAATGAAGTTTACATCAACATGTTCTTCTTGGGCAACCAATGAAGCTAATGGAACATTATTAGCATCAACATTAGTCCTATCATTCGCAAGCATAGACATAATAGCATCAATCTTATCATTCAAGGAAGAGGATTCTTCAACAGAATTTACCTTCTTACCTTGTGGAGCTCTTTCCGTGTGCCATTCGGAGTAATTAACCATCATATTATCAAGAAGCTTTGTTGCTTCACCAAGAGTGATGGACATAAAGGTACCTCCAGCAGCTGAATCCAATAAATTCCGCGAAGAAAAATTTAGTCCTGCATAGAAGGTTTGGATGATCATCAAAGTAGTCAGTCCATGGGTTGGGCAATTTTTAACCAGAGATTTCATTCTTTCCCAAGCTTGAGCAACATGTTCATTATCCAATTGTTTAAAATTCATTATGCTACTCCTCAAAGATATAATTTTAGCAGGGGGATAATATCTACCAATAAAAGCATCCTTGCATTTAGTCCAGGAATCAATACTATTCTTAGGCAGAGATAGCAACCAATCTTTAGCTCTTCCTCTTAATGAGAAAGGGAACAATTTTAATTTTATAATGTCACCATCTACATCTTTATATTTTTGCATTTCACATAGTTCAACAAAATTATTGAGATGGGCAGCAGCATCATCGTAACTAACACCGGAAAATTGCTCTCTCATGACAAGATTAAGTAAAGCAGGTTTAATTTCAAAGAATTCTGCCGTAGTAGCAGGTGGAGCAATAGGTGTGCATAGGAAATCATTATTATTTGTGCTAGTGAAGTCACACAACTTAGTATTTTCAGGGTTGGCCATTTTAGCAGTAGTAAATAAAGCAAACTAGATAAAGTAAATGCAAGTAAACTAATTTTTTGTGTTTTTGATATAGAGTGCAAGACAGTAAATAAAGTAAAACTAGCAACTAATTTTTTTGTGTTTTGATATAATGCAGCAAACAAAGTAGTAAATAAAATAAAGCAAGACAAAAACAAAGTAAAGAGATTGGGAAGTGGAGACTCCCCTTGCAGCGTGTCTTGATCTCCCCGGCAACGGCGCCAGAAATTTGCTGCTGGCGTGTAGTTGACGTGGGAGTTAGAAATCTTTGTGGTGTAGCCTTTCTTCAGTTCCCCGGCAATGGCGCCAGAAATTTGCTTGATGCGTGTAGTTGACACGTCCGTTGGGAACCCCAAAAGGAGGTGTGATGCGCACAGCGGCAAGTTTCCCTCAGTAAGAAACCAAGGTTTAATCGAACCAGTAGGAGTCAAGAAGCACGTTGAAGGTTGATGGCGGCGGGATGTAGTGCGGCGCAACACCGAGATTCTGGCGCCAACGTGGAACCCGCACAACACAACCAAAGTACTTTGCCCCAACGAAACAAGTGAGGTTGTCAATCTCACCGGCTTGTCGTAACAAAGGATTAACCGAATTGTGTGGAAGATGATTGTTTGCAGAGAAAACAGTAAAACAAGTATTGCAGCAGATTTGTATTTCAGTATTAAAAGAATGGACCGGGGTCCACAGTTCACTAGAGGTGTCTCTCCCATAAGATAAAAGCATGTTGGGTGAACAAATTACAGTCGGGCAATTGACAAATATAGAGGGCATAACAATGCACATACATGTCATGATAAGTATAGTGAGATTTAATTGGGCATTACGACAAAGTACATAGACCGTCATCCAACTGCATCTATGCCTAAAAAGTCCACCTTCGGAGTTATCGTCCGAACCCCTTCCAAGTATTAAGTTGCAAAGCAACATACAATTGCATTAAGTATGGTGCGTAATGTAATCAACAACTACATCCTCGGACATAGCGCCAATGTTTTATCCCTAGTGGCAACAACACAAGCACAACCTTAGAACTTTCTCGTCACTCGTCCCGGTGTCAATGCGGGCATGAACCCACTATCGAGCATAAATACTCCCTCTTGGAGTTAAGAGCAAAAACTTGGCCGAGCCTCTACTAATAACGGAGAGCATGCAAGATCATAAACAACACATATGTAATAACTTGATAATTAACATAACATGGTATTCTCTATCCATCGGATCCCGACAAACGCAACATAGAGTATTACAGATAGATGATCTTGATCATGTTAGGCAGCTCACAAGATCCAACAATGAAGAACAATGAGGAGAAGACAACCATCTAGCTACGGCTATGGACCCATAGTCCAGGGGTGAACTACTCACTCATCACTCCGGAAGGCGACCATGGCGGCGTAGAGTCCTCCCCGGAGATGAATCCCCTCTCCGGCAGGGTGCCGGAGGAGATCTCCGGAATCCCCGAGATGGGATCGGCGGCGGCGTCTCGGCAAGGTTTTCCGTATCGTGGTTTTTCGCCTCGGGGTTTCGCGACGGAGGCTTTAAGTAGGCGGAAGGGCAGAGTCGGGGGCCGACGAGGGCCCACACCACAGGGCGGCGCGGGCCCCTTGGCCGCGCCGCCATGTGGTTTGGCCACCTCGTGGCCCCACTTCGTATGCTCTTCGGTCTTCCGGAAGGTTCGTGGCGAAATAGGCCCCCGGGTCTTTGTTTCGTCCAATTCCGAGAATATTTCGTTACTAGGATTTCGAAACCAAAAACAGCGAGAAAACAAAGAATCGGCACTTCGGCATCTTGTTAATAGGTTAGTTCCAGAAAATGCACGAATATGACATAAAGTGTGCATAAAACATGTAGGTATCATCAATAATATGGCATAGAACATAAGAAATTATCGATACGTCGGAGACGTATCAGTCTACAATACGTAGGCATTGATAAGTTAATCCCTTGTCAGCCGCCCAACTCGACCAAGAAAGGGCTGATGCATTGGCCAACACAGCCACAGTCTAGGTGCGCACGAACGCCAAGGCCCTAGCAGCCCAAGCGGCGCTCATGGTGAGCGGCCAGGCGCTGGCCAAAGCATTGGTCACGAGCTACGGCTCGACCGCGTCCCAGTCATCGATTGTGAGGAGCCAGGGACCGACGGTGTCGTTGCCTATTTGACGGTACCCCGGAGGAGGGATCCTCACGAAGGGAGGAAGAAGTAGGGGCCATTGGGCGAAAAGCTTTTGGGACGGTGGTACGCGATTTACCCAGCTTCGGAACACCTGCTCGAGGATAGGGCCTACTGTTGCTTTTCTGGAATTATCTTGGCGCTTTCCTGCTGTTACAATGAGTTGTGGTTGTGCCTCTATGGCTCCCAGGATCCGGCTCATATAGGCGTCCGGATCTAGGGTTTCCACGGAGAGTCCTAGCCGGAATACAAGATGCCTAACTAAGGAATATACATTGTCGTGCACGTCAAGAATCTACCTAGATTTAACCTGCCATCATGGATCCGGACACTTCATGGGCCTCCTTGGATCCGACTCCGGACTTATGTCGGTATGGATCCGGCTCCTGTTCCTCAGCTGGACTTCCTCCATCTTCTATCAACAACAACTGGGCCGCCTGGTGGACCATAAGCCATCACCACCATCTGTAGGTCACCCGGGCTTGCCGGCTCTAGACCATGTTGTTTGCATACCCATGAAGTATACCCAGAGCATACGGTGTTCCGATTCTCAAGGGACACATTGCCTGAGTTCGGCGAATCTTCCCCGGCCACACCGTCGCTCCCGAACATCGACCTCAACGCCTCGACGAGGGGCTCTCCAGGGACCGGGCAAAGAAAGCCCTCGGACGATGACTCTGTCCCCCGCAACTTGCTCGAAAAAATGCGACCCGCCCCGGTTTGCCCTCGCACCCGGTATGAATACATTTTTCGCGCCATTTGATGCCTTCATCGATTTAGTATTCATAGCCCAACCCCATGACATGTGTGGCAGTCCTACTATGATGGCGACGAGACCAGGGAGGCCACCATGGCAGGCATGATCAATGGGGAGGGCGGCACCCGGATGCAACATGCCCCCGAAGGTGGCACCAAGACACAACATGATGCCACCCAAGGTGGCACCTAGGCTGCCCCTATCTCCATCGACGAGGCCCCCTTGTTCGAGAACGAGCAACCTCAAGTCACCAAAGGAGCGTCTCGTAGAACCGCAACTTCACCGAGCTTGAGGATGTGTGCCTTTGCCAGGCATGGATGGAAGTTGGACAAGATCCAATCTATGCCACCCAACAAAAGGGTGGCACATTTTGGAAGAAGATCCACAACTTTTTCCACGAGCACAAACATTTGGTCGATAACCCTTTTGTGAGCGACCAGAGTGAACCCTCGCTCGCAAAAAGGTGGGCATGGATCCAAGGGCAGACCACCAAGTTCAACACCGCCTACGACAATATGAAGAAGCGTAAGGTGAGTGGACTTGGCGTTGCCAACTTGATGACCCAATATTTGGGTCAATTCAAGGTTGCCAACAATCTAAAAAAACGTCATCTTGGTCCATTGTTGGACGGCGCTCAAGGATTGCCCTTAGTGGCCGACAAGGAGGTGTTGAGCGAGAAGAGGGACGAAAGGAAGCGACGGGAAAAAGAAGAGGCCATCAAGAACTACTACGATATACAAACCAAGAAGCTCGCGATTGAAGAGATCAATGCACGTGCAGCCGCAAAGGAGGTATGTAACAAGCAAAAGGAGTTGAAGATCGTCCTGCTTAGCGAGGAGGCCAAGATCATGATGACCCCGTTGACCGACGACATGGATCCTACTCACCGGAAATGGCTTGAGAAGATCCTTTAAGCTCGGATATGTGATTCGTGTGTTATGCTTTTGGAAGTCTGTTGCGTCGACATGTTGTATTTTAACTCCTCATCTTGCAAGTTCGGTTTTAATAATTTTCCGCAAACTATTAGCTAACTTATTTGTGGCCGGCAATGTGGCAATGTTAAATACAAAAAATTTATGCGGCCGCGTTAGCCTTATTAGAGCATCTCCAGCCGCGTCCCCCAAAGCGGCCCCAAAGGTATTTGGGGCGCGCCGGACAAAATTTCGTTCCCAGCCGCGCGTCCCAAAGGGTCTTTCGTCCGACACGGCCCAATATGGTGTCCGGCGTCTCGAGTCCGTCCCCGCTCCACAGGAGACGCTCCGAGCACGCCGGACAGAACGAAAAGCGAGGCGGGGAGTGACGAGACCGACACGTCAGCGACTCACGAAAGGGAGCTCAACCGCCGCCTACCTAGTGACGGTGCAATTGCCGGGAAGGGAAACCGTCGCAGTGGCAACCGCGTCGATCGACGCGCGAACCGCTAGAATGGAGCGCGAACTCCACGGAAGAGCAACCGCAGCTCTCTTTGATATATGCGCCGCTATTCATCCACGCTCAATAAGACCCATACGTATGTGCTTTCCGATCTACAACCGGCCGGCGCCATTCATCTCTCATCTCATCTCTCACAATGAGTAACCTCTCTTTGCCAGCAGACACCGACAGCGAGAGGAAGTCGCCGAAATGGCGCCATTGGTGGGACAGAGTTGCAACACCTAGCAGCTCTAGTTCCCCGCTGACGGACAGCCAAGAGGAGGATTGGGAGGCCGACGAGGAGGAAGAGGAAGAGGCTGAGGAGGCCGCGACGGCAAAGAAGGAGGCAAGGGCCCGGGCGAAGACGGAGGCGAAAGCGAAGGCGCAGCCAGCGAGCACCGTCGACGACGAGCGGGACACAAGTTCCTCTGACGCGTCGAACGACACCAGCTCTTCGGAAGAGGTGACGAGCAGGAAGCGCCACCATAAGGACGACGAGGCGGAGTCATCAAAGAAGTAGTTTAAAAAATTAATTTATTTTTAAACGCTGCACGAAGAAAATACATCCTTAAACATTTTCGACGTTCGTTGGGAGCCGCTTTTGAAGACAGGTGGAGATGCTCTTAACTTGGGAAGACGCGTAGCTGCAGGCTGCAGGGCAGCTAGCCCCTAGCCACGTACGCCCGCGGCACGCACTCTCCGTAAGAGGTGTGTACAACAGAGAGGGACGCGTGCAGCTTGTAAAAGGGAAGACAAAGATGGAGCACATGTACGCGCGTTGGCCCATTTCTCCTATCGCCATGCCAAATGCGTGTGTTCCGTACCGCGGAGTGAAGGCGGGGGCCCAGTCTTCTTTCTTTCACCAAAACAAGGATTGCTTCCCGCGGAGTACCGTCCTGCCACTGCACTACACTTTCTTGGACCACATTTTGCACGTAATGCAACCTCTGCTTATGTTTTTGACAGATTATACTCCCTCTTTACTATGTTACCCTGTGTTCTACCTCTGGTTAATCTCAAAAATTTAAGTTTTGTAAGATATATGAAAAACCAACACCTGTAATATCAAATCGATATTACTAGAAACATCATGAATTATACATTAGCAACTCCGTTTGTGGGTGTAGATAAATCTCAGCCAACCAAGATGTCGTCTCCATAATTTTGTAATACTTGAACTTTTTCTATACGAGCAATTACTGTGCAGCGTGGACCATTTTTTTAGTTATAAACCATTTATGACTAGGAAAATACCATTTGCAACTTGATTTTTAACTAAAAAATCTCAGTTACAATCTACCTTTTCAATTAGAACCCCAGTTGCAGCTAAAAAGTGTGAGTTGCAACTGTACTTTCAACTTATACGACGCAAAATATCGATGCGAATTTTGTGGACTTGACTGAGCGCTAAGTTAATTCTCAGCTAGCAATGTGCATCCGAAATTGGATGTGATGATATTTTGTTTTATGTACTTACTCAAACTTGCAAATTTTGATTTTGACTAAGGCTAAACCGTATGGTATTTTGGAAAAGAGGGAGTAAATGTTTTTAGAGGTAACCATTGAAAATAGTTCTTAAAAACAGAAGTACGTAATTACACTTTCATTAATTCGAAGAAAATTTTCGTTCAACGAGGATGCTGAGAAAGATAGATAGATATCGAAACTCTATTTATATTGACTCTAAGAACAATTTTTTTCTTAGATGAACAATTTCGGAAATATAATTGGGCTCCCAAAAGCATATGCCCCTACAAGTACAAAATGATGATGTGGATGTCAAAATAAGCATGTACATATTCGTGTTCCTTGATTTTCCACAAAAAGTATGGAGAAAACGCAAATATTATGACATGGGTTAAAAGAGACAAGTTGAGTGCTAAATTAGTTGAATATTTAGATCATCCAACTTTGTTATTTTTATTGGGGAACATATATGTTGGTTTTTATATAAATTTGCACGAACACAAACCTTAATGTCAAATAGCGCACACACAAAGTTATAGATTTTTTTTATTTTCTATTTTTGAAATTTACTATTCTAACCAAGAGCATATGCTCTCGGGAGCCAAAACTCCATGCCCGAACGATTTTTACTAAATGGTGAACAATTTTCTACCCGAGTGGACAAATGTGTAAAGTTGACAAAGAAATGGTATTTCTTAGTCAACTAAGGCAACACTATATTTTTACACTGGATGAATAAATTATTTCAACATGTTAAACATGGTTTGTATAATTTAGACATAGACAAACCCTAAACCACATACCAGGCAAACCATTCATGTTATTAAGTAAAAAACAGCAAAAACCTTCGAGGAACAAACATGTTGACTACTCATTGTCTTGTGCTGCGCTCATGCCACACAATTTTTTGGGACCAACATCTCGGTAAAATATTTGCAAGGGCCTCTTTGATTTGTATAAATTCTCAATAGCCACAACTCTATTCGTCGGAGATAGATATATGTGATTTGAACTTCGTAATAGATGTGATTTGAAAACATTCATAAGGACATAAAGCCTTTTCTCTTCAAAATCGAGCAGATGATTGGATTTTAGGAGTATATATGGGATGTGATTTGATCTTGCAAATAATAGATGTGATTTGGAAAGATTATAGTATTATACAGGATGTACTATATCCCAAAAAAAAAACAGATGATGTAGGGCCTCTGACAGAGTATCTATCTAGTGCATAGTTTTCAGTTATTGGGGGGCGACAGGGTCTTGAGCAAAACAGAAGGAGATAATAATTCAAGACGGAAAGCGACAAAAGGCTCCCATATGCGAATGCAGCGCACCAAACCAAACCAAGCCGGAGCGAGAGCGAGAGCCAGATAAACAAAACCAAACCCAGACTGGGCGAAACTGAAAGCAATCGCAGGCGGGCGGGCGCTTCATCGATTTCATTCCAATCACACAAAGAGAAGAGACCGCGACGCGAGCCTGCCTCGACACCCGTCTCCTCCCTCCCTCGCGATTCGATTCGTCTCTGACTCTCCCCACCTCCCGTTCGTCGCCGCCCCATGCCGGCCCGACCCCTCCGCGCCTGACCCCGCCGCCGCCGCCATGGCCGTCGATTCCGACAGAGGTATGTGTCGCTCGAGTGATTGATTTGTTTGATCGGGCGTGTTTTTTTGGTGATCGTGCTGGCTGACGATTCATTCATTCCCCTGTGCTGCTGCTGCAGGTGAGGGGGATTTGGAGATTGGGCTGGCGTCGCCGGGGTCGGAGGGCGGGGCTTCGCCGCTGGGCAGGCGGGCGCTCGAGTCCTGCCTCTCCGGGAAGCGGCTCGACCAGTCGCCGTCGCGCCTCGCCCGGCGGCCCGGGCTAGTCATGTCCAGCTCCGGGAAGCGGCTGGACCAGTCGGCCTCCCCCTCCCGCCCGGTGCTGGTCATGTCCCACTCCAGCAACCGCCTCGACCACCAGCCCTCGCCCTCGCCCGCCTCCTCCCCGACGCCCTCCAAGGGCCCGGCGCTCGTCATGTCGCGCTCCAGCAACCGCCTCGACCACTCCCCGTCCCCCTCCCCCAGGGCCGCGCCGCCCGTGCTCGTGCTCTCCAACTCGGGGAAGCGCATGGACCGCAAGAAGTACGTCAAGCAGGTCACCGGCCGCCACAACGACACGGAGCTCCACCTCGCCGCGCAGCGCGGGGACCTCGACGCCGTGCGCCAGATCATCGCCGAGATCGACGCGCAGATGACCGGCACGGGGGAGGACTTCGACACCGAGGTCGCCGAGATCCGCGCCGCCGTCGTCAACGAGGCCAACCAGGTCGAGGAGACCGCGCTGCTCATCGCGGCAGAGAAGGGATTCATCGACATCGTCCGAGAGCTGCTCAAACACTCGGACAAGGACAGCCTTGCCAGGAAGAACAAATCAGGGTTCGATGCGCTGCACGTCGCCGCCAAGGAAGGACACCGAGGTGAGCACACTTCTTCAGACACTTCACAGACACTGCATAAAACCAACACTTTCCGATTCTACTGGAGCACATATTTACTACTCCTACATGCTGAGCCTGGGTGTTGTAGGCTGAATCTCATAGTTCAGTTTGCATGACGAATAACTATATGGTACTACTTTGGTTCTTATTACTTAAAAGATCACCAATGAAGGTTGTTGTTGTTGTTATCCTTTACTCCCAGATTCCAAATAGTATGTGTTTACTTTTTTTTATCTACTCTTTGATCAATCTCCATGAATCCTAGTATGTCAGTAGTTAGTTTTAAAATCGGCATGCTCTTATCGGCCTGTCAGTACCTACACTAGCTAATGAGCAAGCATTAGTTCATCATTCGTGTGTTATTTTTCATCTTTACTGTATCTATTTGTGCTACAAATTAAGCTGGACATCCGACTGACATTGCTCATAGATATTGTGAAGGTACTCCTGGACCATGATCCTTCCCTTGGGAAAACCTTTGGCCAGTCAAATGTGACTCCACTGATAACAGCGGCGATCAGAGGCCACCTCGAAGTAGTGAACCTTCTGCTCGAGCGGGTTTCGGGGCTGGTTGAACTATCAAAGGCGAACGGAAAGAACGCATTGCATTTCGCTGCCCGTCAGGGTCATGTTGAAATAGTTAAGGCTTTGCTAGAATGCGACCGTCAGCTTGCTCGGAGGACTGATAAGAAAGGACAGACTGCTTTGCACATGGCGGTTAAAGGGACGAGCGCTGGGGTTGTCAAAGCACTCGTGAACGCTGATCCGGCCATAGTTATGCTACCTGACAGAAACGGCAACTTAGCTTTGCATGTCGCCACCAGGAAGAAAAGATCAGAGGTAACTCTTCCTTTCTCTGCCATGTTAAATCTAATGTGCAAGCGTATTGATTTTTGTTCTTGTTCTTACATACTTGTGTCTATTGTAGATTGTGAATGAGCTTCTGCTTCTTCCGGACATGAACGTGAATGCGCTGACTAGGGATCGCAAGACTGCATTCGACATAGCAGAGGGCCTTCCGCTGTCAGAGGAGTCTGCAGAGATCAAGGATTGTTTATCCCGTGCTGGTGCAGTGAGAGCAAATGATCTGAATCAGCCCCGTGATGAGCTCAGGAAAACTGTGACTGAGATCAAGAAGGATGTACACACTCAACTTGAGCAAGCCAGAAAGACCAACAAAAATGTATATGGCATAGCAAAGGAGCTGAGGAAACTCCACAGGGAAGGCATCAACAATGCGACCAACTCCGTCACGGTCGTGGCCGTGCTCTTCGCTACGGTTGCATTTGCTGCGATCTTCACAGTGCCAGGCGGCAACAACGATAAGGGCGAAGCAATAGTTGTGCACGCGGTATCCTTCAAGGTCTTCTTCATCTTCAACGCCATCGCCTTGTTCACATCATTGGCAGTAGTGGTGGTCCAGATAACACTTGTTAGGGGTGAGACCAAAGCAGAGAGGCGAGTGGTGGAGGTGATCAACAAGCTGATGTGGCTGGCTTCTGTGTGCACCACCGTGGCATTCATATCCTCATCTTACATAGTGGTGGGCCGGCGCTTCAAGTGGGCGGCGATCCTGGTGACGGTCATAGGTGGGGTGATCATGGCTGGTGTGCTTGGCACAATGACATACTATGTGGTGAAATCCAAGCGCACGCGGTATATCAGGAAGAAGGTGAAATCGACGAGGCGGAGCGGCTCAAACTCATGGCAACACAACTCAGAATCAGACTCCGAGATAGACCGGATATACGCCATCTGATGAAGATGTTGTTTCCAGTGAATGGATTCAGAGTATTTTTGGCAGCGACACGACACGAATGTAAAAAAAAGGATGCCACTCGCTATAGACAGCTTGACCCTGGGGGTGCTAGGGGTTTATTGTATACATTTGAATAAGCTGTTGTGAACTGTTATTCTCTCGTTCCTGGATTAGCAGGAGCCAGGAGCCAGGGGTCTTGTTGTATAGTGTATACTAGTACTTGAGATAGATTGGTCTTCAGAATACGAATGCAGCCTGTGCTGTGCTCCCTATGCATGGCTGGCTTTCATCAGATTTCTCTTTACTTTTTTATTTTCTTCTCATTTTGTTAATAGTGCAGTGGTAGAAGAATAATATGTGTGTTTAGCACTCGGTTGTTCCTTGTATATCTTGCTCTGCCTGCAATGCCGTCTGGAACAACCGAGAAGGTTCTAGAAGCATCTGCTAATCCTGTAGTGTGAAGACATGGAGAGCAGGGCTCCTTTACTATTCCTATTCCACGGCACGCGAGGAGTGCAAGATTTTCCATGTTCTCTTCCTCCGGACAGGACAAACCTGGAGTGGTGATAACACGCAAACATGTCGCCGCGATAGAGACTGGCGATCAAAGAAAAGCTTGACCTCAACTTGGTCGCCGGGTAATAAAGGAGAAACGTCACCAGAGGATTAGGTGCTTCTCCTGCGTGCTCCAGATCAGATAAGAGTGGACTTGGTTGACTTGTGATTCAGTGTGGGTTGCCTATAACTGATATGATCAGCTTGATATTAGTACTGTAGTATATTTCCTCTTATCGAAAAATACTCGGTGACTCTGTGCACAAGTTGATCGACCATCTAGTCCCTTGGGGGGCATTCGATAAAATCGATTGATCATCTAAGCAAGTTAAAAGGACACCTGATTGCCCCATCAAATCCGAGTCGACAGATTGGGGCTTAACCATGAGTAGCAGAGTTAGCTGCCATGGTCTAGGTTTCAGAAAGGTTCAGAAGAAGAAAGCCCTGCAGGGACCAAAGCAGCAACAAAAGCTTCCACGAGTGAAGCTGAGGCAAAAAGAGAACAACTTTACAGTTCTTGTGGTTTTTTGTTGCCCATTACTTCGCGCTTAAGTTCAGAAGATGTATGGAGGCGGCGGTGCGCCACCAGCAGGAAAAGAGTTCACTTTGAGGCTTTACGCATATACGAATCTCGCAAAGCTCTGATGTAGTGAAGTGTAAAGGCTGTGTCCCGTAGTCTAAAACCCTTGTGCTCTCTAGGACTCTACGGATCTAAATCAAAGGTTGGTACGTTAACATCGTTTGCAAGTTGCATGGCCTGTTTATTTATCTCTGATACGCTGTGGATGGTGAAAGTAATGGTAAAACAACAGCAATTCCTTTGGCTCTCAAAGCTCCAGTGGCCTTATCTGCTCTTATTTGCAACCCTGAATCACAAATCAACTGCGTTCAAAAAATATATGACACTTGTAAATACGCATATGCGCGCGAATACACTCTGAATATACAAAGTGTCGTGAATAAATACATTCATTTCTGAGCTGCACAAAAGAGTTCTGTAGACTGACTACAATAGTATGAACGAACAACACTATATCAATTAAATGTCTTGCAAAACCAAACATGCTATCTTTGTACAGTGGTTCTTTTCCCCCCTTGCTTATATGAAAAGGCAGTGCTCCTGCCGGTTGCTCCAAAAAAAATGTCTTGCAAAAAAAAAATCTTAGATGAAAAACTCTTATGTTTTCTATGTTCATTGCTTTACCTATCGTTTGCAATTGGTAGTTGTCTCTGTTACTACTTCTTATTCATCCATTCTTGATTTTTTTGAGTACATCATCGGGATTGTGAACACATCAAGTGCATCTTGCAAAACAAGAGATGTGCTTAAGGAAGAACATCATCAACATATTATGGATATGCTTGATAGGGGTGATAGATCAGGTGGAAGAGGCTTGAATCAAGAAACAAGCCTCACTAGGCCCGGGTAGGGACGAAGCTAGAAATTTTTGGCACTAGGGTTAGCTTTAATTCTCTCTTTTCCAGTGGTGTCATGCTATATAGTTATTAGTATTTAACATTAATTAGTGAAGGATTTGCTAATATCCACCGGTGTCAGCTGACACCATTGCCTACAAGGGAGCTCCGTCCCTTGGCCCGGGGATACTAGATGGGGTTCACATTATATAGCTTTGCTTTGATTGCAACAAACGTGGTTGGCAACATTGTTTGTTCTCCATGATGAGAGACATGGATTGACGCAAGCACCGGTTTAATAGATAAAATGGGGAATCAAAATTTTATTTTTATTTTAAATGTTATAATAAGTTTTTCTGCCACATCATATGAGCTTTCACATGTTTTGCAAAAGAAAGATCTAAGTATTGTGCATGCAATGGAATTAGGTAGTGATGTGAAAGATCGGTTGGCCTCTATGAGAGAATGTGGTTGGGATAACTTGTTTGATGATGTCCAACAATTTTGAATGGCGACGGGTATTCCAGTTCCGCATATGGATGAACAAATACCAAATGGGTGTCTTTTGAGGCTTGATGGGATGATCTACACGAACTTTCATCCTTTGAAGTTGAGATATTCTATGTTCCCGCTGGCAAGATATGTGTTGAGATGGACCATCGCTTTTGTGCGGCATCTATAAAGGTATTAAAGAGCTTCTTGTTCTTTAGTCCAAAGAATTATTTCTCATCGTTTGATGTGGACAAGCTTGCTTGCAATCTTCCATTTATTATGCAGATTTCTCTAATGATGATTGTGCAACCGTAAGAGGCCAACTTGATACTTACATTCACCGTGAGAATCCATTCCTCCTTTTTCTACTTTCATAAATCTTGAATATTTTCTACAAAGATGTTTGAAACATGGAAGCATTTGGTCTACCCAGTCTAAGCTTATTGAGTTGTCCTTAATGTTACCAGTGTCAAACGCATGGGTTGAGAGTCCTTTTTCAGTAATAATGTATGTTACACCGAGAAGGAGCTATTTAGACAACTTGATGTTGGCGTTATTGCTTAACTGTTTCAAGCCATTAAGAAGAGGACTTACCTTGTAAACCTAGGGCTAATTAGCACATCATTGGTACTCTCTCGGTACATCTCGTTACATCATGAATCAAGATGAATTTTTTTTTTGACAAAGAATCAAGATGAATTGTTTTGAGGGCATGTTCATATGATTTACTAATCCATCTCTCACTTTTATCTTGTAGACTCTCTTTGTGGGTGCAACTGGGCATTTCAACTTTTATCATTGATTGTTCGAATTTCATTAGTCTTTTGAGAGTTCTTGTGAATTCCTATCCTATCTAATATTAACACATAACATTTAAAAGTGTTATGGATTTATGAACATTCGAATGTGTTGTGAACCGTGAACGTGTAATGCGTTATACTTGTGTTTCAGCATTAGAAGTATTGCAGAAACAATATTTACTGCATATGATACTTATATTCCCGAAAACAAATTGTTGTCTTGAGGGCGCCTCTAGGTTTTGACAAATTTCTGATTCCACGGCTGCCCATAATTGGTTGCCATGTCCTAATTAATCGAGATCGTCACTGGACGAGGGCTGCAATCTTGCTGCGTCAACGGTCAGCGTGCAGCGACCACCTTTGCCCGGATTCCTTTTCAAAGTTCCCACTGCTCCAATTGGTCACCACCAAACCAAGAACCGGAAAATAAAATGCAAGGGATATTAATATAGACCAATAAGAAAGCACACGCGGAGCAGAAACGAGAATCGATGGTCACCTAACCATGCGTGCATCATCACCAACTGCTTATAAACGATATCGAGAACAAAGATATGAATACGTACCGCGACAGTTACGTATCCGCGTCACCGCTCACGATTAGTCCAGTCAGTCGCTCTCTTAATATAGACACATGAAATCAAATGAAACCGAGCAAAAACGTTTCTGAAAGAAAAGAAAAAAAAACTAAGATTCCACTCGATCTGTGGCTGGCTGCTCATCTATTGATCCAATTCGAAATTATCATAATCGATCCTGTTCCTGCCTCCTCCTACGACATACTCTGCTCTACGTACGTGCGGATCGACCGGCGGCCCCATGGCTCACATGGAGGCGCAGAGCTCACCACGCCGGTATGTTTTCTTTGTTCTTCTTGCCAATGCCGACCATGTGGTCGCCCAAAAATCCGTATTCATGGGGTCGTGGCGTTAGGGATTCTGCTATATTGTAATGCGAATTTGGATTCGAACCATGTGATTGATTGATCGATTGATCCCCTTCGTGTTCCTTTCCTATGTGGCGTCGCCGATGGCCTCTTCTTTCTTTATCGCAAAGCCTGGCCCTGGGGTGGGGATTAGTGGGGAATGGAAAGACTGATCATCGTCAGAGGTCGCAGTGCGTATACCTGTGGTGGTTGCCATTGAGATCTCTCTTTTCTTTTAGAGTTTAGATGTCTAATCCGATTGGCGCATTGCAAATGGAGGCGCCTTTAACCTTGTAGACAAGAAAAAACCGTGTAGACAGATTAAATCGACAGTGGGAAGGGGCATCTGCACTGGCATGGCACTATGTAGCTGGTCACATTTTACAATTGTTTGGTTCATACTCGCTTTTCTTCTCCATCGAACTTTCTCTTTTGGCCTTCTCTACCTTTTTCTTTGGTAGATTTTATTTTGCTCCAGAAGTAATGGGGCTAGAATCAATAGGGTAATCTGGTAGGTGAAATTCATGCAAGTGGGCAGAAAAGAATGGTGGGAATGGACGAAGAATGGCCGCTAATCGTGTTATGGCCTGATGATGGAGTCTCGTGTTCATTCAGTCGTCTTGTTGCTGCAGGGCTTGCTGCTAGCTGCTGCTACCTCGTCTTGACGCGCCTCTGGTTAATTTTAAGTTAGAGGCAATGGACTCGCCGCGGGCGGCGACGCGGCGCAAGAAGATGACGAAGCAGCTGACCGGGAAGCGGGACGACACGGCGCTGCACGGGGCGGCGCGCGCCGGCCAGCTCGCCGCCGTGCGGGAGACGCTGTCGGGCGCGGAGCCCGAGGAGCTGCGCGCGCTGCTGTCCAAGCAGAACCAGGCCGGGGAGACGCCGCTGTTCGTGGCGGCGGAGTACGGGTACGTGGAGCTGGTGAGCGAGATGGTCAAGTACCACGACGTGGCCACGGCCGGCATCAAGGCGCGCAGCGGCTACGACGCGCTCCACATTGCCGCCAAGCAAGGGGATGTTGGTACTGCTGATACTTGTGTTTGTCTGTGGATCATGTCGTGTCAATGCTAGTGCGACAGGCACTGACCAACTGTTGGGTTGCAGAGGTGGTGAAGGAGCTGCTGCAGGCCCTGCCGGAGCTGTCGATGACGGTGGACGCGTCCAACACGACGGCGCTGAACACGGCGGCGACGCAGGGGCACATGGAGGTGGTGCGGCTGCTGCTGGAGGTGGACGGCAGCCTGTCGCTGATCGCGCGGAGCAACGGCAAGACGGCGGTGCACTCGGCGGCGAGGAACGGGCACGTGGAGGTGGTGCGCGCGCTGCTGGAGGCGGAGCCCAGCATCGCGCTGCGGGTGGACAAGAAGGGGCAGACGGCGCTGCACATGGCCGCCAAGGGCACCAGCCTGGACCTCTTCGACGCGCTCCTCGCCGCCGACGCCACGCTGCTCAACCTGCCGGACACCAAGGGCAACACCGCGCTGCACATCGCGTCCCGCAAGGCGCGGCACCAGATCATCAAACGGCTGCTGGAGCTCCCCGACACGAACCTGAAGGCGATCAACCGGTCGGGCGAGACGCCGCTGGACACGGCAGAGAAGATGGGTAACGGGGAGGTGGCCGGCGTGCTGGCGGAGAACGGCGTGGTGTCGGCCCGCGCGCTGAGCCCCACGGGCGGCGGCGGCAACCCGGGGCGCGAGCTGAAGCAGCAGGTGAGCGACATCAAGCACGAGGTGCACTCGCAGCTGGAGCAGACGCGGCAGACGCGGGTGCGGATGCAGGGCATCCAGAAGCGCATCAACAAGCTCCACGAGGAAGGGCTGAACAACGCCATCAACTCCACGACCGTGGTGGCGGTGCTGATCGCGACGGTGGCGTTCGCGGCCATCTTCACGGTGCCCGGGGAGTACGTGGACGCGGACAGCCTGGGGCCCGGGCAGGAGCTGGGGGAGGCCAACATCGCCCACGAGACGCCCTTCATCATCTTCTTCGTGTTCGACTCGGTGGCGCTCTTCATCTCGCTGGCGGTGGTGGTGGTGCAGACGTCGGTGGTGGTGATCGAGCGCAAGGCCAAGAAGCAGATGATGGCGGTGATCAACAAGCTAATGTGGGTGGCGTGCGTGCTCATCAGCGTCGCCTTCCTGGCGCTGTCGTTCGTGGTGGTGGGGAGGACGGAGCGGTGGCTCGCCGTGGCGGTCACCGTCATGGGCGCCACCATACTGGTCACCACCATCGGCACCATGCTCTACTGGGTCATCGCGCACCGGATTGAGGCCAAGCGCCTGCGCAGCATCAAGCGATCGTCGATGAGCCGCTCGCGCTCCCACTCGGGCTCTGGACTGTCGGAGCACGACTGGGTGGACGAGGAGTTCAAGAAGATGTACGCAATCTGAACAGCATTCTAATTAAATTACCCTGACGATCGCGCGAGTAGGCAGGCACGCTTGAATACCCTCACGAATGCTAATCACATCTCTTCGGAAGCTTGTATACGTGTCACAATGGTTCGTCAGTGTGTTCTGAAAGCGGAAGGGAAGGGCACGTCTACATCTCACCATCTCATGCGATTTAGATCTCGGACACTGATATCATCGAATCTCAGATATAATCTGGTTGCAACTTATCTGCAACTCATAGATCATCATAAATCTTGAAACAAATTCAACACCGTGGATGCTTTTTTCTTAATCATAACCCACTAACAACTAGGAAAATCGTTGTTGCAACCCACTCAGCACATATCACAAGACAAATCCAATAGCTAAGGAATGGATTGAAACATAATAAAAATCAAACGACTGATTTCTAGCAAATCTGCTAAACGAAATATTGGTGGGCACTGGGAAAACCGACGAACCTGAATCGTTAGTCAATGGCGAGAGAGGAGGGAGGGATAGCAAGAAAAAGTATTAGGAAAACTCTATTTTTTTAGGCGCGAGAAAATTGTACTTATAAATTTCAAAAAACCTGGATGAAAAAATCACTGCACTAGATGACAACTGCATTTATGTTGGTCTGAAATTTGATACTTGAATACGTTTATTTGTGATCTGTTATGAGCTCTTGGTATCATGGTAATTCATGGAATACCACTAAGCATTTGTGTCATCGCATTTGTTCATAGTTTTAAATTTATATAGTATAAGAAACACTAATTGATAGTTGAAATGGCAAGATTGGAGCGATCAATCCTTGAGATTAAACACATATACTAGTCAATGATAACGCGGAAGTGGATGTTTTGAATTCATCCTAAGAAGATGGGCTGTCTCCCGGTTCTTATTTAAAAATCATACTATCATACATTTAAAATTAGATAAATCTTCAACATTTTTTTTATGAACGCGAAGAGAGTGCATACATGTAAATACTAAAAACAGGACATGTCCTTCCAGATTGAGATGCATTAGATGAAGACCTACTCTATTATGTACTGAAGCTTCATGTTTCATCAAGAATAAAACAAACACAATGAAAATTTAAGCACCGTCACTGATTCACTGTACTTATTAAGGATGGCAATGGGTAGGGTGTGGTCAGGATAGAAAAATACCATACCCATATCCATGGGTATGAAAATTTACCCACACCCATACCCAACAGATACCCATACTGCCATACACATTGGGTACCCAACAAATAGATTAAATAGTACACAAGTTGTTCATAAATTTATATTCCTCCCAATATTTGTACTTCCTCTGGTTTTTTTAAAAAGCTTCGTAACTTTTCTAGATACAGATAAATCAATAGCTAAAACATGTCTATATATCTTCGTATCTAGACAAAGTTAAGAAACTTTGTTTCAAACAAAGGAGTTATGAAACATGCCTAATGTCCAAACTGTGAACCTTTGCTTTGTGTCATATGTTCGTTTCTTGGTCTGGAAAAAGACATGTCAAATCATGCTAGAATTCTCGTCAAATTTCGTGCTTACAACGCGGATAGCCGGATGAGTGCTGTAGTGGCAAAGAGTTAAACTGAAAAAGGAATGACCATATAGAGGTTGCCACTTAGTTGGTTGATTCAAAGAAGCTACTACATCCAAAATACAACTTGCAGTACATTTATTGAACTACTTACATAATTATTTTTGGTATGTTCACTCCCTGCTAAAAAATCTCAAATACAAACACCGACACATCAGATGATGTACATGCATTTTATTCCACTGACTACCGAACATGTCTATACATACATTCTTTCATAGTACAACAACAAAGTCTCTCTCGGCCCCAAACTTAGCCAGAGACCTTACTGGAGCCACCTACACCTACCTCCCTATGTGAGTTTCTAAGGAATACATGGAACTCTTTTACAGTACAACACAAGGTTCTCTCTGGAGAAACCTTACTGAGCCACTTATACCTGTCTTCATCAACTTTTAAAAAACTAGTGAAAATGTTACAAGATACAACATGTCAATGGAACGAATCAAGAATTATTTTAAAATGGGCATGACCTATTGGATATTCACAACCCTAACGATATTCACGACCATGAATCGCACGACCCAGCTTTTCTAGCAGAGAATGAACAGACAGATGTGGGTAAACAAGTCAACCGTCCACTCTGGAATATGTAGTATCTTCTATATTATGGGAGAACGCAAACTTGGGTGGTAGCGCCATGAGGGGATCATTTTCAATCTTGTTCAGATAGGCCATGGCCAAAGAATACCCAAGTGCACGGCCAACAGGTACGGCCACGGCATTTCCAATTTGGCGATACCTGCAGCCAGGTGTGTCACATGTTAACATTTGTGCTACAGGTTGGAAAAATTGACAATACCTAAACATTATGTGCTTTTCTATACATAATGAGAAATTGAAGTACTCAAACGTTTAGGTGGGAGTATAGGTCCTGGGTCGTCACAGTGCTAAGCACTAAAGAGATAGCAATGGTTAGGCTTAGGTCGTGGTGTGCTTGTGTTTTCTGTTGGTGCGGACCTGTTTGCTTCTTGCAGATGTGCTGCTCTTGTTGGCCTTCTAAGGCCTATTGAATTCTTTTCTTAATATATGTACATAAAGTTCTACAGCATGTTCAAAGCCTACATGAAAAAAAATGAGAACAATTACCTGTCTTTGACTGTTCCACGGAATCTGTAGCTATCAGGAAAACCTTGCAATCGAGCACTTTCACGAATAGTGAGCAGTCTGTCCTGTGCAGGATGTATCAAGGCCTGAAACATACTCTCTTAGTTTCTTAGGTGATATTTAAAATCATGGGCTAAGTAAATAATGAAGAAAGAATCGTAAGTAACCTGCATACGAGCATTTGGACACGTCAGCACAGTTCCAACTACCTCATCCCACCATAATCGGCCGAAAGGTCTAAAACGCATCATACAAGAAACAGTTCAATCAGAAACAGGAAGACGTATCTATGAAACAACAGTGTACTTTTAAAACCAATTGAAACCAACCTTAAGGATTTACCATCCTCATACGTTAGTATACAATCAAGCACCTGAAAAAAGAAAATAAGAATCACAACCTGGTGGTTTTTGTTTTAAATTGCACATATAGGGAAGTATGGTGCATCTTAAGCATCTTACCAGAGGACGACCAGATGGTAAAAGCACTCTATCCTTTGTTGGGTCTAATTTAGCTACATTGTCCGGACCAACTACAACTCCCGGAAGGTCTCTAAAATTAGCTCCCTGGAATAGGACTGGTGAGATTGAGAGGAATGTCTTGTCTAAGATGAAATCTGAGCATATAAGTGTCTTGCCAAACCTTTTTCTTGGGAATTTGCAACACCCTTAAGTAGTTGTCATTACCAAGTGCCAACGGCCGATGATCATACAATTTTGGCTTAGCTTTTTTTGACTTAGCTTTTGCAACATGAGATTTAGGACCCTGCACTTCTGCACACATAAGAGATTTATGCGAGAGTTTCATGCACAATTATGATGAAGTACCATCAACAGACTTGGTCAGTGCTAAATAAAAATTACAGAAATTATGTGAGGAAGCAAAACAAGTTTTCTTCTAATATTAGCTTATTACATCCCACGTGTCAATACTGGAGTAAGACAAATGGATATTGTTTGTACTCAACAGTCCAAAGGGAAAATATATAGTACAAGAACTCCAAGGGACACACCCAAACCCTAGACTGCTGGTAAAATAAAAACAATACCCTTTAGCACCACCCCTTCTGCTATCAATATTTTTTCAACTGAATTTTACTCCCTCCGTCCCATGGAACTTGTCTGAGGTTTGTCAAAATTTGGATGTATCTATATGCTATTTAGTGTCTGGATACATCCAAATCTAGACAAATTTCAAACAACTTTCGTGGGACGGAGGGAGTATTTATTATCCCTGAGTATTCCCCACCATTAGTACTGAATATATTTCGTTTTATGCAATACAACCCTGGGCCCTACCCTCCCCAACTGATCACGAAGTAAGCTTCTGAGAGTGTAGTTGTGCAGGGATGACTGCGTACCGTGGCATGGTGGATATGTACATTATCTGGACGACTCGACTTGACCCTCAAGTCGCATCAGACTTGCCTAAACAACCGTAAATCTTCCAATGTCAACAACTCGCGTTAAAAGAAAACATTAGGCTAAGCCTCATGCTGTCTTCCATCCGTTTTCTGGCCTAACACTGCGCGCACATAGTGCTGGCCCCACATGGTGTCGGGAATGATAAAACTACAAAGCATACAAGACATTAAAGTTTAGGTACCCACCAGATTTAAATGTTCGAATGTATCTTTGGTACTCTGTTTGAGGGCCCTTTACATATGCCATTTCATCACGACTTTCTTCGTTTCCCACCTACAAAGGTGTACAACAGCTTATGAAAAAAAAGGTTATTAAAATTAGAGGTTTAAGATCTCTAAGATTGTCAATTACTTTTGGAAGATCTGAAAGAATGTCCTCAAGGACAATTGGCTTCGCTAGTTGCCCTTTCGTGCTGTCAGACCACCCAACCAAATTACGCTACAAGATTTAAAAAAAAAAGTGTCACAATTGCACTAGAGGTCAAAGAATACTCTGCATCAACATGTGGAAATTCCCAGATGATGGATATGCAAAACAAGCAGATTACAACCCACAGAATGAGTGTAAATATACGAGACAGTACAAATGCAAGAGAAAGCATGTTCTGACTTATAACAGGATAATGATGTGAGATACAAAGAACGAACTGACACCCTTTCATATAAATGTATGGGTAAGGTGGGAACACGCTATATTTTTATCACAAACCAAATTCAGCCAGTTAACATTTACCTCAAAAGCCAAAGGGCAACCATTCTTCACAATCGCTTCATGTGTAGGCAGAGGAAATGGGGGCAATTTCTACATAGTAAAATTGGTAATAAGGTAACACCAAAGTAACTTTCCAATATCAGAAGATGAATTTGCTAGTAAGGCTCTCTCTGTCATAGTTCCCCAAGAAAAGACTGTACTTGCCTCCTCAGGATGACAGCCCAACAAAAATACACGCATCCGAAATTGTGGAAGACCATAACATCCAGCAGCCATGATCCCCAGTTTGGCTTGGTAATGCATAGAAATTAGGCGACTTAAAGCATATTTTGCAAGTGTCGCGTCAGCAAACTTCAATATATCAAGGACGTTTTCCATGTAGACATATTTGGGCCTCAAAAATTGCATGACATCCATAAAGACAATAATCTGCATGTTCTTCTCACACTTAAATGGTGCATCGAATTCTCTATTGCGGTTGTAGCCACTAATGCCTTGGCATGGTGGACCCCCGCATACAACATCAACATCACCCTGAAAATACACATAAGCAAAATATGAAAATAAACATTAACCAATGAGGCCATAGCAGGCATGTGTAATATCTAACTACCAGTATTGATATGAACGACAGAATTTTCCATGGAGTGAATTGATTCAATACATGGGCTTGAATACCACAAGAATTGTAGTGTTGTAATGTGATTATTGAATTGCATGCACCGGTTCAACCAAAAGTTCGAACTGATGGAGAAGGACGGGCAATATATTTCAACATGCATTCACCTGCCAGTTCCCCTAAAAGTTCAAACTAATAGAGAAGAGCAGGCAACATATGTCAATTATTATATAAGTGCAGTTTAAAAGCAATAATATGTCATATTTATCTTAAAATTTTCCTTTCTAACCCTAAAGTACGGAACGAGGCTGCTTTTCAATCCAAAAATGTTCTAGATTGAATGGGGAGGACAAAAGCTTTCTAGATTGTAACCTTGAAGTATCAAAGCCGTCTAGCAGTTTTCACCTCGACTAGTTCTAGGG
Organism: Lolium rigidum; assembly: GCF_022539505.1. NCBI lineage: Eukaryota > Viridiplantae > Streptophyta > Magnoliopsida > Poales > Poaceae > Lolium > Lolium rigidum. The sequence continues at coordinate 108,113,964 of NC_061510.1, forward strand.
CAGTTGTTACAGACAATGATGCAACATATATGTCACATTACCCAAGACATCCAGAACGGTTCACTCTTCGCCCTCTGAGTTACTCCTTTCACAGAATTTACTGTAAAGGTTAAAAAATTGGAAGTTTTGGATTTCATAATCATGCTCCCAATTATTTATATGCTCATTTATCAACTACTAACAAATCTACAGATTGCAGCCAGTATCTATAACCATTATTACAAACTCAGAGAGATGTGCCACGCGCCTGGTATAGCTTTGATGTGATACACATTATGATGGATCCCACATGGAATGAAGAATTGATGTCATTTATCATTTATTTAAAACATAACATCGCAGCACAAAGAGATGCATAGCCACAAAGGACAATTCTGCATCATGTCAAAATTGCATAGTTTAGGTCTTGCAATGTGGCCTTGGATCTCTATTCTGGAGGTCACTGATTGAACTGGACTTGAATTTGTATCAATATTCGGTTTCCTTTTTTTTGGGTGGGGGGTTAGTCTAGTAGTATCATATACTCAGTAAACTCAGATTCACCAAAGCCGACTCTGAAGAATAGCACTCACAGGAAGTGGTAGTATCTTCTGCTTATGACCCTCAATAACGAAATCCCTAATTGCATCAGTGCAGTTCCTGCATTAATAAAGTCGAACAGTTCATATTACGTGAAATGGATCGTGGTAAGAATAATTTTTGCATACCCTAATCCTTCAATTGGCTCCCATGTGTCATCATTAGGGCCATAACCCTTCCAACGGACCTGGATACATATTGCGTAGTAAAATAGCACGTTTAGTTCAGAATAAAAGCGATATATGAACAAAAAGAAGAAAAGTATGTGATCTACGCACAAATGAAAGAGCATGCTAGGTTAAGGCAAGAGAGTGAACTTATTTGATAATCTGAATGCACACAAGGAAATCAATATGTTCTGTCATGGGTACAAAAATTAAAGTATTTGGTGGCCTCTTCAAGAAGTATGACTATTCAGGGCCCCCACCATAGTGGAGGGTTATTTATAGGGACTAAAGTGACCTATAGTGTTATCTTCTAGCCTAGTTTGGACTGAACCTAATGAGGCCTGTTTATCCCATCGAAAACACAACAAAATAGTGCAGGAGTAATTACTGTTAATTCGATCAAAAAGGAATTTAGGGATTTGGAATTTCTGCTTGTGCTGATAAATCTGACAGGTGATTACCATAAATGTAAGGAGGAAACTAATCATTACAAACCTTAAAATATAAGCACCGTTTTCTGACATTATTGAGATCACCATAGCAAATATCAACTAGCTTCCATACTTCAAGCTCTTCGGGAGGGACTGAAGACTCGTCTGGAATTCCATTGCTGGATTCTGGTAAAGCATCAGCCTGGTCCTTTACTTCACTTTGCCTCACATATTGTTTGCATAATTTTTGCCATTCTTTCAGCAATTCAAGGAAATCGTCGGTAGTTTCATTCCGGACCTATTTAGCAGAATGTCAGTGTTTAGACATGGGCCAGAAAAATAGCATTAAAACTCTATTGAAAGAAAATATAGCATGGGCCATGAACTGATTAAAGTCATAGTACCCGAGTTTCTGGATGATTCAATCTGAAGCTTTCACATGCAACTTCATCATTATCAACAGCCCATCTCTGTAATCAATGAGCAAAACATTCACAAAGCATGCACTCTTACTAAGTTATAGCACATATAATATGTCGTGTAACAGAAGTACCGTCACAAGATTCACACCACCAACATTAGCCCCAAGACAAAGTCCAGTTGACATTCCACCACAACCGCAGTAGAGATCTAGCAAAGAGAGATCCTTCTTATTTGGTACAGGAGACTTTTGCTTCTTACTGAAGTCAACCTTTTTCATATTGATACTACTTACGTGACTTGACTGCAATTTGGCATGCATATCTCCTGCATTTCGTAAAACAAAGTCATAATGCTGAGATAAGCTCATAACAATAATAAAAACAGAAGATACAGCAAAAACTACACAAAAAAATTACAAAACCATATATTTTGAAATTTCAGAAACTATGACCAGAATGAAAATGATAATAATAATGATAAATCTGAAAACTACTTGGAACAAATGCAAAATGTTGAGAGCAGCTTTCAAATATAAGCCATGATTGGTTGGCATTATAAAGCATTTCCCGTCTCTTTCATTCAGAGTATAGCCATGTATGTATCACTGTTGTTTGAGAACACAGACCCATTTCCAAGGTAGAGAAAGTACTGTAGTCCGGAGAGTACTTCATGTCATAGTAATATTGGGATGGAGATATCGACTTTGACTCTTTATCAACCTGTAACATAAACAAAAATTCATACTTCTCACTGGAAAAAAATTCAGCATACCAGTCATTACACGAAAATATCTAAGATGCAAGATGAAGCCATACACAAGGAGAAACTTGCACAATTGAAATTTTGGAGACAATACAGTCTAGTGAATTGTCATCCTTCAGATCTGAGTAAAAGAGCCTCCTTGGGTCATGAGACTGTGCTTGGTTTTCCATGATCTGAGAGATCGAATAAGAAGTCGAAAGCATGGTTAGAGATCCTATGACATAAACCTAATCTCACTATAAAGTTTCATAGTTATAACATGAAAATGGTTCTTCAAGACATGTGTAGCTCTCCGTCAAACAGCAAGGCAACATAACTTACCGTGTCTTCAGCTCTGAAAAACCATTGCACTCTGCAGTAACGTTCACCGGTAACTGTTTCAAAAAACTCGAGTATTCTGCTTATGTAATTTGGTTTTCCTTCTGGACCCTGCAAAAAATCAACCCTGTTAGGGTTGTACAACAAGTGTCTGATACCATGGTAAATGTTCAATACTATAACGAAATAGCAAAGTCATGTTAGCTATACTTCACAGTCAAGCATCAGTTCTAGATAAACGTAGATAAAGATTCTGCAAATAAAATGTGCATGAACTTGATCACTTAGATACAACACTCAAAAAATGGGAAAAGGATATATAAGACTGATCACTGAGTAATATTTTCAGATACTTGTTTGAAACATTTAATGAGTTAAAAATCCATGAAAATGAAGAGGCACAAGCCATAAAGATACATATAGGAAACTCACTTTCACAAATGCACAATCTCCAATGCAAAAAGTAGATCCAGATATGCTGGCTTGCAAATAGTGACATTTAACTTCCAAGACAGCATCGGCAGCACTGTAATGTAAGGTAGGATGTATTGGTGTTAGCCTAGTAACAGGAGTAAGTTAATCAGAAAGCAAAAAAGATAACACATTGTGTGCTCACTTTGCAAGCAGTTGGATATCGCTCCTCATATCCTTCAAACAGAGAAACGACAAACACAAAAACGTTACTTGCATAAAACTCAATTGTTACAAATACAACATAAGGTAGACTATAAACTTGTAGTATGTAGTAGTACAAGAATTAACAAATTTCATATAAAAATACAAGAACTACAGAATTTATGTAAGAAGCTACTCCCTCCGATTCATATTACTTGTCGCTAGTATGGATGTATCTAGAACTAAAATGTGTCTAGATACATCTATATTAGAGACAATTACTACGGATCGGAGGGAGTATAAACTACGTAGCCAACATGTCTGGGAAACCCTTATTACAAGATTTCGCTATTGTCCACACAGAGAAATGGTTAGTTTCTTCCTGTTTTTTCATAAAATTTCTCCTTAGTTCTGTGTTTCCTACACAAGTAAATCCTTCATTGGATTGAACTTTATTTTTTTGAGAAAACACAAAGGTTGTTACTCGTTATACTGAATAGGTAAAAATTGGGCTGAACCTTCATCTAGTCAACCTCACTAGTGATGTCTATCCAGATTTAAGAACTTTGTTCACTTCTGTTACCATATTAAACTCAATATCCATTGTTCAAACCGTTGTTTAAATTTATTTGTGACTCATGTGTCCCTAGCTGGCTAGCTGCATACAAGATAGACTTGCAAAAACGAATGATCAAGGATTCAAGGGTCCATTTTCTGGGTTTGAAATTAAAATACTTTCTCATTCAAAAGCATGGTGGCTTCCAATTTCCATAGTGCATATTGGACTAAGTAGCAGAAATATTACCTACAGATATAACCGTAACCTGTACTGGAGCAAACAGAATGGTTGGAATTATTATAAAATTACATGATTATATTGATATAGGGAGCAGAGATTTCGGGGTGTTAACTCTTACAGAAACACAACTTGTACTCCCTTGAGGCCCTAGTCCAGTGTATATACACATACAGATGTGGTAAATATGCAGAGAAAAACCTCATAAACATGGGCATTGTACAGCTAATATGGAAACTATATAAATCTCTAGCATTAATGCTTATCTTCCCTATTTGTTGCTACTTGATACTAACCATCATGTTGGCACTTGCTACAATCCATCATATACGTCTAATATGTATGCCTGTTTGACATGTGTGCCTTCTGATGTCGCCTACATGCTTGAATATTTTTGCTAGGAAGGTATTGCTGCATGTGTACTAATCTGCGGTGTATTGTTATATTTGTGGTTGTGTACTGCTGAATGAACACATGAATATAGTTCTAGTAAACAATTCCTACTCTTGGCGAGTCTAAACGTCAAACAACACTATTTATTTATTCTCAATCAATCTACAACAACAAATATCTCGTTCTTATGTTTCACTATAACAATATCTTGTTCAGTCGTTCTTATATCATTTATATGATGATGCAGCCGTGCAAAGAGCAGGTAGTGGAGCCAAGTGCCTACCTTCTCCACAAAGTGATGATTCTTCTCGTAGCGATGAGGCCACCTCTGCCTAGCCTCCTCCTCCGGCACTGCCTCCCCCACAAAACAACAGGATCCATCATCACTTTCCACCATCTCTGAATCAACCAAATTCTTATCCAAGATAACTTTTGCACTATTGCTCGGATCTGGCATCATTGTGACACTTGGCGATTCGCAAATTAGGCCACTATTTTTCTTGCTTGGATCTGGCATCATTGTGACACTAGGCGATTCACAAATTGAGCCACTATTTTTCTTTGTCCTCTTCAAATTTGGCGAGCATTTACCTCTCGAGCCCCTCAACCTCTTTGCCCTTACAAGCTTAGTAAATTTTCCATCTGGCTCTTTGGGTATCTCAGTTACCACTTGTGACTCTGCACTCAGTAGCCCCGAATGGCACGGTACAACACCAGTATTATCCACTCTCTCTAATGGCGAGTTCTTTACAATGTCAAGATCATACTTGCTAGGTGGTAAATGCGGATAAGACTCTGGCCCTTTGGGTACCTCAGTTACCACTTGTGACTCTGTCGAGCCCCTTAACCTCTTTGCCCTTACAGGCTTAGAAAGTTTTCCATCTGGCTCTTTGGGTACCTCAGTTACCACTTGTGACTCTGCACTCAGTAGCCCAGAATTGCACGGTACAACACCAGTATTATCCACTCTCTCTAATGGGGAGTTCTTTACAGTGTCAAGATCATACTTGCTAGGTGGTAAATGCGGATTAGACTCTGGCCCTTTGGGTACCTCAGTTACCACTTGTGACTCTGTTGAGCCCCTCAACCTCTTTGCCCTTACAGGCTTAGAAAGTTTTCCATCTGGCTCTTTGGGTACCTCAGTTACCACTTGTGACTCTGCACTCAGTAGCCCCGAATTGCACGGTACAACACCAGTATTATCCACTCTCTCTAATGGCGAGTTCTTTACATTGTCAAGATCATACTTGCTAGGTGGTAAATGCGGATTAGACTCTGGCTCTTTGGGTACCTCATTTACCACTTGTGACTCTGTTGAGCCCCTCAACCTCTTTGCCCTTACAGGCTTAGAAAGTTTTCCATCTAGTTCTTTGGGTACCTCAGTTACCACTTGTGACTCTGCACTCAGTAGCCCCAAATTGCACGGTACAACATCAGTATTATCCACTCTCTCTAATGGCGAGTTCTTTACAGTGTCAAGATCATACTTGCTAGGTGGTGAATGCGGATAAGGCTCTGTTTTATGCATTGGAGGTTCACTGTTTACCACTGGCGAAATAGGTGGTAACCTGCCTGAACCCACTGATGATGCCTTTGAAGCCATCCTAGTCTTCTTTGGAGCACGAACAGATACTGCTCCCCGCTTTATGGACCTATAATTCACCGCTGGTAAAGCCACCACAACCTGAATGTTTAGACCACCTCGTTTGTTCTCATTGCCACTGGAGCTGCTTTTCCTCTTAACAATTTCTGGTGATCCTCTGTTGGGCAAGTCACCTGTGTCAGGTGCAGTAGTGGTAGTCTCTTTGACCAGCTTACCTGTTGTGTCTGGTGCAGTAGTGGTGGTTTCTTTGGTCGGCTTACCAATGTTGTCTGGTGTAGTAGTGGTGTTATCTTTGATCGGCTTACCAGCGTTGCCTGGTGCAGTAGTGGTGGTCTCTTTGATTGGCTTGCATACTGCATCTGGTGTAGTAGTGGTGGCCTCTTTGATCGGCTTACCCACAGAGCGCCGCTTGGAAGCTCTAAATGAGTATTCATTCGATTCTGGAGGTGCGGCATTTGTTGCCACTGTGATTTTGGAAGCTCCAAATGAGTATTCATTCGAATCTGGGGGTGCGACATTTGCTGCCACTGTGGTTGTCGCAATCTTCTGTGATCCCCAAAGAGATTTGGCATCTGTACTGATGGCACCTGAGGTACCACAACCGTCGACATTGGCCCCGGGGTCATACTCTGCGTTCAAATCAACAGCAGCCATGCTTGCTGAGGCAATTTTCTCTGAAGCAGAGCAATAGTTGGAAGCATCCTCTGTCTCCAAACGAACCAAATCGGCATCGTCCCCAGAAGTTGCAGGAGGCGATGGCATGGTGTTCAGCGTGCACTCCGGTGCACTCTCCTGTAGATTAGCTTCCAAACAAGCCGGCGGCGGCGATGGTACAGACTCCGGCACCGGCGCGGAGATGTCGGAGATGAATACGAGCTTTTCCCGCATGTCTACGGCAACCGGAGTAGACGGAGATTCCGGCATAGGTGAATAATGATCGAGCGGCCTCACCTCGGGAGCGCCTTCGGAAGAATCAGACGCGGGGAGGTCGAACACCGCGAAGCCCGGCGCCGCGGTGGGCGGAGATAGCGCCCGGGTGGAGCCCTCGCCGGCGACGAGCCCCGTTGACCTCCACGCGGCGCCATCCCAGGGACCTCCTCCGTCATCCACCAGGGGCTCCGGGTCTGCCACAGCGGCGGCGAACTCGGCGCTGACGTCGAACTCCCTTGGCGGTGACCACATGGGCTCCAGCTCCTCCGGGGTGCCGAAGAGGAGCGACCACAGGGGCTCGAGCCCGCGCGCCGAATCCTCCGTCCGCCTGCTCTCCGCCCGGCCCGGCGTCGGCCGCCGGGGAGCCATCGGCGACCGGAGGCGGGGAGGGGGGCGAGATGGGGTTGTGGGGCGGAGTTTCCATGGGGCGGTGACCGGACCGAGCAGCCCAAGTTAGGTAAGTCAATAGATATCGGCCATAACTAAAACTGAGCTGTCAGTAGTGAGCTGAGCTCACCAGGGAAATGCAAACGTGGCACCAAGTTAGGTAAGTCAATAGATATGGCCATAACCCAAGAGCACTGGTCCAGTGGGACAAATTCTAATGTCAAAATAATCTGAAACAAAATTGATTTTTCAAGTGTTAAAAACACAAGAGCGTATAAGACCTCGAGTTCTTTTGTGTATTTATTAATACACAAAATAAATCTTGCACCTTACCCGCAAAAAAGGATTAATCTTGCACCCTATGCAAAAAGACAAATGTGTTTTTTTTCCTTTCTTAGAAGGAAAAGATGAGCCCGAAGCGCAGATTGGTATTTCAGCTCGTGAGCAAATTACAGCGTGTATTATTTAGTTTGGCATTAATTATACAATTAGGCTACTCAGTTTGGTCTTAGATGTCGTGTAGGACCACATATGACCTTGGTAGGATTAGCTATATTCACAATAAAATTGTTTTTGCAGTCTATACTCATGCATTTTGCAACCTACCTTTTGCTCTCGTTTCTCTTCCCTCGCATTCCCATCTTTAGTGTTATAACAAGGCTACTCGTGGACAAAGGAGCTATAATAAAGAAGAAGAAAACAAGACACACATGTTTTGGTTTGGTGTTAGTATGTCGATTCAGTTTTTTGTAAATAAAAATGATCTTAAGATCGGGCACAAAGGTTTACGAACATCTATAATCACATTCATATTCACATGGGCCCAACATTGCTCACCATGCATTATCCAACAAGGATATTAAAAAAAGCATGAGATAAACAACATGTGATCTATTCCGGGATTCTTAGGTGGTTAGTCCGTCGACACTGGGGCTGAGACCGCACCATATTTCCACCCCCTCCACACACACACACACACACACAAATCAAGATAGATTGTTTTTCTGGTAAACATAACCATTTTAGACTTTCATAGACTTGTTAAAAAAATCTTTTCAACCAATTACTTCTTTGTTCGATAAAACTTAAGTCTCCATGAAAAAACTACTATATTACATCTACAATCTAGATCGAAGGTATCAACGGGTTTGTTGAAGCACAGTTTCATGGAAGTATTCTCCCAATCGTATATCGTCTTGGTGAGTTTGTGTCGGTCGCATATGAGGTGTCACTAGTTTTCAGTGAACTGATTGCAAGGATTGTGATTGAAGAACATGAAAATGAATTGTATGGTGAAAGATTCATTGAGTAGAGGTTGCAAATAAATAACATTAAAGTAAAATGTTAAATGTAAAAGGTTGGTTGTTTGTTTCGTGCAGAAGAGAAGTTAGGTGGGAAAATATTTAGCTCATGACGATTGTAGATGTACCATGTGGACTAAATATGTAATAAATACTTTTCATATTGAATGGTTGTTAGATGTGTCACCCTTGTATAATAAACTCCTACTATTCAAATTGTTTGCCACTATTGTACCGCTTTGTGTTATGTAAGATCAGACCACCACTTAATGTTTGTTGGTTTTATGTGTTCTTTTATTATCTTTGCTCCTTGCTGCCTGCCACCTAAGGCCTTCTCCAATGCATGTCTCTTAGCGCGCTATCATACGCAAAGTAATGATGTGACACCATAATTAATGATGAAGGAGATGGTTGTTATATCTTAGCTAAAGATACAACACTTGCACGCGGCCATATGCAAAATACATTTCTAAGCTAATCACATGCATGTGTGAGCCCAAAGTCATTAAATTAAATACAACACTAAGAAACCCTCGATGCATTGTGATTGTTATCTCTTAACATGCATAGTTACCTATAATAACGTGGTAAGAAAATGATGCACTGTGAAAGGCCTAAGGCCACGGATTCACTAAACATTAAAAATAATAACAGAAAATTTACATTTACTAAACATACAATATTTTCAATTTTCACAATTCCTGCAATCTGAAACAAGATGGTACTGATATTTGAAATGCTGCCCTTAAACTCGTTGCTTAGCCACATATAATTTGC
>NC_061510.1:108123545-108142418 GCF_022539505.1 Lolium rigidum
AAGCATGGTGGCTTCCAATTTCCATAGTGCATATTGGACTAAGTAGCAGAAATATTACCTACAGATATAACCGTAACCTGTACTGGAGCAAACAGAATGGTTGGAATTATTATAAAATTACATGATTATATTGATATAGGGAGCAGAGATTTCGGGGTGTTAACTCTTACAGAAACACAACTTGTACTCCCTTGAGGCCCTAGTCCAGTGTATATACACATACAGATGTGGTAAATATGCAGAGAAAAACCTCATAAACATGGGCATTGTACAGCTAATATGGAAACTATATAAATCTCTAGCATTAATGCTTATCTTCCCTATTTGTTGCTACTTGATACTAACCATCATGTTGGCATTTGCTACAATCCATCATATACGTCTAATATGTATGCCTGTTTGACATGTGTGCCTTCTGATGTCGCCTACATGCTTGAATATTTTTGCTAGGAAGGTATTGCATTGCATGTGTACTAATCAGCGGTGTATTGTTATATTTGTGGTTGTGTACTGCTGAATGAACACATGAATATAGTTCTAGTAAACAATTCCTACTCTTGGCGAGTCTAAACGTCAAACAACACTATTTATTTATTCTCAATCAATCTACAACAACAAATATCTCGTTCTTATGTTTCACTATAACAATATCTTGTTCAGTCGTTCTTATATCATTTATATGATGATGCAGCCGTGCAAAGAGCAGGTAGTGGAGCCAAGTGCCTACCTTCTCCACAAAGTGATGATTCTTCTCGTAGCGATGAGGCCACCTCTGCCTAGCCTCCTCCTCCGGCACTGCCTCCCCCACAAAACAACAGGATCCATCATCACTTTCCACCATCTCTGAATCAACCAAATTCTTATCCAAGATAACTTTTGCACTATTGCTCGGATCTGGCATCATTGTGACACTTGGCGATTCGCAAATTAGGCCACTATTTTTCTTGCTTGGATCTGGCATCATTGTGACACTAGGCGATTCACAAATTGAGCCACTATTTTTCTTTGTCCTCTTCAAATTTGGCGAGCATTTACCTCTCGAGCCCCTCAACCTCTTTGCCCTTACAGGCTTAGAAAATTTTCCATCTGGCTCTTTGGGTACATCAGTTACCACTTGTGACTCTGCACTCAGTAGCCCCGAATTGCACGGTACAACACCAGTATTATCCACTCTCTCTAATGGCGAGTTCTTTACAATGTCAAGATCATACTTGCTAGGTGGTAAATGCGGATAAGACTCTGGCCCTTTGGGTACCTCAGTTACCACTTGTGACTCTGTCGAGCCCCTTAACCTCTTTGCCCTTACAGGCTTAGAAAGTTTTCCATCTGGCTCTTTGGGTACCTCAGTTACCACTTGTGACTCTGCACTCAGTAGCCCAGAATTGCACGGTACAACACCAGTATTATCCACTCTCTCTAATGGGGAGTTCTTTACAGTGTCAAGATCATACTTGCTAGGTGGTAAATGCGGATTAGACTCTGGCCCTTTGGGTACCTCAGTTACCACTTGTGACTCTGTTGAGCCCCTCAACCTCTTTGCCCTTACAGGCTTAGAAAGTTTTCCATCTGGCTCTTTGGGTACCTCAGTTACCACTTGTGACTCTGCACTCAGTAGCCCCGAATTGCACGGTACAACACCAGTATTATCCACTCTCTCTAATGGCGAGTTCTTTACATTGTCAAGATCATACTTGCTAGGTGGTAAATGCGGATTAGACTCTGGCTCTTTGGGTACCTCATTTACCACTTGTGACTCTGTTGAGCCCCTCAACCTCTTTGCCCTTACAGGCTTAGAAAGTTTTCCATCTAGTTCTTTGGGTACCTCAGTTACCACTTGTGACTCTGCACTCAGTAGCCCCAAATTGCACGGTACAACATCAGTATTATCCACTCTCTCTAATGGCGAGTTCTTTACAGTGTCAAGATCATACTTGCTAGGTGGTGAATGCGGATAAGGCTCTGTTTTATGCATTGGAGGTTCACTGTTTACCACTGGCGAAATAGGTGGTAACCTGCCTGAACCCACTGATGATGCCTTTGAAGCCATCCTAGTCTTCTTTGGAGCACGAACAGATACTGCTCCCCGCTTTATGGACCTATAATTCACCGCTGGTAAAGCCACCACAACCTGAATGTTTAGACCACCTCGTTTGTTCTCATTGCCACTGGAGCTGCTTTTCCTCTTAACAATTTCTGGTGATCCTCTGTTGGGCAAGTCACCTGTGTCAGGTGCAGTAGTGGTAGTCTCTTTGACCAGCTTACCTGTTGTGTCTGGTGCAGTAGTGGTGGTTTCTTTGGTCGGCTTACCAATGTTGTCTGGTGCAGTAGTGGTGGTATCTTTGATCGGCTTACCGACGTTGCCTGGTGCAGCAGTGGTGGTCCCTTTGATTGGCTTCCCTACTGTGTGTGGTGTAGTAGTGGTGGCCTCTTTGATTGGCTTATCCACAGAGCGCCGCTTGGAAGCTCTAAATGAGTATTCATTCGATTCCGGAGGTGCGGCATTTGCTGCCACTGTGATTTTGGAAGCTCCAAATGAGTACTCATTCGAATCTGGGGGTGCGACATTTTCTGCCACTGTGGTTGTCGCAATCGTCTGTGATCCCCAAAGAGATTTGGCATCTGTACTGATGGCACCTGAGGTACCACAACCGTCGACATTGGCCCCGGGGTCATACTCTGCGTTCAAATCAACAGCAGCCATGCTTGCTGAGGCAATTTTCTCTGAAGCAGAGCAATAGTTGGAAGCATCCTCTGTCTCCAAACGAACCAAATCGGCATCGTCCCCAGAAGTTGCAGGAGGCGATGGCATGGTGTTCAGCGTGCACTCCGGTGCACTCTCCTGTAGATTAGCTTCCAAACAAGCCGGCGGCGGCGATGGTACAGACTCCGGCACCGGCGCGGAGATGTCGGAGATGAATACGAGCTTTTCCCGCATGTCTACGGCAACCGGAGTAGACGGAGATTCCGGCATAGGTGAATAATGATCGAGCGGCCTCACCTCGGGAGCGCCTTCGGAAGAATCAGACGCGGGGAGGTCGAACACCGCGAAGCCCGGCGCCGCGGTGGGCGGAGATAGCGCCCGGGTGGAGCCCTCGCCGGCGACGAGCCCCGTTGACCTCCACGCGGCGCCATCCCAGGGACCTCCTCCGTCATCCACCAGGGGCTCCGGGTCTGCCACAGCGGCGGCGAACTCGGCGCTGACGTCGAACTCCCTTGGCGGTGACCACATGGGCTCCAGCTCCTCCGGGGTGCCGAAGAGGAGCGACCACAGGGGCTCGAGCCCGGCGCCGAATCCTCCGTCCGCCTGCTCTCCGCCCGGCCCGGCGTCGGCCGCCGGGGAGCCATCGGCGACCGGAGGCGGGGAGGGGGGCGAGATGGGGTTGTGGGGCGGAGTTTCCATGGGGCGGTGACCGGACCGAGCAGCCCAAGTTAGGTAAGTCAATAGATATCGGCCATAACTAAAACTGAGCTGTCAGTAGTGAGCTGAGCTCACCAGGGAAATGCAAACGTGGCACCAAGTTAGGTAAGTCAATAGATATGGCCATAACCCAAGAGCACTGGTCCAGTGGGACAAATTCTAATGTCAAAATAATCTGAAACAAAATTGATTTTTCAAGTGTTAAAAACACAAGAGCGTATAAGACCTTTTGTGTATTTATTAATACACAAGATAAAGCTTACACCTTACCCGCAAAAAAATTAATCTTGCACCCTATGCAAAAAGACAAATGTGTTTTTTTTCCCTTTCTTAGAAGGAAAAGATGAGCCGCAGATTGGTATTTCAGCTTGTGAGCAAATTACAGCGTGTATTATTTAGTTCGGCATTAGTTATGCAATTAGGCTACTCAGTTTGGTCTTAGATGTCGTATAGGACCACATATGACCTTGGTAGGATTAGCTATATTCACAATAAAATTGTTTTTGCAGTCTATACTCATGCATTTTGCAACCTACCTTTTGCTCTCGTTTCTCTTCCCTTGCATTCCCATCTTTAGTGTTATAACAAGGCTACTCGTGGACAAAGGAGCTATAATAAAGAAAAAAACAAGACACACATGTTTTGGTTTGGTGTTAGTATGTTGATTCAGATTTTTTGTAAATAAAAATGATCTTAAGATCGGGCACAAAGGTTTACGAACATCTATAATCATATTCATATTCACATGGACCCAACATTGGTCACCATGCATTATCCAACAAGGATATTTAAAAAAGCATGAGATAAACAACATGTGATCTATTCCGGGATTCTTAGGTGGTGTGGGGCTGAGACCGCACCATATTTCCACCCCCACCCCCCCCCCCCAACACACACACACACACAAATCAAGATAGATTGTTTTTCTAGTAAACAAAACCATTTTAGACTTTCATAGACTTGTTAAAAAAATCTTTTCAACCAATTACTTCTTTGTTCGATAAAACTTAAGTCTCCATGAAGAAACTACCGTATTCGTGAAGAACGGTTTCGTGGAAGTATTCTCCCAATCGTATATCGTCTTGGTGAGTTTGTGTCGGTCGCATCTCAGGTGTCACTAATTTTCAGTGAACTGATTGCAAGGATTGTGATTGAAGAACATGAAAATGAATTGTATGGTGAAAGATTCGTTGAGTAGAGGTTGCAAATAAATAACATTAAAGTAAAATGTTAAATGTAAATGGTTGGTTGTTTGTTTCGTGCAGAAGAGAAGTTAGGTGGGAAAATATTTAGCTCATGACGATTGTAGATGTACCATGTGGACTAAATATGTAATAAATACTTTTCATATTGAATGGTTGTTAGATGTGTCACCCTTGTATAATAAACTCCTACTATTGAAATTGTTTGACACTATTGTACCGCTTTGTGTTACCGCACAGAATGTAAGACCAGACCACCACTTAATGTTTGTTGGTTTTCTGTGTTCTTTTATTGTCTTCGCTCCTTGCTGCCTCCCACCTAAGGCCTTCTCCAATGCATGTCTCTAGCGCGCTATCATACGCAAAATAATGATGTGACACCATAATTAATGATCAAGGAGATGGTTGTTATATCTTAGCTAAAGATACAACACTTGCACGCGGCCATATGCAAAATACATTTCTAAGCTAATCACATGCATGCGTGAGCCCAAAGTCATTAAATTAAATACAACACTAAGAAACGATGCATTGTGATTGTTATTTATTAACATGCAAAAGGTTGAAAAAAGCGCTAGGTGTAAGCGAGGCGGTTGGTATTCACCTAGTGCCTAGGCGATGCTTAAGCAGCCTAGGCGCAGTCTAGGCGGGGATAATTTATACCATCAAGTGTGTATATTTGTTATTATATATGAATATATATTAATTTATAGCATGTAAATGTATAAATTTGTAATAACTACCTTTATAATAATGCTCATCTAGCTTGATCATGAAGTATGACATGTTTTCTTATTGTGGAAGATAATTTTTTGGTTACACTGCCTAGACTTCCGCTTATGACCTAGGCGAGGCGTTTGTCCATCGCCTAGGGCCTAAGCGTGCTTAAGCGGTGCCTAGGCGTCGCCTTATCCAACAGTCATGCATAGTTACCTATGATAACGGGGTAAGAAAATGATGCATTGTGAAAGGCCTAAGGCCACGGATTCACTAAACATTAAAAATAACAACAGAAAGTTTACATTTACTAAACATACAATATTTTCAATTTTCACAATTCCTGCAATCTGAAACAAGATGGTACTGATATTTGAAATGCTGCCCTTAAACTCGTTGCTTAGCCACATATAATTTGCTAGATTAAACCTAGCCATGCAGTGCAACTTGTTGTTTTGGCTGGAGACATTTGATTTTGAGGCCACTTTAACTTCCTCGGTTGAAAACGAATGTGGTACATCGCTGTACATATCTCTTATTACTACAACATACACGTGAGCTAAAACTTCGCCAATCCTTGATGTGCCTTCTGCCATGTATAGAACTGCTTATGGAAATACAATGTAATACTTTCTCCAACTTAAATTAGTTGATTTAAATTTATCTAGATACCAATGTATGTATACGAGTTGTTTGTTAACTAGATATATATATTTTTTTTAGATAAAATTAATTCAACTAATATGAATTGGAGAGAGTACTAGTTTGCATCTCCTTTGAATCTTTAGTCACCAAGACCATACATGATCGAAACATCTAGCACGTGCTCTTAGGTACTTTGTGAGAATGAAAGGTGGAGCATGTATTGATAAAGTAGTACAATTCTATAGCTTACTATTATACATGTTAGCTCTATGTTAACTATAAATGATATAGCACTTGGCTTATAGCCAACGGCTGACTATACTATTAAACTTGCTCCTAGTTAGCATGCATGCACACGCCAATAACGTAGCGCATACATTCCATGGTCTAGGTGCCTGCTTAAACTAGCTAAATGGAGTTGCATGCACACATGCTAATACCTTGCTAGCTGTACATGATCTAGGTGCATGCTTAAACATGCTAATATCTTGCTAGCTTGTTGCTCAGTGTTGTACCTGAGAATACGGAGGCCCTGAGCAAAACAAGAAATAGAGGCCTTCAACATGATCATTGGTAACTAAGATGATTTTATATATACTACTCACTCCATTTCAATAAACAACGCGCCCTTGTTTTTCGTATTTTATCTTTAACAAAATATTAATATATATCTCTCTATTTAAAAAGGATGTTTCAATTTTATATAGATATACATCGATTTAGATGAGTTTAGTTTGTAGATACATGCAAGTTTTGATAAAGTTGAAACATAATTTTCAGGATGAAGTATATAAAAAAATATTTGATATAAAATTGGTATCATTAGAAAGTATTTTCCAACACGATTTTAACAATGTTGCTTATGTATTATATGATCGTGATATTGTTGTCCTATTTATTTAGTCAGGATTCACATTGAAATGTATGTGTGTCTTATTTATAGGAATGAAGGTAGTATGTGGTAAAATAAATTAAGAGAAGTGCATCATGTGAAAAAGCAATCTAAAAATTTAAAAGTGCTAATTTTTAGTCGAAACGTACCATCTTTCAAAAATGAATCTTCAGTTAGTTCTTCATAAAAATCCTTGAGACAAAATCTTAATATTCATTGAAGACTAACTGAATTAGCTGCACTCGCGATGGAAGAGAAAGAAAAGATATGGGCAAAGAGGCGTGGGTGGCTTGGGGGCCTTTGAAGTTAATGCGATTGCAAATTTCCTAAGCACTAGTACTGCCTTAGGCTGACCATAGTGCTAAGTATCATGTAGTAGTATCATGCATATGATACTTGTGTATGATACTATCTCTATAGTGGGTGGTATCATAGAGTACTATCATTGATATGTTATATTTATTATGTTTTAGAATCTCAGTGTAAATTTGTGTACAAGATTTTGCTAGGCATTAACTTTTCTCGTAATATGCGCTATGATACGAAATCCACCTATGTTACTCTAATCTCCTCTCTTCTCCTTAATTAGGAGCCACATCAGCATTTTTGTGGGACCAATATGCATGATACTAGCTAAGATACTAGCACTATGGCTAGCCTTAATCGAGTATAGTACTCCGTAGCATCTCTCATCGAATTGATTGAGGTCCAATTAAATAAAATCGGTTATTAGAGTACTAGTTTAACATATTAATTTGGAGGCCCTCTAAATCGGGAGACCCTGTGCGGTCGAACAGGCTGCACATGCCTGCGGTACGGCCCTGTTGTTGTTGCCGCATGCACGCATGCTAGTAGCTTACATGGGCAAGCTGGCTGCTAAATAGATGCATGCACGCCTAGCTCCCGGCTAGCTAGCTTATGTTGAAATATTGGGTCTATACTATATGAAGTGGCATAAATTAGATTTTAGATTTAGTGGCAACCCATGTGAGTTTGAGTTTAAGTTGGTGTCAGCTCACTAGGAAGTGATAAAAGGTGAGAAGTTTAGTCCCACATGGAAAATTGGGAGGAAGTTAGACCACCTTATAAGGTGGGTTGTTCTACCACTAGTAAGTGAGTGAGAAGAGGAGTGGTACACGCGCATTCCTCCTCCTCGCTCGTCTCAACTCGACACGTCACGTCACTCCTTTCTTTTTTCCAGTTCAGGAAAACGAATAGAGTCCTAGACGGATACGTCGCAGTTAGTCGGTCCGGGTCACTCCCGGACCGTGGGCTATCTGTAACCAACTCAAACCTTCCTTGCGACGTGGGTGCGGTGTAATATCCCAGGATTTGGGGTTACAAAAATAGAGGAAACAGATATGTGCATTGCATTCATGCATAAAAAATATGAGGAATTTTCGCGCTTTAAAGTAAAACAGTCACAGTAACTGAAGTTTCACTTGACCTTGGTGGAATTGAAGTAGCTCATCAAGTCAACCGCTATAAACCTCAATGTGACATTTGCTAAAACCTTGTTTTGGGTAGAGAAGATTTGATCTAAGGGGTTAGATCAAATGGAATTAAAACCAACACAGTCACATACTAATCAAGGATCAATTACTTGATCTTATAAAAGATCATAAGATGATAATATTTGCCATAACATATGAACATGTATTCAACTATAACTCAAGTAGTAATAAAATGGAGAAACCATTCTTGACTTATCCTTTTCCATGTCTTAAACAAATCCATGTTCCTACCATGAACCTCATGGTAATGATTCCACTTAAATCTTGGAACATGACAAGGAGGTCAACTCTATAAGTATATATTCTTCTCTATTCCAAATTATTATACATCAAACCTAGAGAGGTGAGAGTTCTATATTATTTATTAGAGAAGCAATGACAAACTTTGAGCTAAATCTTGGATATGCATCCATGTAGTCAAATTACCATCTTTAAGAAGAACCCTAGGATATTATTCAAGACAATTCCTAGAGAGAGAACCTATTTATGTTAAACATAGATATTGATGATCACATCATTCTCTATGGAGCCTAACCTTAGGTTAGTATTGAAGTCCTTCCCAAATGAGAGAAACCATAGATACCAATATTAGCTTTACCTATTTTAGAATCAAGGACAATCTTTGAACTAAAGGATTAGGAGATAAACCATTTCATTTTGGAGTGGTGAAATAACCCAATATCAAATACTATCATTGGTAGAGACTAGGGTTCTACCGGGTCTAGGGCGGAGATTGTAAGGGTGGAAGTGAGGGCGGAGAGGTTGGAGAGCTCGGCGCCGGCGGCTGGGCGCCGTCGCGGAGGAAGGAGACGGCGGCTAGGGTTGGTGCGGCGGAGGCACGGGGGTCTCCGTCTCCCTTTAGGAGACGAGACGAGTATTGATACCGAATATTGTCGATTAATCTCGAAGGGATACAAGTGTTTATATAGGAGGACGGCCTCCTCTAAACCCTAATTTACTTGGGCTAAGCCCCTAATTTACTTGGGCTAAGCCCATAACTAGCCACTAGTGGGCTTCCTGCGTGTATAGGTCAAACCGACCATAACATCTCTTCCCGCCTTCTCAAACAGCTCGTCCTCGAGCTGAACTTCGAAGCTGCCGGCGGAGATCTTCAAGCTTCTCCCAAGTCGCCTCGTCCTGCGGCGAGGCATGTCCAATGCACCAAGACGTGCCAAACACCACGGCGTTGCTCGGGCCTTCAACACGCGAGCCACACTCGCCGGGGCAGGCTCGAGACGCCCATCCGAAGTAGGTGGAAGAGGCTGGTGGTGCGAAGGAGGGTCGCCCGGTAGGCCTTCGAGGAGACCGACGTTGAAGACGTCATGGAGGCGCGAGCCCGCGGAGCAACTCGAGGCGGTAGGCGAGCTTGCCGATGCGCTCCAGCACACGGAAAGGACCGGCGTAACGAGGGCCCAACTTGCGCCGGGAGCGCGGGTCCAAGGACTGGGTCGTCCGGTGAAGAAGGCGGAGCCAGACCCAGTCGTCCACCGCAAACTCCGCCTCGCGATGATGAGCATCATAGTACCTCCTAGCCAGCTGCTGAGCTCGAAGAAGTCGGCGGCGCGCCTCAGCCAGTATCTCGTCGCGGGTACGCAGCAGGTCATCCACCGTGTCAGTACGGGCCGTGCCAGACGCATAGGGAAGCATCGCCGGTGGTGGCCTCCCGTAGACCACCTCAAAGGGAGTAGTGTGCGGCGCGGAGTGGTAGGACGTGTTGTAGCAGTACTCGGCCCACGCCGGCCGGTCCACCCAAGCTCGTGGACGATCCCCGGTGATGCGGCGCAGGTACATGGCGATGATCTTGTTGACGACCTCCGACCGGCCGTCCGTCCGAGGATGAAACGCCGTGCTCATGCGGAGCTTCACGCCTGCCAACCCAAAGAGGTCCCTCCAGACGTGACCCGTGAACACAGGATCACGATCACTGACGATGGAGGACGGAAACCCATGGAGGCGAACGATGCCGTCAAAGAAGGCGCGTGCCACGGACGCCGCCGTATAGGGATGGCCGAGGGCGATGAAGTGCGCGTACTTGGAGAAACGGTCGACCACCGTGAGGATGACGGACTTGCCGCCAACCTTCGGCAGCCCCTCGATGAAGTCCATGGAGATGTCCGCCCACACACGGGACGACACGTCCGGCGGTTGCGATAAGCCCGCCGGACGGAGCGTTTCCGTCTTGTTCCGCCGGCATGTGACACACGCTCGCACCCGGTCTCGCACCGAGATGCCATCCCCCGGAATGTAAAAATCGGCGCGGAGACGGTGCAGGGTCTTCGGACGCCCTCGTGACTCGCGGCATGCGCCAAGGACAAGGCCTGGTGGCGCAGGTCTCCATGATCCGGCACAAAGATGCGGCGCCCATGGAGGAGTAGTCCTCGTCCGGGCGCCATGGCGCGGCCAGCTCACCGTCGGCCGAGCGCGGCGCAGCTGCTGCGCATCCGCGGCCTCGGTAGTAGCGCGGCGAACCTCGTCGATGAAGGCGAAAGATGGCCCGGAGTGGATGCGAGAGGGCCGCATCGACCGTGGGCGCGTCCGCGGCGTCGTCGATGTCGCGGCGGGGACAGGGCGTCGGCGGCCGTGTTGAGGCGGCCGGGGCGGTACTCGACGGTGAAGTCGAAGCCGAAGAGCTTGCTGATCCACGATGCTTGCGGCACCGTGGAGAGGCGCTGATCCAGCAAGAACTCGAGGCTGTAGTGGTCCGTGCGCACACGGAATGTCCGGGCCCCAAAGATACGCCCGCCGGTGGCGCATCGCTCGGACCAGCCCGATCAGCTCGCGCTCATATGCGGCGAGCTTGTGGTGGCGCGCGGCGAAAGGGCGGCTGAAGAAAGCGAGTGGCCCCTCGCCTTGGTGAAGGACGGCGCCGAAGCCGATGCCGGAGGCGTCGCGAGTCCACCACAAACGGCTCGTCGAAGTCCGGCATCCGAAGAACGGGGCCCGTCGTGGACCGCCCGCCGCGCGGGGCGGCGAAGGCCGTGGCCGCCTCCTCGTCCCGGGAGAAAGCGTCGCGGCGAAGCAGGCGCGTGAGAGGCGCGGCGATGAGGCCGAAGTCCTGGATGTACCGCCGGTAGTATCCCGCGAGGCCCAAAAATCCGCGAAGAGCTCGCGGCGACTGGGGCGTCGGCCAGGCGGCGACGGCGGCGACCTTGTCCGCGTCCATCGCGACACCGTCGGCGGAGATGATGGCCCAAGTACGCGACGGAGGTCGTGCCAAACGAGCACTTCGAGCGCTTGAGATGAAGACGATGCGCTCGAAGCTCGTTGAAGATGATGGCCACGTGCTGCAGGTGCTCCGCCCAGGATGTGCTGTAGATCAAAATATCATCAAAGAAAACAAGCACAAAGCGTCGTAAGTAGGGGCTGAGCACGTCGTTCATCGGGGCCCGGAAGGTCGCCGGCGCGTTGGAGAGGCCGAACGGCATCACTAAAAACTCGTAGTGGCCATGGTGAGTGCGGAACGCCGTCTTGGCGATGTCGTCCGGGTGCATGCGCACTCGATGATAGCCCGAGCGCAAGTCGAGCTTGGTGAAGAAGCGCGCGCCATGCAGCTCGTCCGGGAGCTCATCCACGACGGGGATGGGGAACTTGTCCTTGGACGTGACGATGTTGAGGGCGCGAAAGTCGATGCGAGAGCGCCACGTGCCGTCGGTCTTGCGCACAAGGAGCACGGGGGCGCGAACGGCGACGTCGAAATCCGGATGATGCCCCGTGCGAGCATGACCGCCACCGGCGCTCGAGCTCGTCCTTCCGCAGGCTGGGGGTACCGGTACGGCCGGACAGCGACGGGCGCCGTGTTCGGCGGCGGGTGTATGCGGTGGTCACGGGGCCGCGAGGGAGGGAGGCCCCGCGGCTCGTCGAAGAGGTCGCCGTGCTGTCTGCGGTAAGTCGGCCGGGAGCGGGTGCGCCTCGTCAAGCGCGGCGGCCATCGGGTGGAGCTGCGGGGATGCGCCGGTGCTGCCCAAGCCCGTCCGGTGAACACGGCGGCCGCCCTCGCGCCGGAAGATGAGGGACGGCACGTCGAGGTCCCAAAGGATGGGGCCTAAGGTGCTCGGGAAGTCGAGGCCGAGGATGAAGTCGTAGCAGCCCAAGTCGATGCCGACGCGGTCGATGGAGAATGGCTCGTCGCCTACGAGCACGGGAACCTGTCGCGCCACGCCCGGCACGTAAGACGGTCCCCGTTGGCGACGGTGACGCCGTACTTCTCCGATCCCGCCGGGCCGGAGAGCGAGGCGGCGCATGGCGGTGTTGGATAGGAAGTTGTGCGTCGAGCCCGTGTCCACCGGCGCGGTGAGACGCTCCCCATTGATCGTCACCGAAGCAGCATCGTCTTTGCCGTCTTGAGGCCCGCCATAGCATGAAGAGAGACGACGAAGGCGGACGCGTCGACCGGCGCGTAGGTCGTGACACCGGCCTCAGTGACGGTGGCGGCCGCGAGCTCGGTGGTGAGAGCCTCCACGTCGGCGTCGTCGACGGTCTCCGAGTAGAAGAGGCGGGCGCACGTGTGGCCCGGCGCGTGCTTCTCGTCGCAGTTGAAGCACAGCCCTTGGCGGCGCCGCTCGAGTTGCTCCGCAGCCGTCAGCCGCTTGAAGGGGCGAGTCGGCGCAGGAGGGCCCGCGGGAGCGGCGGCCGGCGCGGGGCGCGGCGGGGCCGTGGGCGTCGGGGCGGGTCGGAGCGCGGGACGAGCGCTGCCACGTTGCGCGTAGACCTGCTGCATGGCGACGGCGCGCTGCTCGTAGGCCCGTGCGTAGTACATGGCCGTCTGCAGGTCCGCGAGCTCGCGCATCTCGATGTCGACGCGGATGTGGTCGGGGAGGCCGCCGACGAAGAGATCGGCGCGGCTGCCGCGCCGAGACGCCGGGGCATGGCACGCGAGCGCTCGAAAACGGTCGGCGAAGTCCTGGACCATGGTGGTGAAGGCGAGGCGTCCCGGCTCGGCGAGGCGGCTTCCGCGTAGGGTCGGCCCAAACCGGCCGGAGGCACGGGTCGCGGAAGCGCTCCCGGGACGGCATCCCGCCCTCGTCCTGCTCGAGGGCGTAGTACCAAGTCTGCGCGGCGCCCCGTAGGTGATAGGAGGCGATCCACGTGCGGTCGGCGCTGAGCGTCCGCTGCCCCCGAAAGAACTGCTCACACTGGTTCAGCCAGTTCAGGGGATCGGTGGCGCCGTCGTAGGTGGCGAACTCCAGCTTGGTGAAGCGGGGCGGCTGCTGTGCCAGAGGCGGGACCTCGGGGGCGCCCTCCTGGCGGCCCGGGTTGAAGGACGTGCTCGCGGCGATGGGGGCCGCAAACCCGCCAGGACCGCCAAAGGGGTGGGCGGGCTGCTGAACCGTCGTCCGCGCCGCAGTCCTTGTGTAGACGGGCGACGCGTCGATCCATGTGGGAATTGGCGAAGGCGATGGCGGCCACCACGCGGGGCGACCGTTGTTGGCGGCGGAGGCGGGCGGTGGGGGCGGCGGCAGAATGGCGGGCGGTGGGGGCGGCGGCGGAACGGCGGCCGGCGGGGGCGGCGGGTGCTGGCCGGCCTTGATCTCCGCGAGCTCGAAACGGATGGCGCGGAGACCGTCGGCGAGGTCCGCCAAAGTAGCGGGCAGGAGGTCGAGGCCCGTGGGGGCGGCGGCGGCCTGGTCTCCGTTGGAGGCGGCGGCGGCTCCCTGCAGTGCGTGGGCGCCGGTCATGGCGGCGGCGGTGGCGGTGGTGGTGTTGGTGGCAGCGGCGGACGTGGCGGCGATGGGGTCGACGGGGGGGCTGTTGGAGCTCATGAGACCTAGGCAATCTGATACCAAAGTGGTAGAGACTAGGGTTCTACCGGGTCTAGGGCGGAGATTGTAAGGGTGGAAGTGAGGGCGGAGAGGTTGGAGAGCTCGGCGCCGGCGGCTGGGCGCCGTCGCGGAGGAAGGAGACGGCGGCTAGGGTTGGTGCGGCGGAGGCACAGGGGTCTCCCGTCTCCCTTTAGGAGACGAGACAGTATTGATACTGAATATTGTCTGATTAATCTCGAAGGGATACAAGTGTTTATATAGGAGGACGGCCTCCTCTAAACCCTAATTTACTTGGGCTAAGCCCCTAATTTACTTGGGCTAAGCCCATAACTAGCCACTAGTGGGCTTCCTGCGTGTATAGGTCAAACCGACCATAACAATCATATCCATGAATTGACAAATTAAGGAGGAGATATTAGGAGAACACCATAAACCCTAGAATAACTATTCCCATATGAGAGAGATCAAGCTATGGTGTTACACTCAAGATAGTTGAGGCAACACTTGGATTTAAGGGAGATAACTATCCATTTATCAAGATGATTATATCATCATACCTTGGAAAGAACTCTAAGTAATTATCTCAGGCATTCTCCTGGGGTATAAAACTAATGAGGCAACCATAACCATGTCCATTCAAGAAGAAGTTCTATACCCTAGTTGATCAAGACCATACTTGATCTTATGAATGATAAAACTTAGTTCATGAGAGATACTTTGGGAAGCCAAACCTTTGATCATTACAAATTGGGTAATGATCATATACTCTAAGAATTGGGAGTAGAAGCCATTGAGAATAAGTTGCTCATGATAATGCCATGATCATGCTCTGGAGAAATAGAAGAATAAGTTATAAGTTAAACCTTATATGATAAGTAGATATCATTCACCACATGAAATTATAGGGAGATCACTAGTAATCAACCCTAGGAATATATCCCAATCTTAACTTGTGAATCACTTGGTGATCATAAGTAGAATCCTATTTATATTCCACTTGTTCTTCAATTAAGTAACATAAGAAACTCTAGAGTCCAACTCTATACTTTATATGGTGAGAAACCATTCACCATTATAACCAAAGTTAACTATAAAAAGAACCATAGCCACTTTAGTTACTTTAATAATAGATTAAGGATAATAATAGAAGACCACTGGTATAAGATAGAACCAATTCTTAGATTCTTAGTAACTAGAGGAGCACATGAAATATTAAGCAAGTAACTATATCATCATACATAGGGGAGATTAAAACCTAAACCATATCTCAATTATGTTAATGCTTCATTTGGTAAGAATAAGCTGATCCTAGTACTAAACCTTAGATCCCAACTCCAAGAATAGTGTTCACACCCATACATGAACCATGATGATCTTAGGATCTACCCTTAGAACTTCCAAGATAAAGTTTAATAAAACAAAAGTAGTGACTATAGAATGGACCTAACCATTTTCCTAAATCTTTAGAAAACTTTCAGCACATAAAATCATGCCACAAGATCATCTTCTCCGATAAGAACTTAAGTAATTAATGAGCCTTACTTTGTAAATTATTGATTTGCAAAGGAGTACTAATTATTCTAGGATAAACCTTAACTAAATGTGCAAGTCCTTATAAATAACTAAACACATGAAATAATTATGAGAGAGATTTGTGTCTTGCGAGAGCAACTTGAGGGTGGGGATCCCATTCTAATTCCCCACGGTAATGCGGTCTATGATGGGTTGCATTGGTCGGCGAAGGACCATGGTTGCGACCTGGTAGTTGTCGAGGTCGGAAGATATCCAAGTGATATAGCCAGGCGAGGACCCAAGGTCGGATTTGCAACAAAGGGTGGGTGTGCGAGGTAGCGGAGGAATATGATTGGCTAAGACCTTATACCGGGCCTCACACCAAAGGAAGTGTGAACGGGTAACGTGCTTGGTTGGCACCAAGGATAAGATCTCTTATGGGTAAAGCAACACACCTCTGCAGAGTGTAATGAATCGTGACCTGTCACTCCCTGTTCCGGGATATGGAACTGCGAACGCTGCCGGAAAGGAACTCCATGAAGTTCTAGTAAACCGGTGAAGGCTGACGGACATAGTTCTTCTGAATAAAAGCAACCTTTTGAAGAAATTGTTATGAAAACTTGCATTGGTATTAGACTTTCTGGTCTAATGTCGTAGCTAGTGCATTAAACACCTCTTTCCTATAATGAACTTGTTGAGTACGCTCATACTCATCCCACTCTTCAATCCCCTGCTTAGATATGAAGGCATCGAAGGAGGATCTACAGTACAACTTGAAGACCGAGGAGTCAACAACTACTTCAAGGGATAGAAACCTGCCGGAAGAGTCATATACCACATCCACCATGGAGAAAACCTAGATTAAGGAGTAGAAGGGAATTAGCTTCCTAAACCTAGCTCCTATTTAGCTAGAATCTAGTCATAGCCGCTATAGTTAGGCAAATACTCTATAAATAGAGTCCGTGATAAGATTAGACCACGAGTCGTTCTTCTGGAGTTATTTGCAGATTTACCTCATTGTAAAGTAGGAGGCTGTGTGGATCTTTTGTAAAGAGTCAATGTTGTAATTCTATAGACATGCCTTGGACCCGCATATGTTTCTGTTATACCACTCTGAGCGATGTAATACTAGTGGAACGGTGTTTCATTAGTGTTATATCAGACTTGCATACTACACCATGGAGTAGTATGCCGGGTCGCCACAGTTGGTATCAGAGCAAATGCTTTGACCCTAGGATTAAAACCCTTTAAAGGAGACCTATAGGATTGGTAGTGTCTATAGGAATTTGTATTAGCTAAGTCAACTATGCTAAACCAAATCTTCCTATGACTTGAGATGGATATTCACTTAAGAATAATCCCGACACACTTGAGTCAACCTTTCTTACCTATCTTTCCAGTGAAGTTAGTTAGTGAATCCCAATTATGTAGCACACCATTACATCCCTAAAATAATAGATGAGTAGACCATAGCTGGTATACAACTCGTGTTAGTCCAAAGAGAGGATACAACCATAAGGAAGATATCCTATTGGAAGATGTGTACCAACACATGTTATGGTTAAGTAAGAGTTATCCAGACCTGTATAAGAATAATATCAAGTGATGAAGATATGAATAGAAAATAGATATCTTATTAGAAGGGTATACCAATACCAGTAATAGGGTAAGTAAAATTTATCTAAACTTGTGAAACAACTAATAGTAAGGGATGAATATAAGTTATATGAGGTAGTATAGACCATGATGAGTCAATCATGGGAAATAAGGAAGAGTGATAGGAATAATATATGTCAACTTACATGGTAGAGTTGTTAATCATATATGATTCACTTGTGAGTCATTATGTGATGGACTAGAACATCATAAATAATTAAGAGAAGTACAATAAGAAGCCAAGTGCTAAATAATAGTGCAAGATCTATGTTCCAAAATCATGGCAATTGTGCCAAGTATATCAGGACCATAGTCTTATGGTAGAAACACGTGGAAGTATATGAGCTATGTTCTAAAAGTTATGTGTTTAGATTAACCATGTTAGAACTTAGACATATCATGTGAAGTAGTCCTCAACAAAATAGAAGTCAAGCTAATACTTCCAAAGAACTTTAGGTCAACCACAACTATTCCAGACCACTTTGTTTCAAGTTTATCTCATTGCAATTGTGCAATTCAGGTAAATGTCAAGACAAATAGTAGTATGCCATATATACGTGCCAAGTATCACGATATAAACTTAAATTATGTGGTGTTGTATACTACACATCAGAGCCTGATGTTTAGAGATGTCTTACTCAACTATTATATTCAGGCCTATGATGGTGTGTATTATAAGCACAAAGCTGAATCTTCTTGGATTTTATTGGATTTTCATTGTTTGACTAGATCCATACATGAAGTTTGACTTTGATATGCAAATGCATGTTGCAATATCAAGTTCCTACTTGATGTTATATATCTAGAGGGTAATAGTATTCGTGTGAGGAAGTGACGAATTCTGAAGAATTTGAAGACCAGATGAAGGTTCATCAGAGAAAGGAAGCAAAGTTGTGGGAAGTAACCACAATACCCTGAAAGAAGTACCAATCAAAATTCATGCTTAGCTTCAACAGAGGAGTACTTTAGTATAGGAGAAGCATGAAGATGAGAAATATGATGATTATGGTGAAGTAGAAGGAGAACCATAGTCATTATGGAAGAGGGAATGCATGGAAAATCACTTAGGATACTATATTCATAGTGTCAGCTAGTGGTTTTCTTGCAGAATAAACCCTGAATGAAGGAAGATGATATATGAAATCATATCAGATATAAGAAGACCACAGTTGGTATCAGAAGACCACAGTTGGTATAGGATCAATATGTAGGATAACGTAGCATAGAAAACATAAAATTTCCTACCGCGAACACGCAATCGAAGCCAAGATGCAATCTAGAAGACGGTAGCAACGAGGGGGTATCGAGTCTCACCCTTGAAGAGATTCCAAAGCCTACAAGATGAGGCTCTTGTTGCTGCGGTAGACGTTCACTTGCCGCTTGCAAAAGCGCGTAGAAGATCTTGATCA
Organism: Lolium rigidum; assembly: GCF_022539505.1. NCBI lineage: Eukaryota > Viridiplantae > Streptophyta > Magnoliopsida > Poales > Poaceae > Lolium > Lolium rigidum. Next base: position 108,142,270 of record NC_061510.1, read on the forward strand.
CGATCGGTTCCGGCGCCACGAACGGGCAGCACCTCCGTACTCGGTCACACGTTCGGTTGTTGATGAAGACGACGTCCACCTCCCGTTCCAGCGGGCAGCGGAAGTAGTAGCTCCTTCTTGAATCCGACAAGCACGACGGCGTGGTGTCG
>NC_061510.1:108142518-108179240 GCF_022539505.1 Lolium rigidum
ATTTATAAATTCTAGAAAATACTTGAAACTTTGCAAATATTTAGGAAATTCATTATAACTCAGAAAAATACAAATCAGATATCAAAATGCTCCTAAAAATAAACTCTATCCAATAAAAATATAATATGAAATTTATATTTTTAATAAAAATTTAATTATTTAATATTTATTATTTAAGCCTTTTCTTTTTAATTGAATTGAAATTCAATAATTAGGAAAACTTTTCAAGTTGAATAAAAACCAGTAAATAAATAAAGAAAACCTTAAAACTAATTTTCTTTATTTGATATTTTGTTAAATCCTTATTAGAAGGATTCAAACCCTAAATAATAATTATCTTAATTATTAATTCTCTAAAAATAATAAATGTCAAATCCAATCTTATTTTAAATTCAAAGTTATTAATAACTTTAACTTCATAATGAAGTCATTAACCTAAGAACTATTAGGTAATTAGGAAACCCTAGTTCCATTATCAACAAAGTGATAACCTCATAATTTTATGTGGAACCCTAAAACCCTAATGCCATTAGGAACCTAGCTCTATTACTTATTATGAACCCTAATTTGCTTCCAACCTAAAACCTAGGTTAGAACATGTGATCATGTTACTTTCTTTGGACTTATAAAACCACAATTAGCAATTGAGTATCCATGCTAGTTCACATACAATGTAGAAGCCCTATCACTGATAATTTAGTATTCCATGTATGCATACCATCACACCTAGATGATCAAGTAGGGTCAACCAAGTTTAAACCCTAGTTCCTATCCTTAGAGATATCAACCTTAATTAACCATGCTTAGCCTCACACCATTGTGATGAACCCAATAGCAACTAGGCCAATATTGCGCATCAGATTCCATACTCCACTAAACCCTACAAGTACTTCATAATTATGAACCATCCTATTTAGGAGCCAATTATTCCTTACTTAGTGGATCCAATAGCAAACCCTAGACAACCTCAACCTTAATTACATTACTTCTTATTCCTTAAGAATTATGTTCTTCAAAAGTTATTCTTTTGAAGTAAATAGAGAGTGTTCATCAACCCTACCTAATAGGACCTATAAACTCTAGCTACATATCACCAGTAAGATAAAATCAACCTTGACAGCAACCATGTATAAATAATTGCTTAGGATGCCTAGGCTTAACTCAACCCTACAAGCCCTAGGTGTTGATGAATCCAACATTGTTGGGATCCATCTAATCCTTACTCCAGAAACCAATTGGAACCATAGAAAACCATAGAACCCCACAAACCTAATTATCATACTTGTTCTTTATCAAAGAACATGTTCTTCAAAAGTTATTCTTTTGAATTATATAATAAGTAATCATCAACCATGCACTATAGGACTTAAAATTGACAACTGCTCTTTACTTATTATACAACTACTATCCTTTGGTGTATATGATTGATTACTATGCTTTAATATACCACTTGTTTATGATTTTAGGGATTTCTATTTTCGTGCCCTCGGGTCCTTAGTTGTGCTCAGTTTTCACCAGCTCCTTAGTTTTTCCTCAGTTTTCCCCAAGACCTTGTCTGAAACCCGCAGAAGGAGCTCGGACGGAAGGAATCCGTTAAGTTGGCGTTCGTCTGGCCGACGAGTGGGGTCGTGTCGTTTGTGGGGCCGCGTCGTGTGGGGCTGGTAGGAAGGAACCGCGTGGGACAGGACGAGACCATGTTTGTGTGGCCGTAGCGTGTCGGGCTGTAGCGTGTGGAGCCGTAGCATGTGGAGCCGTGTGGGTCCGGGACGTGGGCACGAGTGGTTTCTGTCTCTTTCGCCCAGATTAGCAGTTTTCAATGTACCTTTTTCCTCTCTCTCGCTCGATCTTATTCATATTTGATAGCCCAAATTGGTAGCAAATCTAGAGCAGCTTCTCATACATTTTTTAACGACATTCATTTCTTTATGCCTTCGTTTTTACCCAATCGGGTAGGAAATCTAGGGCACAAATCCGGAAAAAATATAGGATAAGCTGCATACAACAACCAACATAGCATAGATATATTCACGACAGATCCAACGGTAGTACCGATAGAACCCTACAACATAAGCTACATTTTACATGAATTTAAGCTGCTCTACAGATAGAGCAGTCACATACAGAGAGTGCAGTAGGCATGTTCAACGCCTCCAAGTTGCGCCTGTGACTCGCCTGGAGGTTGCGCGAGTGAATCCCAAGTGCTTTGTGTTTGGCCATGAACGCATGCACGTTCACCGTCGTTCCAACTCTAGCGCCGCATACGCCAATGGATTCAGCATGATTCACCGGGCGGTTGAAGTCGGTGGCGCGGAGCTTCTCGTTGCGAAGGGGCACTTGTAAATGCCTCGAGCAAAGGGGCCATCGTAATGGTCGGACTGCGGCCTCCCGAGGACGTGATGAGTCTTGGTATGGAAGGACTCGTCGTCGCTGTCGACGGTCGCTGCTGCACTGTCACGTAGCACCAAAGATCGTGCAAAGAAACACGGAGTCAATTGCAACGATGATGGAACGAGAGAGTGAACAAAGATCATGCATGATAATATGGGCTCGAAAAAAAGAGGTAGCCTCAGTTACATTGGACACACTTATATCCAGGATTTGAGTCAGTAAACCAAAGATCATGCACAACAAATTTGAACACACCAATTGTTTACTGACCAAATCCTGAATCAATTTGTGCCCAAATATTCATCATCATCGGCACAAATCTTAAACAAAAGCAAATCATAAGCACTAATAACGCAAGATCTAACACAAATGGATTGAACTAGGAACAAACGCACCCTAATAACGCTAGATCTAACACAAATGGATTGAACTAGGAACAGACGAACCCTAATAACGCTAGATCTAACACAAAAGGATTGAAATGGGATAGGAACAAGGGAGCAAAGGGTTACCTCCGGGTCGTCATCGACGATGCTGGTGTCGTAGGGGTTCTCCGGCGCGACGTACGACACTGGTTCGTACGGGTCCCAAGCGACGGGGGCCTGGACGGGGGCCTGGACGGTGGCGGCGGCCGTTGCGCCGGCGTCTGATGCGCCGGCTGCTACGTTGGAAGCAGCGACAGGGGCCTGGACGGGGGCAGCGGCCGATGCGCCGGCGGGCGATGCGCCGAGCTGCTACGTTGGAAGCGGCGACAGGGGCCGGACGGGGGCAACGGCCGATGCGCCGGCGGGCGATGCGCCGACAATGGGCATCTCATTCTTCTTCATCGCCGACGGTTTTCTTCGGGGTTTTTCTTCGGTTGTGGAGAAGATGATGGGACAGGAGAGGCGGTTGCAGTGAGAACGTGCGTCGAGGGAGAGGAAAAGGGCTCTATAAAGACGAAGGTGGCGTGTACCGCAACACGCGTCCGCTATGCACGGCTGCAGCGTGCACCGCGACACGAGTCTAACCCTGGGACGTTTGGTGTACTCAGTTATAACCTCGGGCCTTATACAGAAATTTTATCTGTACTCAGTTTTCCCCTCGAGTACTTAGACTGGCAAGTGCAATATACTCAGTTTAACCTCAAGTAGCTAGTCAACGAGAGAGTCAACAAATGAGATTAACATATCTAATTGAGGCATTTCATGCACAAAAAAATTCAAAAAAATAAAAACATAGTGGCACCTACTCATGGAGTCTTCCTACGCAACCTGCCACCAAGAAAACCTTAACAAACATATATAAATCAAGTTTTACCACAAATTGCCACTTCTCAGAATCACTAGTGTAGCTATGAAGATGCATGGTTTTCCACTCAAACCCCTTTGCAAAACATCTTCCCCAAAAACATAGTTTGTCTAAATGATGCCATAATTGTCACACTCATGTATATTTGAATTGCAAATAATTTGATGTAGCCCAATATGAATTATATTGTACAAAACACACATTTTGATTTTGTAATTCTTTTTGTTCGAATCCCTTAGTCCATTTACTATTTATGTGCCCTTGGATTGTTAGTACTACTCGAGTTTTGCCCTCAAGTTACTGTCACAAATGCTCTCGAAGCCCAAACTTATCTCGATTGGTTGAGCCGTTGTCACACGGATCGACTCCACGAATCGTTGATCAACGATCTAACGGGCGAGTATACCCCTCCCCATCTCTTCGTGGCCACCCCTCTCTCTCTCTCTTCGTGGCCACCCCTCTCTCTCTCTGTCGGTGGATGCATTATTGTCACCCCTCTAACAATTATCAACTATCTTTCGCTTTCTTTTTTCTTTTAGGGGATATAGTTTTGGCATATAGTTTTAGTAATTTTAAACGGCCCAAAAGTGGTATAATTTTGGTATAAACATGAGGCATACATATTTGCGGATTTCGGTGAATGCATTATTGTCACCCCTCTAACAATTATCAACTATCTTTCGCTTTCCTTTTTCTTTTAGGGGATATAGTTTTGACATATAGTTTCGGTAATTTGAAACGGCCCAAAAGTAGTATAATTTCGGTATAAACATGATGCATACATATTTGCGGATTTCGGTGAATGCATTATTGTCACCCCTCTAACAATTATCAACTATCTTTCGCTTTCCTTTTTCTTTTAGGGGATATAGTTTTGGCATATAGTTTCGGTAATTTGAAACGGCCCAAAAGTGGTATAATTTCGGTATAAACATGAGGCATACATATTTGCGGATTTCGGTGAATGCATTATTGTCACCCCTCTAACGAGTTATCAACTATCTTTCGCTTTCCTTTTTCTTTTAGGGGATATAGTTTTGGCATATAGTTTCGGTAATTTGAAACGGCCCAAAAGTGGTATAATTTTGGTATAAACATGAGGCATACATATTTGCGGATTTCGGTGAATGCATTATTGTCACCCCTCTAACAATTATCAACTATATTTCGCTTTACTTTTATTTTAGGGGATATAGTTTTGGCATATAGTTTTGGTAATTTGAAACGGCCCAAAGTGGTATAATTTTGGTATAAACATGAGGCATACATATTTGCGGATTTTGGTGAATAGATTATTGGGAGCCCTAGATTATTTGTCACCCCTCTAACAATTATTGGGAGCATTCCAATATAGTTGGTAATTTCGGTGAATGCACACACTAACTATGAAAACAACTACAAGTACATGTAACTGAATAATGAATTTGTAACAAGGTATCCCTTGTAACAACTTCTAGCGCACAGTGAGCAATGATAAGAATCCGATCACAATTATACAATAGAAAAAACAACCAGCCATCGGATTAGCTTGCTTCTTCAACTCGATTAGCTGCCTTAAGCTGCTTGTTCATTTTCTTCAGTTCTCCCTTCACTTCCACCAGATCCTGCATTGGGAGCATTATGCATAATCGGAACGGCTCCTCTCTCCGCCGCATTCTCTACGAGCAAGTCCCCCCTCCCAAATTGCGCTCCCCAATAGCGCCAATTGATTCTTGCAATTGAAGCCTGCGAACGTACACATCGATCCACTCGAAATGCCCGCATTTTTCAGGATACGAAAACAACAACAGGAACCCTAAATCCCAAATTCGAGGAAATAGCAAGAAAATCGAGAGAAAACAGAGAAATTGGAGCGAGATCTAACCTTATCCCCCTCTCTATATGGCAAGCTCTCGCATGCAAGGAACTCACGTCCATGGTTGTCGTTCTCGTCCGTCTTACAGATCGACCGCTTCAGAGGCTCCTGGCGTGGGCAGTCAGGGCATCTTGTCAAAGGCACGGGTCCATACTGCAGCCATGAAGAACGGGAGGTCGAAGAGAAACTAGACATCACCCGCCCGCTGGGAGAAGGGCATGTCGCCGCGGAGAAGAAGAACAATGGGGCGCGGGGAAAGAAAGGGAAGCAATGGCACGAGCACGGGCGCGGGGCTGGCTCGGGCTCCCATTTTGCAACGGTCACCGGGTAGGCTGTGGGTCGGCGCACTAACGTGGACAAGTTGTGGGTCCCACGATGATCCGGATAAGTGAAGACGTGTCCCCTGCGGGGCACCAACGGCGGCCCCACTTGCCAGCACCAACCAACGTCAACTAAACGGGAATCCTCCGTCCGAGCTCCTTCTGCGGGTTTCAGACAAGGTCATGGGAAAAACTGAGGAAAAACTAAGGGGCTGGGGAAAACTGAGCACAACTAAGGAGCCAGGGGCACGAAAATAGAAATCCCATGATTCTAAGGCAACAAAACCCTAATAAGAACCTTGTTTGTGGAATCACTCTAAAAGTGCAACACACCCTAAACCAATCATACCAACTCACTAATCCTAAATCATCGGGGTTAGGTCACGCTTAGAGCGACTGCATCTCATGCTTATGCATTATTGCATCCTTGCCAATCTTTTAAACATCGTCCTTACCGGACGATGATGCTATTTTAGAATTTGGAATTATTGCGTATCGAAGACCTTGTCTGCATAATCTTGCAGCCAAGAAAGGCAAGTTCATCGCTTGCTCATGTCATTTGAGTATTTTTACCAAATTACTTGCAAAGTACTATACTTATCATGCACTCTTGCATAAAAAAGCAAAAGTACTACTTTCATAACTATGAATATGATTATGTGATGGGCAATGGAACCATGGTATGTGTTGATATGCTGGAGGTTCCATTGCAATGGGTTTATATCATCCTAGGATTAAACAACAAATGTCGTCCAGTGATTCTTGTGCCGTAAAACTCGTGTTAACCATAAGATCAAGAGTGGGACAGAGTAGTCAATTGTATTTCCACCTCTCGTACATCAACGGATGCGCTTACCGTAGCAGTTGTGTCTTGCGAGATCAAGTTGAGGGTGGGGATCCCATTCTAATTCCCCACGGTAATGCGCTCTATGATGGGTTGCATTGGCCGGCGAAGGACCATGGTTGCGACCTGGTAGTTGTCGAGTTCGGAAGATATCCAAGTGATATAGCCCGGCGAGGACCCAAGGCCGGATTTGCAACAAAGGGTGGGTGTGCGAGGTAGCAGAGGAATATGATTGGCTAAGACCTTATACCGGACCTCACACCAAAGGAAGTGTGAACGGGTAACATGCTCGGTTGGCACCAAGGATAAGATCTCTTATGGGTAAAGCAACACACCTCTGCAGAGTGTAATGAATCGTGACCTGTCACTCCCTGTTCCGGGATATGGAACTGCGAACGCTGCCGGAAAGGAACTCCATGAAGTTCTAGTAAACCGGTGAAGGCTGACGGACATAGTTCTTTTGAATAAAAGCAACCTTTTGATGAAATGGTTATGAAAACTTGCATTGGTATTAGACTTTCTGGTCTAATGCCGTAGCTAGTGCATTAAACACCTCTTTCCTATAATGAACTTGTTGAGTATGCTCGTACTCATCCCACTCTTAAATCCGCTGCTTAGATATGGAGGCATCGAATGAGGATCTACAGTACAACTCGAAGACCGAGGAGTCAGCAACTACTTCAAGGGACAGAAACCTGCCGGAAGAGTCATATACCACATCCACCATGGAGAAAACCTAGATTAAGCAGTAGAAGGGAACTAGCTTCCTAAACCTAGCTCCTATTTAGCTAGAATCTAGTCATAGCCGCTATAGTTAGGCAAATACTCTATAAATAGTGTCTGTGATAAGATTAGACCACGAGTCGTTCTTCTGGAGTTATTTGCAGATTTACCTCATTGTAAAGTAGGAGGCTGTGTGGATCTTTTGTAAAGAGTCAATGCTGTAATTCTATAGACATGCCTTGGACCCACATATGTTTCTGTTGTACCACTCTGAGCGATGTAATACTAGTGGAACGGTGTTTCATTGGTGTTATATCAGACTTGCATACTACACCATGCAGTGGTATGCCGGGTCGCTACATGCGGCCCACGTTGCCTAGGGTTTCCTAAGCTTATATAATCTCTTGCCCGGCTACCGCAGAAATACATCCAATAGATGAGTTAGGGTTTTCACCTCTCTCTGCTTGCACCGTTATCGTAACCTACTCCATCCCGTTTGCCAGCGCGCACCGACAAACGGGAGAGCAGGTCTCCGGAACCACTCGCCTTTGTGATCTTGTACGAGACAGGGCGAATTAGATTTTTGGGCAGCTCTCTGCACGACTGCTCAAGCTCTTCATCACGGGTCGTCTTTCGTCCAAGTCGGGCGGTGCTGCCTACCGTCATCTTCAACGTTGTCTACGTCAACCCGTCGTCAACAACGTTGTCATCAACAACATTACTGATGCGACGTCATCTGCTACACCTCCACCGCCACCTCCACCAGATCGGTAAGTGTGACATATCTCGATCTATTTAGCGATGGATATTGTACCGTTTTTCATGCTACTGTTCATGTTGATTAATGCATCTAGTATGTTCGAGTTTTACATGTTAGTAGTTGATGTTGTCATGTTTAATATTCTAGAATTAATCATGGAAATTGTGCCTAATTATCTAATAATCCAAAAACCTAATTGTAGGCAATTTCTGAGTTAACAATGGCTGGTTTTGCTGATGCACTGAGACCGGATAAGTTTACCGGTGTGCACTTTAAGAGGTGGCAGATTAAGGCCACGCTATGGCTTACTTATCTGAAAGTGTTCAAAGTTAGTAATGACTTACGTGAAGGAACTATATTTAACCAATATCAGAAAAAGTTCAAGGAATACTCTCTTCGTCGGATGCGTTCTGAGTATTCTTGGTGATTATCTGTGTGATGTGTATATGCACATAATAGTCGGTAAAGAGCTCTGGGATGCACTGAATGCTAAATTCGGTGCAACCGATGCAGGCAGTGAACTGTACATCATGGAGAGCTTCCATAACGTCAGGATGGTGAACAACCGTTCTGTAGTCGAACAAGCTCATGAGATACAGTGCATTGCGAAAGATCTTGAACTCCTTAAGTGTGCCTTACCTGACAAGTTTGTGGCTGGATGCATTATCGCTAAGTTGCCCCCTTCATGGAGGAACTTTGCCACAACTCTCAAACACAAGAGACAGGAGATATCAGTTGAAAATCTGATAGCGTCTCTTGATGTTGAGGAGAAAGCTCGGTCTAAGGATACTACTGAGAAAGGAGATGGTCAATCTAGCGCCAACATGGTGCAGAAGAAACACTACAACAAGAACAAAGGGAATAACAAGCCCTCCTTCAATAAGCCTATGAAGACTACAACCTTCGAGAAGAACAAGATGATAAACAAAGCAGATCTGAGCTGTTTTACCTGTGGAGAGGCTGGCCACTTTTCTAATGACTGTCCAGAGTGAGCAGACCGCAAGAAAAAGGTGAAGCATCTCAACATGGTGACCGCTAGCAATGTTGATGGGTACGATAATCTTTTCTTGTTCCTTCGGTATTTCATGTCTCCATGCTGGTGGATTAATAGATGTGCTAATGTTCATGTGTGTGCTGACATATTCATGTTCACTTCTTACCAGGTCGCCCGAGATTCTTCCGTCTTGATGGGAAATGGGCCACATGCTTATGTCCGTCGTGTTGGTACGGTAGATCTGAAGTTCACTTCGGGGAAGATCGTGTAGTTGAGGAACGTGCAACATGTTCCTACTATGAACAAGAATCTCATTAGCGGTCCCTTCTATGCAGAGATGGGTTTAAGGGTTTTTTAAAGTCTAATAAAAGTAGTTGTTTTCAAGTTTGGACAATTTATTGGTAAAGGCTATGAGTGCGGAGGCTTGTTCCGTATTTCGCTTTCTGATTTCTATATGAGATGCAATGAGTATTTGGTCAAGTTTCAATCTTTTTATGTAATTCTATGATGGTGGTGTGCATTCAATGTCGATTGCACATCACTTCACCTATATGGGCTCATAGAGTTGCACTTTAGTATAATGATATGAGTTGGAGAGGTTGGAATGACAGAAACCAATCTCCAATGAATTGAGTTGAATTAGAGGGATTATATCGGGGACCCTAAAGTTTAGTGCTATGGTTGGACATTAGTGTCTTAATTTTTACTAAGGTTCATTTAGTTGGTCTTAGGGACAATCATAAGGAGTCACTACTAGGAAAACGCCTATAGATGGAAAGCATGATGCTGACGCACCAGATTTTCCATGCGCCGGTGGAAACTACCGCCGGCGCGCCCTTATCCCGCCGCGCTAGCGAAGAAGTCTTACTGCCGGTGCACTAGGCCAGGGGGTGCGCCGGGGATAAGGGTGAACCAGGTCCGGGCAATTCTAAAAATCAGGGCACCCCTTACTGCCGGCGCACTAACATGGTGGAGCGTCGGTGGTAAGTTGCTTACCACCGACGCATCATCATGTTGGTGCGCCGGCGGTAAGGGGTGCCTTGATTTTTCCTCCCCACCCCCACCCCCCGTGGACCGCCTTTTTCAGTTTTCGAAAAAATAAAAGAAAATGATAGAAAATTCAAAGAAAAGTCCTTCGAAATGTCCAATAATTATGTAATCTAGTTTTAACAAAATTTGAAAAAATGAATTTCGATATACTATGCAAAATGGCATCATCTTTCAGTAAAACGGGGTTTCTGGTTGCATACGACCTCCGATGAAAAACCTTTTTATATCAAAATCTATCTACGCGAAATTTCCTATCCAAATTCAACCAACTACGGTTGTTTGGACAAAAATTGGATTCGAAAAATTCAAAACAGAAACAGGACTTTTTTCAGGTTTTAGATTTCGATGGAAAACAGGAAAAAAATATTACCGGCGCACCACCATATTTGCAAACCAGCCCACTGCCCTCACTTTCCCCTCTTCCTTCTCTTTTCATTCTCCTCCTCCTCCTCCTCTACACTGACGGTCTCCTCCGGCTGTACTGCTCCATCAACCTCCTCCTCTTCTACACCGACGGACATCTCCAGCTGCTGCACCGTCGACCTTGGCCTCCTCCTGCAACAACCGCCATGACCTCCTCCGGCCTCCTCCACCTCCGACGGCCACAACCTTCTCCGGCCTCCTCCTACTCCTCCTCCGGGCCTCCTATTCCTCCTACGGCCTCCTCCACATCCGGCCTCCTACTCCACCTCCAGCCTACTACCCCGTCAACCTTGGCCTCCTCTACTACACTCACGCAGAGACGACACCACAACCACTCATGAGCTAGATCTAGATCTAGATTTGATTTTTTTTGTTTTATGGTATAACTGACCGTCGGCGCACTAAGCAGGTGCGCCGGGGATAACTCGCATTACTACCAGTGCACCAGCTGGTGCGCCGGCGGTAAGCCATTACCACCAGCATGTTCCCACCCGCGGGTGCTGGTGCGCCGGCAGTAGCCATTTTAGTGCGCCGGCAATAAGCCTTTTCCTAGTAGTGGGTAGTGTCACATGAAAATGGCTGCACCTAGTTAAGGCTCCGACCTATAAATTAAACTTGACAAGCTACTCATCATTCTTGTAGGAAGTTTAAATGCCAAGTAAATCCATGCTGCCCTCGGGAGCTCGTTTTCATCATATTAGTTCACACCAATACACACTTGAGCTTGTAATCTTAATTGAGAAGGGGATTGAGCTTTCTCTGAAAAGATCTTATTATTATTGCATTTTAATTTTAGTATTTTACTTTTCCTGCAACATTACACCCAAAATACCACAACCTTTGCAACTTTCATTATATTTCCTGCTAGATTTACTAACCAATACCTTCAGCTCATCGTGGGTTCGACAACATTTTCTTATTTAAAAGGTACTACAGTTGATCTCCTGCACTTGGGAGTCATCAGCAAGGTGTGGCTATGCGTAGGTTGATTGTGTGTCTGTCCGACGGCCCCCTCCAGGCCCTTATATGAGAGGCCGGGTCCCGAGAATCCCAGTACGGATCGATTACAAGTTAAGGGAGATCTATCCGAGTTTCTTGTTTAAGCTATTTCCTTGTCTTGCACCCCAAGGACCCGAAAAATCTGTGTCCTTCTCGAAGTGGGAACGTCCTGGACCTTCTTTGTCATGGCAGTGCTTCTCTTCGGCCCCTGTTGGGCTGAACAAGGTAGGTAAATTTTGAACAAACAAATTTCAAAACAGAAAAATTCAAAACTGTTCAAAAAAAAGATTTAAAATTTGGAAAAAATGTTTTGGAACAAAAATAAGAAAATTTGTTCAAAAAGAAAATTTCGAATTTGAAAAAAAAATTGGAACAAAAAACTAAAATCTGTTCCGAAATGAAAATTTCAAATTTGACAAAAAAATTCGAAAAAAAGTCGAAAAATAAAAAGAAACGAAAATCCAAAAAACCCGCAAAGAAACAAACAAAACAAAAGAACCAGGAAAAAAGGGAAAAACCCACCGAAAAACAGAAAACCTGTTTATGTGCGGCTAATGGGCCGCGGCCCGCCTAGTTCGCCCGCGGGCGATGCCTACACCGCATCGCTAGCGAGCGATGATGTACAGTATAGGTTTTCCGTCGAGGACAGCGACGGCAAAAGAATTGGTTTGCCTCTATCTCCTGCTCCTCCTCTAGTCCAGCAATAAGCTCCTGGTGGCAAAAGAATTTAACCGACACCGACACCGGCGGCACCGACACCGGCGACTCCCAACCCCCCGCCGCGGCGTCGATGTGGTTCAATCTGGATGGCCTTCCGGTGTGCTTCCCGTACGCGGCGATCTACCCGGAGCAGCACGCGTACATGGGGGAGCTGAAGCGCGCCCTGGACGCGCGCGGCCACGCGGTGCTGGAGATGCCGACGGGCACCGGTAAGACGGCAGCGCTCCTCTCCCTCATCACCTCCTACGCCCTCGCCAACCCCTCCCGCCCGCTCCGCCTCCTCTACTGCACCCGCACCGTCCACGAGATGGACAAGACCCTAGCCGAGCTCCGCCTCCTCTTCTCCCACCTCCCGGACCCGTCCCACCTCCTCGCGATCGGCCTCTCCTCCCGCAAGAACCTTTGCGTCCACCCACAGGTGTCCGCATCCGCCGCCGTCGACACCGGCTGCAGACGCCTCACCGCGTCCTGGGTCCGCGACAAGGCCGCCTCCGACACCACCCCGTCCCCGCTCTGCGACTACTTCGAGACATTCGACACCGCAGCTCACAGGGGCGACCTCGCCTCCTACATTTCGCCCGGGGTCTACACCCTCGCTGACCTCCGCTCGCTCGGCTGCCAGCGCCGGATATGCCCCTACTTCCTTGCCAGGCACCTGGTCAAGCACGCCAATGTGGTGGTCTACACTTACCAGTACCTGCTCGACCCCAAGGTGGCCAGCATCGTCTCCCCGGAGATGATGATGCACAACGAGTGTGTGGTTGTGTTCGATGAGGCGCATAACATCGACAACGTCTGCATTGAGGCGCTCAGCGTCACCATCCGCAAGCAGACGCTAGAAGGTGCCCACCGAAACCTGCGGCACATCTCGCAAGAGATTGATAGGTAAAAAAAGCTGCATCTTTTGAGGAGGATTAATAATTAAACGGATCATCAAACTGTTAGATGAGCTTTATTTGGTTGGAATCAAGGTTCAAGGCCACCGATGCCAATAAGCTTCGTGCCGAATACAATAGGCTTGTGGATGGATTGGCACAGAGCGGGCATCTGCCAAGTGAGTTTTCTTCCCCTCTGATTGCAGCATTGTTTATTATATATATATGGCCTTGATTACCTGGACAGTGTTTTCAAAGTAATGTATGTGTTTCTTGTCATCAAGTATCGGACGCCTGGCTTGCAAATCCAGCCTTGCCTCACGACATTCTCAAGGAGCCCGTACCTGGAAATATCAGAAGGGCTGAGCATTTTCTCGCTGCCTTGTGGAGACTTGTGGGGTTCTTAGATCAACGTCTTGAGACAGAAAATGTCGTGAATGAAAGACCTGATTCCTTGGCTGCTTCAATCTATCCCCTCGCTGGAATTGACAAGAAAATGCTGAGGGTTTTTTATGACCGCTTACAATCTCTATTGATTACCCTGGAGATAACCGATACAGATGAATTCATGCACATCCAAAAAATTTGTGACTTCGCCACACTGATCGGAACTTATACACGGGGTTTTTCTATAATAACTGAACCCTATGATGATAGAATGCCTAATATTCGTGATCCTGTGATTCAGGTATCCAGCCAGCATATCCTATAAGATTTTAGGGTGATAGTTACCAAACTACATTGTTGATGTGCTAATGAGGTTCTATATGTTGCAGCTTAGTTGCCATGATGCTTCACTCGCAATACAGCCTGTTTTCAATCGTTTTCAAACTGTTGTCATAACTTCAGGAACTCTCAGCCCAATCGATCTGTATCCTCGTCTTTTGAATTTTAATCCTGTTATAAGCAGGAGCTTCGCGATGTCCTTAACAAGGGATTGCATATGTCCCATGGTATTAACACGAGGAAGGTATGATCTGGATCAATTTGAGCTTTGTATTTCAAATTTGAATATTTGGAAACATACACATACTAGCTGCTTCTTAGCGTAGTAGAATAACATGAGGCTATTTTTGCAACCGATTTAGTTCTCAAAATTCTTGTTTTACTGGTGTAGTTGCGAATCTTGTTGTGTAACTTCATTCATTCCATCATTTTCAGTGATCAGCTACATGTGAGTACCAAGTTCGACATGCGCAGTGATCCTGGTGTTGTGAGGAACTATGGGCGCCTCTTGCTAGAAATGGCTTCTGCTGTGCCAGATGGGATAGTCTGTTTCTTTGTCAGTTACTCCTATATGGATGGCATTGTCAGCAGCTGGAACGACATGGGAATTTTACAGGTTATTTCCCTCACCAGTACATTATTCTGCTACGAAGATGTCTAGAGTTTTAGACATTAGTTCAATGTAAGTAACTCAATAGATTGTTGCCATAGATCTAGTTATATCGCCATGAGCAAGTCAGCCAATTTCCTAAATCAACCACCTCAATTGAACAACTAGACTAGATCTTCTGGAACACTGTCAATTATAATAAAATAATAAATCAGATGGGTTTTAACTATTTATACTGTTTAAGCCTTCTAGTGTCATATTTTTTTAATATGCAGATTTCTCCGTGCACCTGTGTACCGCTAAGTGGTGAATGGTGCGCTGAGCTGGATTCACATTAAAGACTAAAGAGTATCAACTGCTTGTGTAGAGATTTTCTGTGTTTTTATAATCACCAAAACATATGAAGTTGATTAGGGTAGTACCACTAGACAGATAATTTGTAACCTTTCAGCAAAGAATTAATAATCACGTTAGTTGTATATGCAATTTTGTCATGTAATATAAAGAGATGAAATATTACTAAAATCATGCCACCTTCAGTGTCTACACTGCATTCTTGACGGCGTCCACCCCTTCTTCCTCTTGTATGATTTTGTAGTTGGATCATGTTGCCAAGATAAATATAACACATTAGTCCCCTAAGAATGAACATCTTATGATGCTATTGTGCAGGACACCATGCAACACAAGTTGGTATTCATTGAAACACCAGATGTTGTTGAGACAACATTGGCTCTTGATAATTACAGAAAAGCATGCGATTGTGGAAGAGGTGCAGTCTTCTTCTCAGTTGCCAGGTTTGTTCTCTTAATTGTAGTCTGAGACCACCCTTCAAAATAACACTACCAGTATACAGCTGAACAGATGACAGGATCTCCTGAAACTGTTACAGCATAGAATCCAGTTTTGACTTTTGACATTGATGAAAGTAGTTATCACTCTATTAATGGTGATTTATTGTTATATTGTGATCAAGGAAAATTTCCATTTACTCAAACCTCTTGGAAAGAATCCTTCGTTTTTCCGATAGTGCAATCAAACAGACTTTGGGTGCAAATTCAGTCATATAGGATTCAAGTGTGCAGGCCTTTGCAATCCCATGTTCTTTCCTATTCCTGCATTCCGGGATCTTGGGAATGAAAGAGGCCTTGAATTTGCATGAAAGAATAGAGTTTAGCACTGTGATGATTTCATTATTACTCCCTCCACTCCGAAATAATTGAAGTTCTAGTTTTGTCCTAAGTCAAACTACTTTAAGTTTTACCAACTTTACAGAAAAATATACCAACATCTAGATTTTAGAACACCTTTTTTATTAAATTTCTTATACAATTTTGATTGGATATTGATAATTTTTTCTTTAAATCAGGTCAAACTTAGTGAAGTTTGAGTTAGGACAAAACCAGAAATTCAATTATTTTGGAACCGGAGGGGGTAGCTTGTTTTATTGTGATCAGTAGGATATGATGCATTATTCCTTTGGCACTATGAGTTACTATATCGAGTTACATATCCTAAAACATAGTTATTGCAGATTGACAACATATTAAATAATGAGTAGCCATGATTATGCAAGATGTACATGCATAATAATAAGATCAAAAGAAGCCTGGTGACCGGGTGTATACGTGAGCACGCATCCATTGGATGACACATGTCACATTTAGCAATCCCCTATTATCATCATTGTTGGGTTAGCAAACCACATCAGCACTAACAACACACCCAAATCACATTTTTAGCAATCCCCTGTTATCAATCATTGAAACGCGGGACCCGCAGCCCACCCCAAGTACGATTAGCGATGCATAAGACAGCGTCAAGGCAACATACCGAATTGATGAGAACCGAATCTCAAAGCAGATCGTGCGGCATCTAGAGGGTGCTCACGTATACACCTAGTCACCAAATCCACTCTCATAATAAGATTATCGCAACAAGCCAACAACAGTTCACTCTTGCTAACAATATGATCTAATCAGTGGCAAAGTTGCGGAAGGTATTGATTTCGATCGACACTATGGAAGACTTGTGATCATGTTTGGTGTTCCATTCCAGTACACACTCAGCAAGTAAGGTCCACTGTACTTTTATACAGTTAGATTTAATTTTGTGCACCCTCGGTCTTGCCAATAAGATAGTACCCTCTCTGTCCTGTAATATAAGATGTTATTACAACCAGTATAGGAGTTAATAGGTTGTAATAACATCTATATTATGGGACGGAGGGAGTATTACTTTTCTAGTTATTTTTTTGCCCGTGAGTGGTTCTTCATATGCATACACAAGTAATACTATGTCAACAGAATGACATCTCAATGTTTTGGCCTGTAATGGTATCTTTCTAATAGCTTTCTCTTGTACATGTCCTATGTCTGAGCAGGATATTGAGTGCTAGGCTGGAGTACCTAAGAGAAACTTTTCAGATAGAGGAGGGTGACTTCCTGACTTTTGATGCGTTGGTACTAATTCTGCTTCGGTTACAAGGGAAAAGGGCATGCTGATTTGTTGATTTTATGTATCATTACATCTTAAAGATCTCCTAACAAAGTTTTCCCGCATGTTGAATTCTGTGAACGTCAGAGGCAAGCTGCTCAATGTGTCAGCCGTGTGATCCGTTCGAAAGCAGATTATGGAATGATGATATTTGCTGACAAGAGGTACTTGATACTGCCTTGACGTGGTTAAGCTTAGAGGATCATCAAGAAAGCCTGACATATTGTTGGGTGTAAATAGTTGACAAGTGTAGTATGCTTGAGACAAAAAATCAAATATTTTGCTCTTTAGATTGGTCAAGCAATTTTTGAGTTGTGCATTGCTGAAATAGCAAGTTCAAAGTATGTTGCATTGAACATGTGATACACTGGTGGTCAACCAGCGAGAAACTGTTTTTGTTCAATCTGATTTAGTCAAATGCCCTTTGGAGTTAGATATGCTTCATAAAATTGGGCTTTGCAACTAAGAAGTCCACTTTTAGTCAGTGTTTTTGGCAAATAGAACTGGCTGTAATAATTGCTTCATCTGATTCTTGGGTGCTCTGGGCCTGGGGTACACCATATATCAAACATATAGTGCTCATGGAACATAAATATGTTCTGCTAGATCTGTTTTAGTTATTTTTATCATGGTTCTTTTAAGTTCATCATTTCAATAGAACTTGTTCTGCCTATGTCCCTGCCTTATTGGTCACTGTACTCCTGCTTGCTAAGTGCCATGCCATTTGTGACTTGTAGATACAGTTGGCATGATAAACGGTCTAAACTGCCAGGGTGGATACTGTCACACTTGCACGCTGCACACCTCAATCTGAGCACCGACATGGCTCTGCATACTGCCCGTGAGGTATGCTCCCTTGCACCGTTTTGCTGCTTTGTGACATAGTAAGCGTGCACGTGCGACGCACGATTTATGTTAAGTTCTCCAAGCACAAAATTTATAGTGTGTCTAGTTAAAGTAAAACATGTTATTTGCGATGGTTAGATTCCGCGTGAATACCGTCAGCCATAATAAACGTAGTAATCAGTGAGAAAATGGTCATCAATGGTAATTGTCCAAAGCTGTAATCTTCCTTAAAATAGACATCTACAATTTGTTTATATTGGTCCATGACTAAATCAAACGGATTTAATATTTATTTGTTCAGTGCAGTACTTTGTACACTCCAACCCATTGTTTTGCACTGGTGCCACCCTTCGAAATAGGAGCGCAATGCTCAATTATCAACTATTACTGAAACTTTATGCCTCTTATATTCTCAGTACCATCAAAAAAGTGGGAAGTACTTTAGTAGCTAACAAGAATAATAAATACATGAACTAATTTCCAGAAATAGGACGTGTATATGGAAGAAGGGCATCATGGTCAAAATATGCACATGCAAAGAGAGATTTGAGGGGTTGGGATGTACCTAAAGACTTGGCTGTTGATAGGACTGCGTGGAGATCAACAATCCATGTGCCAGAACCTTAGTTTACCTTTTTTTTCTTCCTTTTTTTTTCTTTTTCTTTCTCCTTCTTGTTTTAGTTTCCTTCTTCTATTGGGTTTCATATCTAGCCTACCCCATCTTTCTTGGGAAAAAGGCTTTGATGTTGTTGTTGTTCATGGATATTTTTCTAACCTGCCGTGTTTTTCTAAGTTTTGTTTAACTAACCATGAACCATCTAGTTTTGTTCATAACACAAATAAGCTTGCAACTGTTTTGTAACAGTTCCTACGGAGGATGGCGCAGCCGTATGACAAGGCAGGGAGCGGGCAGAAGACGCTCTTGACCGAGGAGGACCTGCAGGGCATGTCTCAGGACGACATGGAGATGTGAAACTGAGAGAGTTCTATGTAGTCTGCAGTAGGGGATTTGCTTATTTGCCCCGTTTTACTTTGCACCTTGATTATTTGCCGAGATGTACTTCTCTTCAAGTAGCACAACAAAAGCCTCGTGCCATGGCCACACAAGGACTCCCTCGCCGTCGCCCACATTTGGCTCTCCACGTCCACATTCGACTGGTACATGTCTGCATGAACCCACTTATGTTTGGAAATTGCCTCTGTATAAAAACAGTACCTGGCATACTATGAATGGACTATTTGACTGTGCCAAATTGTGCTATGCCCGACGAGCATGCATTGCCAACTGAGGGTGTGCATCGTCATGGGAAACTTACTATAGAAATTAGTTAATTATTGGAAAAAGTTTAGCCCAAGCCTAGCCCATGTTTGCTCCTACGGGGCTGTCCTTTATCAGGTCTTGCAAAAAATAATATAACTCCATGACATATGAGTTGGCTTCATTTTATTTTATTTACATGTACTTAATGGATCTTTTGCTTAATAATTTTATTATTACATCTTGTGCAATTGCAGTTGCTAATTAATAAATGCCGAGCATGGCGAATAGATGAGAAGCTAAATACAGTACACTATTTGTCAGATTCCCCTAAAAACTTATCAGATAGGACAAGGTCAGGCATCATTCATCCAGTATATACCCTGAATTATATACCTGGTTAAAAATCTGAAACAGCAATTTTGACATACAAAAGGAATACCAGCATTGTCAAATTTTGCAGAATCAATAGACCAGAAGTCATTAGAATTTATTAATATCAGCATATATATACACACTTGGCACCCTAGCAATAAATTTAAGTATCGAGCACAAAAATAATGACCACAAAGTAAGTGCCTTAGAAGTTAGAACTAAATATGGTAGTAACACATTCATGATTATTTAAGTGAGCCTCTTGAAAACACCAGCTGTAGCAAAGTATGTTTTAGTTTCGGCAGATAATTCAAGGTACCTTCTACCTGATCCTTGTAGCACCCCACTTTTTCTGTGTTGTTTGTTTGTCTAGATAGCAAAAATGTGGGTAAACAAAAACTTTTTAAAAACTCTTGTTGCATTGTCATGCATGTACAAACACAGAAGTCTTCAACAGAAGTCTGAATTGGATAAAAAGAAAGAAGCAAACCAGAGGAGTCGCAGGTAGGATTTGTTTGGGCCATTGGCCCTTCCCCCGCCCTAATGGAACCAATGGAAAAGGGTAGGGTCATCAAGTAGAGGCTTCGCCTTTCTCTTTGGATTGGCCAGTAACTCCATTAAAAAAAAAAAATCTTTGCATCCATGTGAGTGCATTAGGTTAAATATTCAAATTCAGATTTTGTTTGAATCAAATAAAGCCATTATGGTCAAGTGACGATGAAAACACTCACACACACACACTTGGTTGACATCAGAGACCAAACCCTAGACCCCTTCCCCTCTCATTTCTGAAACCAAATCGGAAACCTCTTATTTTAGTGAACAAAGTTTCAGTTAAAGATTCTGCTGGCTTATATTTTGCCTCGACTTTGCCCCTTGCTCATTATCTCGTCTTTGCTCTAAAAAATCATCTATAAAATTCTTATTGAAGCTGGCACTCCCCTATTTCCAAAAAAAAAAAAACCCCATTCCATTTGAGCATGCGCTGCCTACACTAAAATCGACAAAATGGTTCAATACCATTTTCTGGCAACACGACCATTACCTCTATTCTTCTCTATTTGGCTTCAGAACCGTTCCTAGTCTCACCCAAACCCTTTTGAGAAGTTTCCTAATTAACGGAGGGAAAGTTGCTGATATGTTCTACCATACCACTCATTCAAATGTATTTTTTTTATATAAAATTATTCTTCCTTTATTCTATTTATACTCAGAATTGGTCACACTCCATAAAGGGTGACCTAAACTAAATCTAGTACTGTAACATTTATTTTCGAGTGCTATGTTCAAGACATCCATATTATCTCTCTGATTAATCTTCTCTCTTTGTTGATTTGGACAAATTCTTATGAAGACACCTTCCAACTTTATTATCTTAAGCATTAATCTTCTTTTCCTTGTATATCTATCAAAGCCTTTTCTCACTTCCCCTAACCCGCCAAACTGAATTCCTCCATCATCAACACCTATTGGGTGAGCTCTGTATGCATCACACTCCCACAGCTAAACCCTATACAACCTCTGAAATCTGATAAAATGACGTTATAAACTGAAACTGTCGAGAATTCAGTTCAGTGACAGGATTTTCGGAGTTTTCAAAACTGCTGACTTTGAAACTCCCCCACGACCTCGTCACTCCATGAAAGTTTGATTTGTAAAATTCGTAGAAATAATAGTTACATCCTGAATACCTAGGAACAAGAACTAACCTGATCTGTGTATCCAATATCTCTTACCAAAAATGTGAAATCGGCCGAATTGTGATTCTGTCGAAGTGTCCAGCCTAGTGATCGTTGCTGAGCACAATTAGGCCCGACTTTCGACCTCTCCTAAATATTCATCTCTCATCCAAGTGTTGCTCTGTAAAATCCCTTGTAAACTTGGTACTTCTCTCTCTTTCTGCAAAGAAGAATCATCTTGTTTAGAGGTCTTTGCTGATCTGAGAAAAAATGTGAAATAGGATGGACTTCATGTGTTGGCAATGTGATCCTTGCCATGATCCTTCTTGCCAAAGCCGTTTCTCTCTATTTTTTTTTAATCACCACCCCATCTTCTGACCTCTCCAATGCCTCTCTTCTCTTCCTCTCTGGTCGACTCCCTACTGGAGCTCCACAGTGCCCTTCTCCTTCGATTGGTTTTGGGAAAGATGAGGGAGAAGGAGAGGCATATGCGTGTCTATGTTTTGGACAAGGAGAAGACCAGCTGCCTCTTCTTTCCCACTCCCCTATGCAAGCCCGAACCCCACGACCCCTCTCAACCTATGATCGCTCCTGGAGACAGCCCTAGCTCGACCTGGTCCTATGCCCAAAGCCCGTTTGGACACATCTACTCCCTCCATCTAGAAATATAAGATTATTTAGTTATTTTTAGAGTAGACTAGATACGAACTAGAAATGGTGAACTTATACACTAAAAATAGACTACATACACACCAAAATGGGTGAATTAAAACAAAAGACAAAACGTCTTATATATACGCACGGAGGGAGTAGTAAGGCATGTGCATCTTGGAGCTTTTCAACCCGCACCACTGCGCCACTAGGGTTCTCTGCATAACCTCTCTGCCATCACCCACTCCCGAGGCACGCACCGCTCCCAATCTCTCTCCCCCGTGCTCGACCTGCTCATGAGCACCACGACCCTGGCCCCGTTGTGTTCCCAAACCTACGTGGTGCACCAGTGGCCCTGTAAATCTCCAGGAATAGAAGGCATTATGACACTATCTCGGCGTTGTTTATCTTGCTCATTTGTGGTATCTACGTCTCGCACGCCCCATCAAACACCTTAGAGCAACTCCAGCGGAGGCGTTATAACGCGCGCGCGCTAAAGTAACTGCTAGTATAGCGCATGGGGGGGTAATTTTTCACCCTCCGGCAGGCGCGGCAAACTCGCGCGCGCTGTAAAAACTTTCACGTGCGCGGCATTTTGCCCCTTCCGAGACTGAGAATTGACGCATCCAATCGAGCACGCGCTATCTCTCTCTCTCTCTCTCGCACGCGATCGAACAGCCAACTGCCACCCTGAAAGTTCCCCCGCGCCCTCTACTTCCCCATTTCAGACGCAGCCGTCGCCGCATCGATTCGCACCGGCGGCGCCCCCCCCTCCCCACACGCTTCCGCTGTTGATCCGCGGCCGCCGCACACCCACGAAGCTTCCCCCCAGCTCGCCACGTCCGCGTGCTGCCGCCGCTCCCTGTCCCGTGGTGTCGCCTGTGTCGTGCCCCTGTCCACGGTCGTGATGTCGTCGAGAAGCCTTGTCGCATGGTTGCGCGCTAGCGCGCGACGAGCTCGGCTGAACCGCAAGGTATGTTTCTGATTCCGCGCCGGGTAGTTGAGAGATTAGGTGGATAGAACAAATTGAATTAAATTTGTACATATTCTATATAGAGGTATGATTCTTCCGATGATGAATTTGATATGGAGGAAGAAGAGGACACGATGATGCTATTGGCATTACAAGCGAGAGCAAAGAGACCACCAAAGCGCGGCGACTCGTTTTTGGTAGGCGCAGGTTCCAGCGAGAGAGAATTGAAGGGCACGATAAATTGATGCGGATGTATTTTAATGAACATCCGCCATTCCCGAAAGTTACTTTCGCCGACGTTTTCGTATGAGCATCGATTTGTTGAAGCGCACCGCCAAAGAGGTGACCAAGTATGACAACTTTTTTAGCAAAGAAGAAATGCCGCCGGTGAACTTGGGCATAGAACCTACCAAAGGTGACCGCCGCCTTGCGTATGTTGGCATACGTCATATCGGCGGATCTAGTTAACGATCATTTGGCTATGAGTGAGAGTCAAGCCTTTGAGTGTGTGATGGTGCTTATCGTTACGCCGACTTCACACTGTTGGGGAACCCCAAGAGGAAGGTATAATGAGCACAGTAGCAAGTTTTTCCTCAGTAAGAAACCAAGGTTTAATCGACCAGTAGGAGAAAGACATGACTTTTGATGGTGTTGCTAGCTGACTAGTGGCAGGGCGCACTACCGACGTCAGCAACAACGTGGAACCTGCACACAACACAACCAAAATACTTTGCCCCAACTTATAGTGAGGTTGTCAATCTCACTGGTTTTGCTGAACATAAAGGATTAAATGTATCGAGTGGAAGGAGATGTTTGCATTAATTAAGGAGAACAGAGCTTGCGGAAAGTAAATAGAACAGGATTCCAATAGATGAATTTATCAGTGTAAAGGAAATGACCGGGGTTCACAATTCACTAGAGGTGTCTCTCCATAAAGATAAATAACATGCTGGGTGAACAAATAACAGCTGGGCAATTGGCAGAATATCGACCATACATGACAAGATGATTACTATGAGATTTGTTTGGTAATTACAACATAATACATAGACCGTAATCCAACTGCGTCTATGACTAATAATCTACCTTCCGGTTATCGTCTGAACCCCTTTCAGTATTAAGTTATAAGCAACAGATTGTCGCATTAAGCAATATGTGTAAAGTAAACAATAGAATTACCCTTGGATAAAACATTGTTGTTTTCTCCCTAGTAGCAACAACACATCTACAATCTTAGAAGTTATTGTCACTCTTCCAGAAAACTAGAGGCATGAACCTACTGTTGAGCATAAATACCCCCTTTTGGAGTCACAAGTATCTACTTGGCCAGAGTATCTACTAGCAACGAAGAGCATGCAAGATCACAAATAACATATGACATGAATATATAATCAACCTCAACATAGTATACAATATTCATCGGATCCCAGCAAACACAACATGTAGGATTACATAAGGATGATCTTGATCATGTAGGGAAGCTCACAAGATCTAAACATGAGGCACAAATTGGAGAAGACAACCATCTAACTACTGCTATGGACCCATAGTCCGGGGATGAACTACTCAAGCATCACTTCGGAGGCGGGCATGGCGATGTAGATGCCTCAGGCGATGATTTCCCCCTCCGGCAGGGTGCCGGGAAGAGCTTCAGAACACCCCGAGATGGGTTCTGCGATGGCGGCCGCGACGGAATTTTTCATGGATGGAGGCTCGGGTATTCAGGGTTTTCCCGAGATCGTGATTAAATAGGCGGAGGGGCGATGTCGGTGGAGGCCAAGGTGGCCCACACCTCCCCTAGGCGTGGGCCAGGCCACGCCTAGGGCAGGTGTGGCCGCCCTTCTGCCCCCCTCGACTTCCCTCTGGACTCTGTCTTCGTTACGGTAAAATATTGACTTCGGCTTTTGTTTCGTCCAATTCCGAGAATATTTCCTGGACAACTTTTCTGAAATACAAAAATAGCAGAAAACAGGGAACTGACACTGTGGCATCTTGTTAATAGGATAGTGCCGGAAAATGTATAAAAGTGCAACGAAGTATGAGCAAAACATATATGAATTGGTGTAAAATAAGCATGGAGCATCAAAAATTATAGATACGGTTGAGACGTATCAAGCATCCCCAAACTTAACTCCTGCTCGTCCTCGAGTAGGTAAGTGATAACAAAATAATTTTTGAGGTGACATGCAGCCAACACAATCTCGATCAAGCATGTAAATCATTGTGAGCTGGGATCAAAGTACTCTAAACATAGAATGATAGATATAATTCAATAGAACTTAGCAACTATGTTATAACATGAAGAGTAACTCAAACAAAGGATCATGAATAATAGTGCATCGAAAGCAGCTGTTTGTTTATGAGCATAGAGTAAACATAGCAAAGTGGTACTCAACATGTCCTTTATGGAGTAGCAAAACATAAATGCTAGGACACCTTTGAAGTTCAAAGGGTGACAAGATACAAGTAATTTAAGAACAAGCAATAGTCATAATCATGAATCAATCAATAATAATTTTGGGACTATGCACATTGCACTAAGAATGACCACTATGCTCTCTTAATCGGTGCATAAAGTAGAAGATGAAGACTCAACATAAAAGTAAAAGAAAGACTCTTTGCAGAGTAAGCAAGATAAACAAGTTTTATAAACCTTCCAAAAAGTATGGTACTTATTAGCTTTGAGCTCTCATTGCCCCTATGTTAAGCATCTTGAATGGTTACAGTTAATGTGAATCAAATTGAGCTATATGCTTGCAAATCACAAGTTGAAAATCTCATGCCCCTTGAATACGAGTACCTAAACCTCATGCTACTCAACTTAGGTCCCAAATAAGTTCTTGTCATTCTAAGTATACATGTATCATTGAGAACCGCCAACGGGGTACCTCTTTCCCGATGATATGGAGGTACTCTTGTAGGAGTAATCCCATGCCAAAATGACAAGACAAACAGACAATGAGTATAGCTTTTATTTACTATGGTTATAGCTTTTTATTGAAAATGCTTCATATAATGCTCACTATGGTTCGCTGTAAATTTCCACCATGGATGATGCATGGCGGCCACGACGGAACTTTTCATGGATGGAGGATCGGGTATTCAGGATTTTCCCGAGATCGTGAATAAATAGGCGGAGGGACGAGTCGGTGGAGGCCAGGGTGGCCCACACCATCCCTAGGCGCGGGCCAGGGCTAGGCTACGCCTAGGGCAGGTGTGGTCGCCCTGCTGCGCCCCTTTGACTCCCCTATGGACTCTGTCTTCGTTACGGTAAAATATTGACTTCGGCTTTTGTTTCGTCCAATTCCGAGAATATTTCCCGTACAACTTTTCTGAAATACAAAAACAACATAAAATAGGGAACTAGCACTGTGACATCTTGTTAATAGGTTAGTGCCGGAAAATGTATAAAAGTGCAACGAAGTATGAGCAAAACATATATGAATTGGTGTAAAATAAGCATGGAGCATAAAAAATTATTGATACGTTTGAGACGTATCACATTGTCATGCCCTCACAATTATCAATTGTCCAACTGTAATTTGTTCACCCAACACATGTTATTTGGAGAGTTACCACTAGTGTAGATAGCTGGGAACCCCGGTCCTTCTGTCATCATCATTGTTGTACAGTCAACTTCGCACTGGAATATTTTTTGATGCCATCTCTGTGTTACTGCTACTGCTGATATGTTACTATTGCCACTGCTCTCATATTACTGCTGCTTTCATATCACCCCTATTACTAGTGCTTTTCCAGGTGCAACTGAATTGACAACTCCGATGTTAAGGCTTATAAGTATTCTTTACCTCCCCTTGTGTCGAATCACTAAATTTAGGTTTTACTTCCCTCGAAGGCTGTTGCGATCCCCTATACTTGTGGGTCATCATGCACTCTCAGCTATTTGAGATAAGTTATGCTACAACAATAACTACTAAGGAGAGGTTATTACAGAGGTAAAAACTTCCAAGACTCAACAAAAGAAAAATTACAGAAATAAAACATGGGTTATCTCCCAAGAGTGCTTTTCTTTAACGCCTTTCAGCTAGGCGCAGAAAAAGAGCTAGCAAAGTATTTTCAAGTGAAGAAGCATCAAGATCAATCACTTCCTCTAACACACAACTTGTAAAAATAGGTACTTTAGACACCCCTGGAGATGATTCAACATGCAAATCACTCTTAGTTGCACTAAAAGTTTTATCAATTTTAAACATATTATAGGGTTTTGGTTTAGGCACCTTGGGTACATACATGAATTTTTGCTCTTTTCCCACAAAAGCTTTCTCCTTCTTAAAACCGAGAGAAGAAAAAGTTGAACTTAAAGTTTCCATAGCCTCCTCTAGTTTACCAATCCTAAGGT
Organism: Lolium rigidum; assembly: GCF_022539505.1. Lineage (NCBI taxonomy): Eukaryota > Viridiplantae > Streptophyta > Magnoliopsida > Poales > Poaceae > Lolium > Lolium rigidum. Next base: position 108,169,734 of record NC_061510.1, read on the forward strand.
TTATACTATCATGGGTATTGCTAGCCTCTAAGACAGTGATTCTTTATTGATACTTTCTATTGATTCATTAATTTTGCTAGCATTATCAATTGGCAAACTTTTCTCTAGAGAACTGTCTTTTTATAACATCTTCTGAAGTGATCTCAATTTTAACAACATTAGTATGTGGTATTCCTAGTAAGCTTTCAATTAAATTGCAGGCTTAGGAGCACACAGAAAATTACCCCTCGTGAGGGTATCCAAAACATACCTATTCCAGCTAGATATACCAACGTATAAATTTCTAACAAGGATCATGGTAGAATATTTTTTAGTACATCTATGATGAGCATCACTTAGTCTATACCAAGCATCTTTCAAACTTTCTCTCCCTTGTTGCTTAAAATAACGAACCTCAACTTCAGGAATACTCATTTTAGCAAGATTAAAATAGAACAACAGAAATACAAGCTATAATAGAAACTATTTTTTGTGTTTTTGATATAATAAAGCAAACAAGACAAAGTAAAATAAACTAAGAAAAACAATAACAAAGTAAAGAGATTGGAGATGAGAGACTCTCCTTGTAGAAATCCTCTTTCTCCTCGGCAATGACACCAGAAAAAGAGCTTGATGGGCACATATTGCACACCGTTGGGGAATCCGAAGATGAAGGTATGATGAACACAATAGAAAGTTTTTCCTCAGTAAGAAATCAAGGTTTAATCGACCAGTAGGAGAAAGGTGTGACTTCTGAAGGTGTTGCTAGCTGACTTGTGGCAGGACGCACTACCAACGTCAGCAACAACGTGGAACCTGCACACAACATAACCAAAATACTTTGCCCCAACTTACAGTGAGGTTGTCAATCTCACCGGTTTTGTTGAACACAAAGGATTAAACGTATAGTGTGGAAAAAGATGTTTGTAGTGGAATTAAAAGAGAACAAGATGCTTGCATGTAAGTAAATAGAACATGATGATTTTATCGATGTAAAAAAAGGACCGGGGTCCATAGTTCACTGGAGGTGTCTCTTCATAAAGATAAATAACATGCTGGATGAACAAATTACAGCTGAGCAATTGACAGAATAAAGACCATACATGACAAGATGATTACTATGAGATTTGTTTGGGCATTACAACATAATACATAGACCGTAATCCAACTGCGTCTATGACTAATAATCCACCTTCAGGTTATTATCCGGATATTATCGCATTAAGCAATGTGTGTAAAGTAAATAATAGAATTATCCTTAGACAAAACATTGTTGTTTTCTCACTAGTAGCAACAACACATCTACAACCTTAGAATTTATTGTCACTCTTCCAGATTAATAGAGACATGAACCCACTATCGAGCATAAATACTCCCTCTTGGAGTTACAAGCATTTACTTGGCCGAAGCATCTACTAGCAACGGAGACCATGCAAGATCACAAATAACATATGACAAGTATATAATCGATCTCAACATAGTATTCAATATTCATCGGATCCCAGCAAACACAACATGTATCATTACATAAAGATGATCTTGATCATGATAGGCGGCTCACAAGATCTAAACATGAAGAATAAAGTGGAGAAGACAACCATCTAGCTACTGCTATGGACCCGTAGTGCAGAGATGAACTACTCACGCATCACTTTGACGGCGGGCATGGCAATGTAGAGGCTTCCGGTGATGATCTCCCTCTCCGGCAGGGTGCCGGGAAGAACTTCAGAACCCTCCCGAGCTAGGGTCGGCGATAGCGGCCGCGACGAAGCTTTTCGTGAATGGAGGCTCGGGTATTTAGGTTTTCCCCGAGATCGTGAATAAATAGGCGGAAGTGCGAGGTCGGTGGATGCCTGGGGGGCCAACACTACCCCATGGCACGGCCAGGGCCTGGGCCGCGCCATTGCCTGGTGTGGCCGCCCCTGTGGCGCCTCTTCATCGTCTTCGTTACGGTAAAATAGGAGCTTCGGCTTTTGTTTCGTCCAATTTCGAGAATATTTCCTGTACAACTTTTCTAAAATACAAAACATCAGAAAACAGAGAATTGACACTGGCATCTTGTCAATATGTTAGAGTGTAAACAAAACATATATAAATTGGTGTAAAACAAACATGGAGCATCAAAAATTATAGATACGTTTGCAATGTATCAGCCGACATCGTAGCATAGTCCATCCCGTCCGCCGGCGTGCACCGGCAAATGGGAGAGCAAGTCTCCGGAACCACTCGCTTTTGCGATGCTGTACGGGAGAGGGCGAATTAGGTTTTTGGGAAGTGGTCTACGCGACTGCTCAAGCTCTTCATCACGGGTCGTCTTCCGTCCAAGTCGGGCGGTGCTGCCTACCGTCGTCTTCAACGCTGTTTACTTCGACCCGTCATCAATAACATTACTGCTGCGATGTCATCTGCTACCCTCCACCGCCACCTCCACCAGATCGGTACGTGCGACATATCTCGATCTGTTTAGCGATGGATGTTGTACCGTAGTGTGAAAACGGCTGCCACCTAAGGTACGACAACACGATTGAAAGCAACGTTACGTGAGATGGATTAATTGCTACCGTACGATGCCGATCCAACCATTCCGGGAGCAACCATTTTTTTGCACCGTATCTGGCGACCGACGGCTAGGGCGCGCCAAAAAATTCCCTCGAACTTGCCTCCACAAAAAATAAAGTAAAGAAACCATCTTTAAACAAGAACACGAATGGGCCGGCTGCGGGCTGCCTCACAGCCGTCACGGACTCGCCGTAAACCTAGGCCCGCGTTACCCATAGAGCAGAGCCCATTCAGTCTCGCTCGAGCGCAGCCCCGGGTCAAAATTGACCAAAACCGGACACGCGCGGCGGCAACCTTCCGATTCCAGTCAACCGGGCGGGCGCATTCCTCGGCCTCTGGGGAAAAACACCGCACGCGTCGGTGGGTCTCCTCTCCGCGCGCCGCACGTCCGCCCGTTCCCGGAGCCGAGCTCCGATCGATCCGAGGTCGACGAGGAGCCATGTCGTGGCTCCGCAACGCGGTGCACCGCGCCGTCGAGGCGGGCGGCGGCGGCATCTCCCTCACCACCCGCACCGTCCGCACCTCCCTCGGCACCGTCGTCCACCACGCCGGCCAGGCCGTCGTCGGCGGCGCCAGGCTCATCAACGGAATCGTACGGCCCCGCAACGTCCCTGGCCTCCACCGATCGATCACACATCCTGAATGAATTCGTGATTACTGTTATACGTTTTGCCTGCCGCGTAGGGATCGAATCGCTACTACAAGAGCTTGAAGCAGACCGCCAAGAGGCTGGAGGAGGCGGCGCTCTCCTACAGAGGGGAGGAGCGGGTGCAGCTGCTGCGCCGGTGGGTCGTCGGCCTCAAGGAGACCGAGCGCGCCGCCTCGTCCATGCGGGAGCCGCAGCGTGTCGACGACCCCAATCAACCCGCGCCCGTCTTGGTCTGGCTTCTGTTTCTCCTCCCAACATTTTCCTGAATCTCTGCTCTAGGCTGCATTGCAATTGCAATGACCGCGTACGAAATTGCAGGATCTGTATGTGGACTACGAGACCGGGGGCGCCGACCCCATGAACTTTTTCCATGTCTTCCTCTACAGCCAAGCGCTCGAGTGCGTTGTTCTGTCCATGGTGGGTTGGGTTGGGTTGGTTTGGGGGTATCACACAATACAGTTCCGTCAGCGCGTTGTTTCTGCAATGCCGTGTGGGAAGCCACGCAATTGACTCGTTCTCTACGTGTCGCAGATCATGGAAGCTCCTACCGAGGAAGAAGTTTCACTGCTCTCAGAAATTTTCGGGCAAGTTCTTCAACCATTGGATCACTTGTTTTGTTGACTCAGCTCTGCCGTCTCACATACCATATATTGTGGTCTGTGGATGCTTGCTGCAGAATGTGTCTGAACGGGGGGAAGGATGTGCACAACGCAATCCTCAGCAGCATAGGTGACTTGGCGATGTTATTTTCAAGCTACAAAGACGAAGTATTGGTGCGTTCCCATCTTGTTTGCTCTCAATATTAAACCGTAAGTTCATCTATAAAAATAGTCCAACAGTGAGGTCCACCTGGACATACTACTACTTGTTTGTAAGAAAAAGGCCTTTTGCTCAGCTACATTTTCTACTATGATTTGCACTCTTAGCTATCTGATGCACATCATGGTAATTTTTTCCCGGTGTTTAAATTAGATGCCCGTGGGAGCATAACATGTACTCCCTCCGTCCCAAAAAGGATTTCGCGGATTTGTTTAAATTTGGATGTATTTGTACACTAAACTCGGAGGGAGTACTATTCTTGTATGGGAAAAACATATGTGCATTATGCGTTCATGTTTGGATGATATCGACTTCCCTCTTATTTTCAGGCAAAACGTGACGAGCTGCTTCAGTTTGCTCAATGTGCCATCTCAGGGATAAAAATAAATGCTGAAGTTGCAAGGTCAACTCTTTCGCTTGGGGACACAGAGGGAGGGGAAGTTTCAGTGTCAATGTTTGCATGTGTATTTACATCTACTTTTTCTTACTTCCAGATTAGATACGGAAATCATGGAGCTGCAACAAGAGATAAATGCAATTGATGCTGTGCGAGCCAATTCGGCCAGGAACCGCAATAAAACATCTCCAACGGTCCCTGAGGTAGGCTTAAATTTTTGAATCATTTTCCTTTGTGCTTATGTTGGTACTCATTAGCATTTTACTTTAAGAAGGTTAGTGATAAGGCTACCTTTATGTTGTGCTAGCTGAACGTTTTTGGACCTAGCCCATGAAAACAAGAGAAACATAGCCTAATTTTTTCGTGTGATCTATTCGTATGGTGGACCTTTTTCTGTTAGACTGAGTGTGGCAATACCATAGCAATCAAGAAATGCTCGTATTCTTTGTTTTTGTTTTATTCTGTCATTATTGTAGAAAAAATGGAAAGTTCAAAGATGATAATTTTTTTTATCATGTTCATTGGTACATTTATGTGCGACCGTTCTTCCGCTTCTACTAAAACCATGGATGTGAGTACGTCGAAGGAAAGTTGAAATAATTAAATATTAGATTAAATGTTAAGCGTTGAGCGTTGTATCTGATATAGGCATTGTATGAAGTATGCATTACCAATGTTCTGTGGGGAGACTAGAAGAAGTGGTCACATGTTAAGTGCATTTTTTATATGAAAGAAGTCTATGTAATCGATTGTTCGTATATTAGTAAATGCTTGGCCCTCAAGCCTTCAGCTGCTGAAGTTATTTGTTTCATGTTTTCATCCCATTAAGTACGGGCATCTTACTTTTGGTCCTCAATTCTAGCTATAGGTTGAGATCTAGATTCAGCAGTTTGTTTCTAAATCCTGATACTCTCTATAGGACTTCAAAACTGCAGTTGCTGAAGTTCGTCTATGCTCCAGAATGGAAGACCTTGTATTAAAGAAGAAGTCGATACATCCAGGCGACTCATTGGAGACTCATTTTCAGAAGGTAACACTTTCATCATTTTAAATTCTAGTATGAGGCTTCTTTTTCTTGTTTATCTTCCTTTTTTATTATGCTTCACATTTCATAAATCTTGATTCAGACTTAAACACCAGAGTAAATGCAGCCTTTTTTATTTGCCAAAACATATCTCCATGTATCCCTTTTTTGAATGATGCATGGTTGGTACAGCAATATTGACTCCATAAAACGTTGCAGGTCGATAAGCTGAAGGTTTTGTCAGAATCCCTTGCAAATTCTTCTGCGAAAGCGGAAAAACGAATAATGGAGAATAGGTTGCGCTCTTAAGCATCACCTATGCTATTTATTCATTTTCAGCAACTTGGCACATATTCTTTCGGCAAAATGAGAATGCAGTGGAAAATTATTTGATAGAGTAGGCCGTAATTGCTATTACTTTGAAAGATATCAAACACCAGTAGGTAATTCAGAATGCGAGTGCCTTGAATTGTTATTTGGATAAATGTAGTAATATTGGTGTATATTTCTGTATAATCAAGGTGCGCTGTTTACCTTCTTCCAAATAATTTCTTTCCATGTTAAACACGCAGTTCCAAAATGTTTGAGATGATCCTATCCGCTTTAAAGTTGCCATATGTTTTACAATGCAGACTACAGAAGGAAGAATCCCTTATCTTCAGAGTCACTAAAACAACTGAAGTTAGTACAGCTGAAAAGGTGACTTTGTTAGTCATCACTACAATTATTACGGTACTTTTGTTCAATGAATTGTGTCAATGAGCCAAGCAAAAGTTATCGTGCGTCCTGATGAACAAAGCTCACAGATTTCCTTTAAAGTACCAACAAGAATTTTCTAACTTCCATCATTCACATACATCGAACTGTTACTGCTAAATGATAAACAAAGAAGGCCATCCAAACTGTTCTAATGTTTGTCTTCAGTAGTCTTCATATGGATGGGCTTGCCTGATTTATTTCTTATTTTGTAAAAGGAATTAGAGAATGAGATCTCTGGACTCCAGAAGGAAAAGGATCAACTTGAGGCAGAATTAAACAAAGTATGATCACTCTTTCTGTTTCCAGTTTCCTGTATTAATGTGCACAGCCCAGTTCTTTTGATCTACTGCCTCCGTTCCAAATGAAGTGTCGCAGCTTTTGTTAGATTTGGTCTAGATACGCATGTTGTATCTTCCGTTCCAAATGAAGTGTCGCAGCTTTTGTTAGATTTGGTCCAGATACGCATGTTGTATCTAGACACATTTTAGGGTGTAGGTTCGTTCATTTTGAAAAAAAAATCTGAGACACTTAATTTTGAATGGAGGGAGTATTTCAGTAATTCAGAGAACGAAAATGTGCTGGTAATATTTTGCTTAAGTTTGGAATTTAGTATTTTTTTTGTTTCAGTCTTGAGAGGTAAACAGAGTATGAATTCACCTAGCGGAGTATGTGGGAGCTGAAGCTGTCTATTCATGTGTGCTAGAAGCTGCACCAACTGAAATGGGCCACATTTAAGTATTCTAATTATGTTATGATAGAGTACAGATAAAGTTGAATGTACCTTTATACTCTACCAATCTACGATGATTGTTTTATGTGAAGATATCGCGAGGAGATATTTAAGGTTTAAATACAAGCTACAATTATATTGTAGCTTTAGATTATGACTTGTGATCTTAGTAGTATCCCACAAGGCCACAAATGTAATTATTGTCCAGCATTTCAGATACAATAATGAGCTACATACTTGGCGGATCTATCTAATAATGTCCCATTTATACAGCATGTTAACTATTGTATAAATCATGCATCAAGTGTCCTCTTAATTTACCTTATTTATAATATAAATTTGGCGTTCAAATTCTAGACTAACCAAAGGCTCTGCATTTTGCATCGTTGCTTGTTAGATTTACTATTATACAGAGTCTTAGGCTATGATCCCATGAGAAGATTACTTTTTAAGAGTGATTCTGAAACTCAGATTACAGGTAAATACTAAACTGAATGCAACTGCCCTGAAGCTGAAAAAAACTAGAGAGGAGAGAGAACAATTCGATGAAGCCAGCAATCAGATAGTGCTACACTTGAAAGCAAAGGTTTGGTAACTTCTTTTTTGCCAGTTTCTTCATTAGAAAATGCTTTATGAAAAGCGAAGCTTTTCACTTGCTCAGTATTTCTGCCATATGCTTGCTTTAGGAAGATGAACTGTCAAGATCTGTTGCTTCCTCCAAAGTAGAAGCAAGCACTGTTCGTGCTTGGATCAACTTTTTAGAAGATACATGGAAGTTGCAGTCATTATATGAAGAAATAAAGGAGAAGCAGGCCAAGTATGTATGCTCTTTCGCTGAAAAAATACCCACTGATGATTTCTACGTATAAATATTTATTAACATAAGTTTGTTATTTGGAATGTTTGCTGATTGCAGTGATGAACTGGATAGATGTGGAGTCTGCTTTGTTAACTCGATTAAGCATCATGTTTCTGCATGCGTGGTACTCATTTGACTTTTGCTTTCTAAAGAAGTGATATACTATGGAAAAGGGCCTTTTGTAAGTACTTTTTTCATATTATATTGTGTTTCTGAACTGGTTGTTTCTTTCTGTTTTCTAGGAAGAGCTGAGCACTTCTATAGATCGTATAAAGACCTTTGTTGATAACTTGAAAATTTTCAGTGACAGGTATTAGTTCTCAGTTGTTGTTAGTCTAGTTTCTTTGTACGGAGTACAAGAATCAAGCGATACATCCTGTGCTAATGCTATTGATTACATCAACAGATCAGTATCGGTGGATGGTGGAGATAACGGCCCGTCGAAGCAATCAAACCCACAGAAATACCTCGAGGAAGGATATTTGGAAACTGAGAAAAAGGTCATTCTTGATTATATTCTTTACCCTGCTTCCCCCTGAGACAGAGGAGGCTAACAAGTTCTCCTGCAGTTACAGCTGGCTTTGAGATTTTTTTTTTTCACTTTGCGATTTTCGCATGACCTTGTGATTTGTTTCAGGTTGTAGCGGCATTCAGTTTAGCTGATAATATCAGAACATTAACATTTTCCAATCCAGAGCGTAGGGCCAGGTAAATTGCTGTTCAAGAATCAAGATAACTTTTTATATGACCTTGTTTGGAGCCAAAAGAACTGCCATTTCCATTATACTCTCTGAACATGTCTTCAAGTACAGTGCCGAATTGATGTTATGCAGGGATAACCCTGAGGTGAAAGACCTGTTCGCCACCATCGACAAGCTGCGAGTCGAATTCCAATCGGTTCCACGTCCCGTGCTACAAATCGAGATCAAAGAAAAAGAAGAGAGATCAAGACGGCTTGGATCTCTCTCCTTCAAGAGCAGCGCCGGCACGCCTGGCCATTCAAGAACGGAGTCCCCGATCGCTGCCCAGCTCAGGACGCGGCTGCCGTCGGAGTCGGACTCGGAGCCGGGGAAGCTGGACCAAGATTTCAAGGAATACGAGGCTGACGACATCGGTGGATGGGAGTTTGACGAGCTTGAAGACGAGCTAAGAACCGGCGTCCAGTAACAGTTGATGTACAAATTATTAGCACTGACTAAAATTTGGATAGGATAGATGTTTGTGTACATTATGATCTCCACTTGTCTTCAAAAGCTTTTTGCTGCATCCCGTGGACGCTGCACCTGCACATATGTTTGGACCTTGGGAGAAGAGCCGTCGACGATGTTTGATGCGACCACGTCTTGCCAGTGAAATTGACCACACTGGTATGTACGCTGCGTACGTACAGTTTGGCTGCTGGCGTGCCTGCCTGATGACCTGTAAGAAGTCAACTTCCTCGCTCACTCTTTTACCCGTCTGCGTCTTCCTCTTTTCTAGGCTTTCTTCTTTTCTCCAGCTTTAGTTGACAGCAGAAAGACCAAAGATGCCCAGGATAACGGAAAGAACAAAACAAGCTCTCCACACTTTCGCTGCACAAAGGTGCTGCTTTTACTTTGTCAACCTCTCTGCTTTTTTGTACAGTAATGTTTTTTTAGATGTGCTTTTTTGTATTGTTGTTAATCCATATACATGTTCTTTTCCTTCTTCAAAGGTGAAACGCGTAAATAAGTGATAGTAATTCATGTCCTCA
>NC_061510.1:108179340-108206354 GCF_022539505.1 Lolium rigidum
CTGAACTTCATCCTGCCTGACACTGTGACACTGTGCAGAAGGACCGAGTGTGGAAAAATGTGAAGCAGTAGTGTTAGCCATCTCCGACTTTTGGGGGGACGTATTTCATTCATGTCGCGTTTGGGGATATCGCTCTCAGTCGCGTCCCTCAAACGCCGCCCCCAAACTTTTTATAACATTAAAATACTTTTTTTTTGTTTTTTTTTGTTTTTTTTATTTCAATAGAGAGAAGAAACATTTCACAAACTATACATGGAACATGGTTTTCACAAACTAATACATAGTTTGAACCATGGTTGACACAAATATAAAACATTGCAAAATAACGAAACATAACTAGTGTTGGCATCGCAGATTTCGTGTGTTCGCTGCCAAGAAAGAACATTCTCAGGCACACCCAGTCATCCAAAGTGGAAAGTCCAGCTATTGACGGTACCCCTGTTGGTTCTTTCGAGGAAGAACAACCAGAAACCTCTGTGTCTATTTTTGCTGTGAAGCAACAACACTTAGTCGTCGTCCTCCGCGTCGCTTTCACCGTGGTAGTGACGGCGGCAGCGCATCTTGTCGAACACCTTGACGCTCATTTCGGCCTCGCCAAGGTAGGAGAACGTGACTACGAAGCCGGCTTCAAGGTGGTGGTAGCGCGCGAACTTCTCCCGGCCGATGTGGAGGTACATCCTGCCGCGCGCATCGAAGATCACGTCCACAATCCACCGGCAGCAGCCGCAGACAACCTCCTGCAGATGCAGCGAGGACGGCTCGTTGCCGACGCGAAGTCGGCGAACTTGTCCGGTAGCCTCTGGATTCCGAGTGGGTCGCCCTTGAGGACGACGACGAACTCGAACAACACTTGTCGCTCCTCCTCCTGCATGTACGACGATGAAGACGACGACATCGCAGGCAACGGCGAGCGTGCAGCTCTGCGGCGGCCACGACCACGACCACGTCCGCGAGCTCGGCCTCCGCCTCTACCAGACATGGCGTCGACTCTTGAGATGGTGGCGGCTAGGGTTGGGGAGAGAGGCGCTATGGTTTGTGTGTAAGGGACGATGAGAGAGCGGCCTTTTTTTATAGGCCGGAGGGAGGCGGGGGAGCGGTGGCACTCATTAACACCGGCACGCAGAGTTAGGCGCGTCTGCGGGAACTGCACCGTGGCTGCACGCCAATAACTTCCGTCGCGAGGTAGGCGACGGTTAGGTTAAACTTCAATGTGCCGCCTGCCACTCCTCGCCTCGCTTTTCGTTGTGTCCGGCGTGCCCGGAGCGTCCTCTGTGTAGCGGGAACGAGCTCGGACGCCGAACACCGTATCGGACCGCGTCAGATAAAAAAAACCTTTGGTGCATGCGACTGAAACGTTTTTTTATCTGGCGCTCCTCAAATCGCTTTGAGGGAGGCTTTGATGCTCTTAGTTACTGGTAATAACCAAAGAGTATTAGTTACTGGTAATAGCCAAAGAGAGCGATCATCTCATCCAGAACCTGTTCATATCTCTCTAACCCCATGCCTTTGCTACGAAATATAGTTACTGTTTGCTCTGTGTGAAATGTGAAGTGCCAAGTGTGAATTGTACTGGAGTACTACATGATACTGCAACACAGGAGTACTAGGAAGTGTGCTTCAACCACAATACACAACCCATACCATAGTACAACTACATACTACTACTACTAAATCACACATCCAGATACAAGAAGAGCTACACCCAATGACACACATGATCTCTGATCTACTAGGAGTGAGTGAGCACAATTGCACAGGACAATCCCTGGAATCAATCAGCCCAAGACCACAGGGGGGCCACGCCCGCGCCCCAACCCCATTCTGTTTTCTTGGATTCCTCCCTGCCGCTGCCATCGCCTTGCCCATAATTTTTGTTCAAACTCCTGACACTGCCCCCCTTCCCCTCATAACTCCCGGACTGCCGAGCCAGCCATTGCTTTGCTTGACCAGCTTCCTTCCTCTGCTTTCCTCCACCCCGCAATGTGCCCTAGAGCAACGGCCGACCACGGCGGCGCCGCGATGGCGATGACGAGCGCGCACTCGTTCGGGGAGGAGGAGTACATCGACCTGGATCTCAGCTCCTGCGGAGAGTACGAGTTCCGGGTGTGCCGGAGCAGAGCGCCCTGCACGGAGGAGACGCCCCCCTGCCGCGGCAGGATGCACAGGGTGGCGCCGAGGCCGGGCGGCAAGCTCCCTCACGCTGAAGCCACCGCTGGCAGCGGCGGCGGCGGCGGCAGGAAGAGCACCGCCACGGTCGCGCCGCTGCAGCAGTCGCACGTCCGCAGCGCGCAGCCGGCGAGAGCGCGCGCGGAGGGGCGCGGGAAGGCCGTGCGCGCGAGGCTGCAGGCGTCGCGGGCCTTCTTCCGGTCGCTGTTCGCCAGGACGTCGTGCTCCGACCACGAGCGGTGCCGCGGCGGCGCTGGCGTCCGGTGCCCTTCCGGGAGCGTTAGCGGCAAGAAGGGGCCGTTTGGGCAATTCAAGAACGGCGGCAGCGGCGCAGGTCCGACGACGCTGAGGAGCAGCATCGAGCAGGAGAAGGAGGAGGAGGAGGAGCACGCGGCCAGCATCCGGCAGCGCAAGTCCTTCTCCGGCGTGATCAGGTGGCGGCCGTCGACGGCAAGAGCACCCGCGCCAACGCCAGCGCCGCCTCCGCCGCCTGTGTCGTCGACGAGGCGGAAGTCGTGCGGGAGCGTCCCCGCGGCGCTGACGAGGAGCAGCAGCTGCCGGTCGGAGTGCGAGCCGGAGGGGCTGATCCAGGGCGCCATCGCCTACTGCAAGCGGACGCAGCAGCAGCAGCGCGTGCTCGCCAGGAAGAGCGTCTGCGTCAGCGACGCCGCACTCTGCTCCTCCTCCTCCTCCTCCTCCTAGGACTCCATCCAAGCAAGCTCTTCTCCGAGCCTAGCAAGTAGCGACCCGAATTCCCCACCTGTGTAGGTAGTAGCCTGCTACGTGTGCATGAAAAAAAAAAGAGGCTTTGCATAGCGATCACAGTGACAATAATGTGAAGTATCACAGTGACAATAATGTGAAGTGTTTCTCTTCTTTTTCCATCTCATTATTAGTAGGACATACGGAAATTCGCTTTGGAGCTTGGTATTTCTGAAAATTTGAAAACATGATTTCAAAGTTTCAAAAAATCAAGACATATAATGTTGTGCTCTATCATCATACAAAATCTCAACCCCAAATACCTAATATTCCAGGCTTAACGAAAATGACAAATTCCACGATTTTTGTGGAGCGCAAAATACTAGGTTTTTCGAAGTGAGATTCTTTCGTGTTGGTAGATTACATATTTTTTTCAACGTCTACAATTTTTCGTGTTGGTAAGACATGGAAACTTTCATTGGAGCTGGTATTTTTGAAAATTTATAAAAATGATTTCAATGTTTCATAAGGTTCAATAAAACAATTCTAGACATAGATAATGTTGTACTCTACCAATACACAAAATCTCAACCCAAAATACCTTATATTTTGGGCTTAACAAAAATGGAAAACTCCGACATAATAAAGAGGTTAGAAAAATTGCAGAGTTCACTACTTCAGATGTCAGATTTGTCATTTTTGTGCAGCCTGGAATACTGTGTATTTCAAGGTGAGATGTTTTCATGTTCATAGATTACTATTATTTTTACATCTATAATTTTTGCTCCGAATTTTTTGAAAACTCAAAACACCATTTTCAAAGCATTCAAAAAAGAGCTCCATATTGACCAATATAATACACAATGGTTTCAAGCTCAATCATAGGAAAGTACATTTGAATTCTTCTTTCTTTTTAAAATAGAGGTAAGACTTGCTATTTTCATTAATAGAGAAGAATAGGTGGCCGGCTTGCCGGTTTATTACCGTAAAACCGGCCAAAAACATGTACAACCATGCTCGCCGACCATCATGGACAACGATCGTCGCGTGGGCACACACAACTACCCTAGCAACCCACAGTAGCGGTACAAACACCACCGAAGAAAGATCGTCATCGAGGTTGCCCACTAGGGTCATCGTCATCACTTTGCATCGACTCCGACTTTCCTGGAGAAGCGACCAAAAGGAAGACCTCATCGAAGCGGGGCTGTGAAGTTCAAGCCGGCCAATGCCAAACAAGTGGCTCCTCGCGAAGGGACAGGGAACTCCAACTCTGAGGACGAGCTCCGGAGAGGAGATGCGCTAGACACGCGCCAAAGAAGTACTTCACCCAAGCGCCGCTTGTTGGTCACCGTAGCCGCTCAAATGAAGACGCTCGAAGAACATATCAGCTCCGCCTAGGGAAGACCAACATGAAGAAACTCGGACAGGCCGACACAGAGCCGACTAACAAAGTCTTGCCACAACAAAACCATCGCTCTTCAATACCATCGTTGACACACAAGCCATCATACGAAACTCTCGCATCGTCAGCCATCTGTGAACCGCAATGTTGTGCAAGTCCAACCTCGGGAGAGCACGGAGGGAATCACAAGCTCCAAAAATATGGTAATTTCACTTCTTCTTTAGCTTCCTTGTTTGGATATTTGGCATATTGGGACGGGATTGCTACAATAGGGTAATGTAATTTTATTTGGACGTGGATATATCTATTTTAATATCCCCATTTGCTTCAAAATTGAATATCATATTTTTTTGCGCAAATTCCGCTAATCTATGAATAATAATCTATATCAATACAAATACATCTAAAAGTAATAAAAATATAAGTAGGTCTTTTGATCAACTAGTGAAAACTACAGTAAATACCAAATAAATTTTCATGTTCATCCAAATTTAGATACTACCATGACCATTGGATAGCTCAAACCGACGCCACGGCAGCGCCACTGTCTGACGGTAGTTGCTGATTTGGTTCGACGTCAAAACAAAACAAAATGATGGCAAGAACTCGATCGATATCTCGCTGCGGACGGAACGGACGATGCGGCTGCAAGGTGTGGTGTGATTGACGGCATGATTGGCGCGCGGGCGATCCCAGCCCGGGCCTGGGGAAAAAGCTCCCGACGCGAGCGAGACGAGAGGGGAAGGCAGGAAGGTCGGCATCAGTAAAGGCCAAAAGTAGGGGCAGTGAAGGTGCGCAACCACCAGCACTCGCTCGGTCGCCTGCTGTTGCGTTGCGTCGCCGGGTGGGGTGGGGGCGCATGACACGACGCGACCGCCAGTTCTGGTCTTACCTTAGGGCATCTCCAACCGGCCGACAACGGACGCGGGCCGTTTGCGTGGCCGCCCGGACACGCGGACAGCGCCCCGCGTCCGCGTGTCCGTTTGGGTCGCACGCAGCGCCCAACGCGGCGATCCAAAGAGACGCCACGTGGTTCGTCTTCGTTGCGCGGCGCTGCGCCATGGCAGGCCTCGACGGGACAGCCATGGTGGGCGGTGGAACGCGCGGGAAAGATCCCGCGCGCACCAGCGGTCCCGCGCGCGCGAAACCGCCATTGGCGCGCGCTCGCGCCCAAGTTTCCCGCCGGACCGCCGGCTATAAAGACGGCGGCGGTCTCCACACGGACCGCGTCACCGTTCTCTCCCTCCATCTTCTCGGCGCCATGCCGCGCACCTGCGCGAGCCACGTGAGCCAAGCTCTCCTCGCCGCCGGGCCAGGTTCCCGCGGACGGAGGAGGAGGAGCGCGCGGACTCGCGGTGGGTCGCCGACGACGAAGGAAGGGGATGCGGAGATGGTGGAGGCGGCCGCGGACGGATGGCACGAGACCGCGGACGGCTGGTACGAGGCCGCGGAGGAGGGGGCGGCCGCCACGGAGGAGTCCGTCGACGAGGAGGACCTCGCGCTGGCGAACATCAACGCCGCCATCAAGGAACGTCTCGCCGACCTCACGCGCGTGACGAAGGAGCACGCGGCCACTGCCGGGCCGGCCGCCGCCGATTAGGCGACCTCCTCGGGCGAGAAGAACCGGCTGCTCGCTATGCGAGCAGCCCGTCACCTCATCCGGATGCCCTCGCCGAGCGGCGCGCCGGGAGGCTGCTGCGTCGGCGGAGCGCGGCCGACAAGAGCGCATGCGCCGGCGCTCGGGGAACCACGAAGCCCGGGCCGCCGGCCGCGTCCGCCCGGAGGCGCGCACCGCCGTGGAACGCGCGGCCTCGCGGAGCCGGAGCTATGCGGGAAGCGGATGGTGCCGCGGCCAGGAGGCGGAGCGCGAGCGCGCCGACGGCGCGCGGACGGAAGCGGGGAGGATGAAAGCCGCCGCCGCCGCAGCCGCCGCAGCCGCCGCCGCCGCACCACCCAGCTCGTAAGCTGGAGTGGAATCCTCACGCGTACAGGCCGCCCGCGTAAAGTGAAATCCACGGCCCCGACGGCGAGCCGGTGAGGAGCCGCCGGCGAGGCCGCCGGCCCCGTACGTAGTAGGATAGAAGTAGTAGTTTAAAAAAAATTGTAATGGGTTCTTTTAAATGAAAACAAATGTTTATGTCTATGACACGCGGGCCAGGGACGGACAAGGGGCGGACGCGAGCGACCAGCCTTTCGCGTCCGCGGCCACGCAAACCAGGCCCAGATTTGGACCGGGTTTGCGTCGTTCCGGACGCCGCGGCCATCCGTTTTAGGGATGGGTTCGCGCGCTGGACCGGGTTTTTATCCGTCTGGACCCATCCGGACGCGCGGGCGCGGGATGGGTCGCCCCGTTGGAGATGCCCTTACCGAACCATTCGAAATCTGGTTGGTAGTGGTGACCAGCCACTGTCAGCCAGTACTACTAGCATACCAGGTCTTCATTCTCGCTTTGACATCCTTGGATCCTTTTTGACCCTCCGGAAGATAGACAAAATTCACTCTTTTCTGCAATTTCATCGCAAAATAAACCAGATGTGTGAAAAAATATCACAATTTGACATTTTTTTTGTATTTCGCCTTGCGGTAGGGCGCCATGATCTTACATAACACCGAAAATTACAAGAAGTCACTATGTCATGCGACCATGGCAGTGGCGGACCAGCCCAAAATTCTAGTGGGGACTTAGTGAGTGGGGGTCTTATTCCTTGGCTAAGTTGGGACTCAAGTAGTAAAATAGTAAGCTTCAACATTATAAAACCAAAAATTGATGGGGGCCTAGGCCCCCACCGGGCCCAACGTGGGTCCGCCCCTGGACCATGGCACCCTACCATGACGCGCTACCTCATGGTGTCCTGCAATGTAAACATGGCGCCCGAATGGGTGCCACGCGAAAGGGTCAGATCCATCGAGGAGGGAGAGCAGCAGGTGGTCTAGTTTGGGGCATGGCGCTAAGGATTCATTATCGTGGACTACGCCGACCATAAGGAGTGAAGCCGATGGCGCCGCGACTACCCCCTAGCTATATATAGGCTCTTTTGGATCGATTAGTATGTAAATTAGTATGGACTATTGAAGAACTAGTTTAAAAATCTTGCGAAAATACCTTTTATTTTAAAATTTGCGGTGTATATTTGCAGATGTTGATCTACTGAAACAAATCTCATATCACAAAAGTCGTTTGCAGTTAACCGTAAACAACTTTTACGGTTTACCGTTTTGCAGAGATGTTCTAAACTGCTTCTAAAATGACGCCGCATGACGCGAAGCGGAGCTTGACACGTCCAGTCTATTGCGCAATCAACTCCAGCGACCTAGAGACAGAGTCCATGATGGTTATCTATCCACCGTCCGACCTATCCCACAACCTAGTCCGATATTGCACCAAGCACGTGGTAGAACAAGAATCGGCAAAGGCAAAGCTACCTAGAAATGTCTTGTTGCTTTGGAGGAAAGCTTCTTTACGTAGGCAACTTAGGAACTTTGGCGGCCTCTCTCCTCTCGCTATTTTCTCCAGGCACTCGGAGCGTGGCTGTAAAAGAGGCTCGAGGGAAAGAGGAAGTTCAAAAGGCCTTTACACCACGTGACGATGGGGAGAAGGTATTTGAGATGGGACGAGCTCATCAGCTCCGTGGTGGTGCGGTAACCTGCAGAGAAACAGTGGCGGTATATATCATGGCGACTTTTGGATTTGGGATGGAGATAAGATGGCAATCGACATGCAACTTTGGTAGTATAGCAAATGCAATTGAAATGTAGCGTGTGCATGTGTGCATGCGAGTATGCGACCTTTCAGGCTTTCACTGTTTTCCACAGCCTGCACCGAACCAAAGGCGATGGCAACTGGACGACGGCGTCAAATTTGCCCCCTAATTTTCCGCGAGACTTTCGGTTATGCCGATGTATTGGATGGCCGATGCACAAGCTTGCCAGCCAAGGTTGTGGTGGTAGAGAGGGGCAGGCTTCCAGTGGAGAAAAGAAACCATAGATGTACTGACCTATATATACAGTCTTCTGTACTGCAAGGTCAACCAAGATTTTTTTTGTTGAGAAAACCAAGAAATTTTATTTTTGAACAGGAAACAACTTGGAACCAAGCATGCGAGTGATCTTGTAGGCTAGGATAGGAGCATGTTGTTCATCATCCGTCCCGGCACAAAATCCGATTCCGATCGATGGCCGACGAGATCGAGCACTTCTCGCAGCTGATGGACCTTTTATTTTCTCAACAGGGAGATTTTGCTGCTTCACAACATTTTACGGATAGGACTGTTGAGAGTTGCACAAACACCTGAATAGTTTCCGAGTTGACAAGCCTTCAAGCTCTGATACTTGCTCATGTGAAAGATTCGTGTGGCGCTGAAAGCAGAGGTGCTGCATATCGCTGGTAGCTGGGGAGCGATCAGCTGCCGGTGTCCTGGTCGCCTGGAGCATCAACTGGGTCACTGGTTGCCGCTGTTGAGGCAAGAGCCTTGGTAGTATTATCTGTTAGAAAGACAGGTTTCAAGCTGAATCCCAAGATCAATTCAGCAATTTTGGCTTAAAGCTGAATCCCAAGAGCTACGGCTTGAAGAGCAGATGAATAAGCGGGGTGACATTGCTGAATGAATTTGATGCTCCAGTCTGGCCTTCGGCTTGAGAGCTCGTCCCTATTGATATAGTCCATTTCATTAATAAGATGATCAAGGTTTCATGATCATGAGACTAATTAGTTATTAATATAATGGAGTCATGTTAGTGAACATGATGGACACACACCGATTAGGTATTGCAATGTGATCAAGTCACAAAGTTCAGCATTACGATATTGTCATGAAATGTTGTAAGTTGTAACCTAATCCTTAGACCGCGATGTTATATTTAATCACTATCTTCAGTGGCTGCTTTGATATCATCAACCGCTACGCCGTAACAGGGTAGTCATAAAAGTGGTACTCAAGTATGCTAATGGGATATGTTGAGGCGTATGAGTCAAGAACGGAATTTGTACGTCCTATGAGGGGTAGATACGATAATGGGTCCACTCGGTAATATCATATCAATACCGCTTGCGAGCAAGTGACTAGGTCACAAAGGATATAATATTATGATGATGAGTTAAATTGTGTTTGTCGGTAACGAGATTGAACAAAGATATAGTGAATACTGAAGATCAAGTCTTGAACAAACAAAGGAATCGTGTTACAAAAGGAATATGACTCGACATTGAGGTTCAAACGATAAATTTAAGGGCTTTCTATTTTCGTGCCCCTGGTTCGTTAGCTGTACTCAGTTTTCCCTAGCCGCTTAACTTTTCCTCAGTTTTCCCCTCCCTCTAGTTTGAAACCCCTCGCAGACGCTCGGACGGGAGGGTTGCCGTAGGCCTTGCCGTTAACGGTGACGGCTAGGGAGCCGCGGTGGTTGTGAATTAACTGTTGCTTTTGAATGGTGTTGACTGTTGACCCAATGAGACACGTCGGACTGGCGGTCTCTCACTCACCCAAAACTTTTCCCCACCGCCTGAGGCTGGAGGAGCTCACACACCGCCCCTCCGCCGCCACGCCGTCCTGCCCTCCTACCTTATGGCGTCGTCTGCCCGCGAGCCGCCCCTGCCCCCACCACCACCCCTGGGAGGAGGAGAGGGCTCCGCCTCCACTAGATCTACCCCTCTCGCGGTACAGTTTGTACAACCGTCTGGTGTGCCGATTCTGCCCCTCAGTCGCGGAGAAGATTGGGAATCTGAGGGATCTAACGCATGGATTCCATCTGGGTAAGCATCGTCTACCTATGTGAATTAACAGTAGGCAGTTTTTGAGCGCGAATCGTTGTTGCTCAACTAACTGTGTTGCTTTTCGAATAGGATTGATCCAGCGATGGCTTTTCGGATGGTGGTTAGGCTGGATACTAGCTTTATGCTTGATTCTGTACGCAATACGACAGGATTTTACACCCCAGCGGTGGTTGCAACCACCATCTCGTTGAGGGATTTGAAAGATAACATCTGCGCTATGTACTCCTGGGGCCCTCGCGATTCAGTTGATTTCAAATATTTCAACAGCACGGAGGAAAGATTTGTTCCACTAATTTCCGACGATGATCTAGAATTCTTTTTTTGCTTTGAATGAATCTTGCCGTGTCGGTTAAATTCGTATCCATGTGGACAGGGCCCAGACATCATCTGGTGTTGAGGCATCATCAGGTGGTCGGGCATCATGTCTCTCTACTGTTGCTGCCTCTGCTAATAGTGTGCGCCGCCGCGCTCCTTGTAGGTCCACAGCAGCACCATCTGTCCCCAGTGCTAGTTGTAGCCAGATCGTTCCTGCGGTCGATGTGGAGGACGATGCAGAGATTGAGGATTAGTCTCCTCGAGATGATGAGGATGAGTTGATGTTTCCTGAATTGGTAGATCGATGCAGTAAGCAGGCAATGGAGGATCAATACATGGAAGATATTGCACAAGGTGCCAGATTTGATGACACTGATGATGAAGAGAAGGATGAGAACAATGACAGCCTCGTTTTAGCCGATTACGAAGGTGATGATTTGCCAACAATTGAGTGGAACAGAGCGGATCCTCAGCTTGCAGAAGGCACCGTATTTCAAACGATGATGGACTGCCGTAATGCAATTACTACATATTGCATTCTCTCCAAGAATGATTATGAGGTTATTAAAAGTGAGCCAGATAGGTTCACAGTTAAATGCCCATACAAAAGGTGTAGGTGGAGGCTGCATGCATCCACAATGCTCAGAAGCACCCTGGTTCAGGTACTACGCCAACCAGTTGTGTATTTTAGATCACGGTGTAAAATCTGTTAACTGTTACTGACATCCCTTATCATTATGTTTCAGATAAAGAAGAACTCGATCAAACATACTTGTCCACCTCGAGGGGGAGCGCAAGAGGAGAAAAGAAAGCCAACGAAGACTAGGTGGTTGGCAGATGCAATCATAGATTGGCTGAGAGAAACTCCTTCACTTGGTCCAACAGCACTCCAAAAAAAGATGATTGAGAAGTTTGATATACAAACACCTTACATGAGGATGTTCTATGCAAAGGAAATGGCTCTTGACAGGATCAATGGTCTATGGAATGAAAGCTTTCAGTTGCTTTACACTTTCAAAGCTGAAGTGGAGATGGCTAGTCCAAACAGTGTTGTAACGATAGACAAGCATACATTTCCCTACAAATTGAAAAGCGGGAGGATAATGCAGAAGGAATGTTTTAGAAGGGCTTTTGTTTGTTTCAAAGCTTGCTGGAAAGGCTTTCTGGACAGTTGTAGGCCTTATTTGGCCATGGATGCAACAACTCTTCATGGCAGGTTTAAATGACAGCTAGTTGCTGCTACTGCAGTTGATGGACACAATTGGATGTTCCCTGTTGCTTATGGAGTTTTGGAGGTTGAGTCAGAGGAAATTTGGACTTGGTTTCTGTAGAATTTGCGCGACCTTATAGGTCAACCACCAGGACTTGCTATCCACATAGACGCTTGCAAAGGTTTGGAGAGTGCAGTAGAAGCAGTATTCCCTGGAGTGGAGCATAGGGAATGTATGCGACACTTGGTACAGAATTTTACAAAGAAATTCAAGGGTAAAGTTTTTACTGACAACCTATGGCCAGCTTCATACACATGCAGCACTAGGAAGCATTTGTTTCATTTGGATGTGTTGTATAAACAAAAACCTGGGGTAAAGGAGTACTTGGATGAACATCATGGTAGGGTGTGGTCAAGAAGCCAATTCAATGAAATTTGCAAGGTAGACTATGTAACAAGTAACCTTGTAGAGAGTTTCAATGGAAAAATCAAGTCATTGAAAGGGCTTATGCTATGGCAAATATTTGATAAGATTAGGCAGATGATCATGATAAAGATCGATCTGCGTCAAAGAATTGTAGCCACAAAATATCAAGGCCATCTCATGCTCCCATCTTTGATTAAGTCTTTGCATGCCAGGGCAAAACAATTGAAGATGAAATGCGTAAAAAAAGGAATGGAGGCTGAGGTAACCTACACTGATAGTAAAAACAGGCAGTGGAGGTATCCAGTGAATTTGGTTGATAGGACATGCCATTGTAGGCGATGGCAGATCCGTGGGATACCCTGCATACACGCATTGTTTTTCATGAGTGTTATAGGGGGTGCAGAAGGTGAAGTTGATCGGTATGTGTCAGAGTATTTCTCTGTTGCCAAATTTAGGGCTACATATGCTATGAATGTTCCTACCTTGTTGGGAAAAGACCAATGGATGAAAGTCGATCCAGGCTTCAAATTGTACTCTCTAGTTTTGACTAGACCGACAGGTAGGCCGAGGAAGAATAGGATCAGAGCTAGTGCAGAGGATGGTGCACCGATTCGAAAACGTAAGTGCAAACATCGTGGAATCCCTGGACACATTGCTAGGCTTTGTAAAAATCCAGTTGACCCAGCTTTTGGAATGGAAGATCAGACGGGAGCAGCAAATGCAGAGGAGAATGAAGCAGCAATTCAACATGAGGAGATTAAAGCAGCATTTCAATATGAGGAGATTGATCGAGAGCTGCTTGAACCGATGGATGGAGAGCTGCTTGAACCAATGGATCCAGAGCTGCTTGAACCGATGGATCGAGAGCAGATGGAACAGATGGATCGAGAGCTGCTTGAACCGATGCATCGGGAGCAGAGGGAACAGATGGATCGAGAGGCCGTTGAAGAAATGGTGCGCCAGATGAGTGAACAGATGGAAGAGCAGATTGTACAAGCAAGGAAAGAAAATGCATTAGAAGAAAGAGCACAAGCTTCGTATGATATGGTTGTCTTCGCACAACCCGAAGAGAAGAAGAAGAACAAGAAAGAGGGCAAAAGGAAGGTAGACACCGGTAATATCCCTGGTAGGGTTACCCGGAGTAAGGTGATGGCCCCAGCGAGTCACACCAGGAGCAAGAGAAAGATTTGAATAATTAATTTGAATTTGTATGAACAATTTGTATTGGGGATCCCTTTGTATGAACAATTTATGAGGATGGATCTTCGCCGGAACCAAAGGATGGTGCCACGGCTAACACCTCTAACCCATTTGTGAAGAAAAGCTCTGGTGCATACCACACCTTCCTCGGAACTCCAATAGTTCGGGCGAAGAAATCCACCCTCCGGACCTTGAATGCTACGCTTCCGGCTGTACCGCAATATGTCAGGTGGTCGGAAACTCCCTGCACCTTTGACAGAGCCGATCATCCGGCTGTCATCCCTAAGGAGTGCTACCCTTTGGTTGTTAGTCTCCGCATCGACAGGTATGACTTCTCCAAGTGCCTCATGGACGGTGGAGCCAGCCTAAACATCATGTACCTGGAGACTTTGGAGAGGATGAACCTTACCAAGGAACAACTCAAGCACAGCACCACGGAGTTCCATGGTGTGGTTCCGGGTAAAAAGGCAAACTCCCTGGGCAGCATCAAACTTCCCGTGGCCTTCAGCGATGTCACCCGCGAAGAGATGATCACGTTCGAGGTTGTGCCCTTCAAGAGCTCCTACCATGTCATTTTCGGCAGGACCACCTACCACAAGTTTCACGCAAGGGCGTGCTACATCTACAACAAGCTGAAGATTCCAGTTCCTAAAGGTATGATTACCATATCCGCAGACTACAAGAAAGCTCAGGACTGCGAAGGGGGCGAAGCAGCCTTCGCGGAGTTAGTGTTTTCCGGCTCGGAGCTACAAGGCTACAGGGCCGCGGTGGATCCGAATGAGATGCATACCAGCAAGAAGCAGATCTCCAACCAGAAGACCTCGTTCAAGGCCGTGATAGACACAAAGAAAGTTGACCTCAAGGAAGGCGACGATACCAAGCAAGTGCCAGTCGGAGCTGGCTTGGACCCCAAATAGGAAGACGCGCTCGTCGAGTTCCTGCGAGCTAACATGGATATCTTTGCATGAAAACCTTCTGACATGTCCGGAGTACCAAGGGAACTCGCCGAGCACTACCTAAATATAAATCCGGGTGCAAAACCGATGAAGCAAGCTATGCGACGCTTTGGAGATAAGAAGCGTCGCGCCATAGGAATGGACTTAGCAAAGTTACTAGAGGTAGGATTTGTAGTAGAAGTCATCCATACTGACTGGGTCGCAAACCCCGTCCTTTTACCCAAAAATAATTCTGAAATACTAAGAATGTGCATCGATTACTCCAGCTTGAATAAGCATTGTCCGAAGGATCCGTTCCCCTTGCCGCGCATTGACCAAGTCATTGATTCGACGGCAGAGGCGGAACTTCTGTGTTTTCTTGACACATATTCCGGGTATCATCAGATCCTGATGAAGAAGTCCGACCAAAAGGTGACCTCGTTCATCGCACCCTTTGGCACTTACTGCTATGTCACCATGCCTTTTGGTTTGAAAAATGCAGGTGCTACCTACCAGCGTATGATGCAGCGGTGTCTGAAGGACCAAATTGGCCGGAATGTGCACGCATACGTCGACGACATCACGTTCATGACCCGGAAAGGATCCGACTTGATCAGCGACCTGAAGGAAACCTTCGAAAATCTCCGACGGTACAAGATGATGTTGAATCCGCTGAAGTGCGTCTTTGGCGTAACAGCTGGAAAACTGCTTGGCTTCATTGTATCTCACAGAGGCATTGAAGTAAACCCGGAAAAAATCAAGGCTATCCTAAACATCAAAAGGCCAACTTGTCTCAAAGATGTACAACGGTCAACTGGTTGCGTCGCAGCAACCAGTAGATTTGTTAGTCGTCTTGTGAGAAGGCACTACCTTTGTACAAGTTGTTGAAGAAAACAGACAAATTTGTCTGGTACGACGCAGCAGACGCAACACTTCAGGGGTTGAAGGACATACTCTCCTCCCCACCTATCTTGGCGGCTCCGGAAGAGTCAGAGCCTATACTTCTCTACCTGGCAGCTTCCAACAAGGTCATCAGTCTCGTCATCGCGATGGAGCGAAAGGAAGAAGGTCATGAATAGAGAGTCCAAAGGCCTGTCTATTACATCAGCGAGGTCCTGACAGAATCCAAGCAGAGATATCCTCACTTTCAGAAGCTAGCCTATGGAGTGTTCCTAGGTAGCCGGAAGCTAAGACACTACTTCCAGGAGCATCCTATGACAGTTGTGAGCAAAGCTTCATTGTCAACCATGCATCATCAACAACTCCGACGCAATAGGGCGTGTATCGAAGTGGTGAATAGAACTTTCCGCCTTCGATATCAACTACAAAGCGAGATCTTTAATCAAGTCTCAAATATTGGCGGATTTTTTCATCGATTGGACTGAAGCGCCGGAAGGCACACCTGTGCCGAAACCTGAAGCTTGGGTCATGCATTTTGACGGATCCAAGCAACATCAAGGCTCGGGGGCTGGAGTTACCCTGAAGTCACCCACCAGAGAAGAACTGCAGTATGTTCTGCAGATTCACTTCGAAGCTATGAATTACATGGCAGAGTATGAGGCTCTACTACACGGACTGCGCATCGATAAGGAAATTGGGATCAAGCACATCATATGCTGTGGAGATTTCGACCTGGTGGCGCAACAAGTAGCCGGAACCTGGAATGCCAGAACTCCGTTATGGCGGCTTATAGAGACGAAGTTGATGAGATCGCCAAGTGTTTCCTCGGATACGAAGTCAAGTACGTCAGGAGAGATGACAACACAGCGACAGATATGTTGTCCAAGCTCGGATCCGGCAGGAAACCCATTCCGCATGGGATTTTCCTTGAGCACCTACGGACACACTCTCTAAAGGGCGCTAACCCAAAAAACCCAGATCTGGCAGTGTCTCCGGCTAAGGAGGTAATGGTTATCAATCCGGCTTGGACAAAGCCTTACCTAGACTACCTCATTAATCAGAAGCCGACGGAGGATGAAGTCCTCGCGCGACAGATCGTCAGACGAGCAAGAACCTACACAATAGTTGATGGACAACTCTATAAGAGAAGCGCAAACAGAATTTTTCTGAAGTGCGTCTCAAACGAAGATGGCATTGCAATTTTGAGAGAGATACACCTTGGCGATTGCGGGCATCATGTCGCTCCCAGATCCCTCATTGCAAAGGCTTTTCGGCATGGGTTTTTCTGGCTAACAGCTAAAGAAGACGCTGAGAAAATAGTCAAAACCTGCCACGGTTGCCAATACTACGCCACACAACCTACATGTTTTGTTCACACTTTATATCGTTTTTATGCATTTTCCGGAACTAACCTATTAACGAGATGCCGAAGTGCCAGTTCCTGTTTTCTGCTGTTTTTGGTTTCAGAAATCCTACAAAGGAAATATTCTCGGAATCGGACGAAATCAATGCCCAACATCTTATTTTTCCCGGGACCTTCCAGAAAGCAAAAGGGGGACCAGAGGGGAGCCAGGGGGGCCCCACCCCACAGGGCGGCGCGGCCCAAGGGGGGCGCGCCCCCCTATTGTGGGGAGGCCCCGTGGCCCCCCGACTCCGCCTCTTCGCCTATAAGATGCCCCCTGACCTAAATCCTCAAGACCGATTGACGAAACACCCGAAAACCTTCCAGAGCCGCCGCCATCGCGAAACTCCAATTCGGGGGACAGAAGTCTCTCTTCCGGCACCCTGCCGGGACGGGGAATTTCCCCCGGAAGCCATCTCCACCGCCATCTTCACCGCCATCGCTGTCTCCATGATGAGGAGGGAGTAATTCTCCCCTTGGGCTGAGGGCTCTACCGTAGCTATGTGGTTCATCTCTCTCTTTGTGATCTAGTTGTATTACTCTGGTGATGTTATTAAAGTAGTCTATTCCTCCTCCATGATGTAATGTTGACAGTGTGTGCATCATGAAGTACTTGGTGTAGGTTATGATTGTGATCTCTTGTAGATTATGAAGTTAACTATTACTATGATGCTATTGATGTGATCTATTCCCCCTTTCATAGCTGATGTTGACAGTGTGCATGCTATGTTAGTACTCGGTGTAATTGCGTTGGTCTATCATGCACTCTAAGGTTATTTAAATATGAACATCGAACGTTGTGGAGCTTGTTAACTCCGGCATTGAGGTGCTCTTGTAGCCCTACACAACTAATGGTGTTTGTCATCCAACAAGAGAGTGTAGAGTGGTTTTATTATGTGATCAATGTTGAGAGTGTCCACTAGTGAAAGTATGATCCCTAGGCCTTGTTTCCAAACATCGAATCTCCGTTTATCTCTTGTTATGTTGCATGTTTACTCGCTGCCATATTTTATTCAGATTGCTATTACCACTCATATACATCCATACTACTTGTATTTCACTATCTCTTCGCCGAACTAGTGCACCTATACATCCGACAAGTGTATTAGGTGTGTTGGGGACACAAGAGACTTCTTGTATCGTGATTGCGGGGTTGCTTGAGAGGAATATCTTTGACCTCTTCCTCCCCGAGTTCGATAAACCTTGGGTGATCCACTTAAGGGAAACTTGCTGCTGTTCTACAAACCTCTGCTCTTGGAGGCCCAACACTCGTCTACAGGAATAGAAGCGTGCGTAGACATCAAGCACTTTTACGGCGCCGTTGCCGGGGAGGTAAGGTAAAAGGTATTCACATCCTCCGACTACTAAGCCATTTCCTAGCACTGTTGCCGGTGTGTGAGTGCTCGAAGCTATTTCCTTTAGATCCTGCAATTGCATCTTTTTGTTTCTTTTTTTACACTAGTAAGGCATAATGGAAAATAACAATGAGCTTCTTAATCTTTTTCCTGAGTTAGAATTGTTTGATGCGAAAATTAAAAAACCTATGGAACCTTATTTGCATGCTAGTAGCGATGTTATTAGTATGAATGCAATTACTGCTAATGCTATGGGGAAGCTAGTTTTTGTGATCTTTTTAGTTTCCCATCTTTAGGGGAGAAAATTTGCTCTGATAATACTTTATCTCCCATATGCGATAACTCTAATGATGCTTGTGATATTTTAAATGCACCTACTGAAAGTATTCCATATAAAATCCCTATGAAAATTATTGAACGTGTTGTGGATAACCGCTATGAAGGGGATGGAACTGTCCATCCTGGAGATCATTTACTGTTTTTGCATGAATTATGCGGGTTATTCAAGTGTGCAAGTATCTCTATGGATGAAGTGAAGAAGAAATTATTCTCTATGTCGTTGTCTGGTAAAGCGACGCATTGGTATAAACTGCTGAAGGATGAGCATTCTCTTGATTGGAAGGATATTGTGCCTCTATTTCATTCCAAATTCTATCCTCCAAGTGAAATTCACAAAGACCGAAACCGAATATATAATTTCTGGCCTCATGATGGAGAGAGTATTGCCCAAGCATGGGAGAGATTGAAGTCTTTAATGCTCAAATGCCCCAATCATGAGCTTCCTGGTAATATCATCATTGATAATTTCTATGCAAGACTTTCTTTTCAAGATAAAACCTTGCTGGATACTGCTTGTTCCGGATCATTCACGCGCAATAAAGAAGAGTTTAAATGGGACCTTCTTAATCGGATTCAGGAGAACGCTGAAGATTGGGAGAACGACAAAGGTAAAGAATCAGGTATAAACTATGATTATGAATGCATTGAAACTTTTATGGATACTGGTAAATTTCGAAATATGAGTGCTACCTATGGTCTTGACTCTCAAGTTGCTGCAAATCTTTATAACGTTTTTGCCTCTCATTTTGAATTGCCTAGGAAGAATTTTGATAAGTATCATGAACCTTTTAAAGAGGCTTGTATGAAGGATGAAATTGTTGTTAATGATTGCAATAAACATGCTCAAACTCCTAAGAATGATATTTCCTACAAGCATGTTAATTTTTGTGGAATGCATAGACCTTGTGGAATTAATCAAATCGAAGATGAATATTGTATCCATCATACTAATGAAAAAACTAGAAAGTGGTCTAGGGCGCTAGATGATCTTGGTAAAAAGGTTTGTGTCCTCTATCCTTTTATTTGTGAACTTTGCCATAGAGTGGGTCATTTTAATTTTCAATGCTCCTCCAATGATAATTTGAACCCCATGAGTGCTGCAAATTTGTATTGTGATGATGAAATTACTCCTAATCAGCATGATGAACTTACTTTATTCTTGTGGTGTGAAGAGTTATCAAGAAAAATTTCTTTGTTAGATATTAACGATCTTGATATTGATGATGTCCTGCATGGGTGTTTTTCTTATTGCATTGATAATTGCCATACAAATACTTACATACAAAATATTTTAGAAGATGACACCTTGCCAAAATATGATATGACCGCTGTGTGTTTCAAACTTATTAATGAAAAGGAGGAATCCTCCCAAGTTTCTTCTATTGTCTCTGGAAATAAAGCAGGTTATGTGGAGAAGCCTCTCATCAAGCCTCTCCCTCCTAAAGAAGGGAACGAGGAGAAGGAGAAGGAGAAGAAGAAGAAGGGAACGAAGAAGAAGAAGAAGAAGGGGAATAAAAAGAAAGAGGTAACAGCATATCCCCGCGTGTATGAGATAACGATAGGTAACCGTAAGTATGTTGCTCCTGATGATTATTATGATAATGAATCTGAGTACAATGACCTTCCTATGCCCTTTACCTACATTAGTGATCATGATTTGAAAGAGCACACTACTTTTGATATTGCAAATCTCTGGGAAACTAATTCTGAAAATGATGACATTAATAATTGCCATAGTATCAGTACTATCCATGCTTCCTCCCATAATGATATAGAAAGCTCTAAGCTTGGGGATGAGGTGTTTGAAAATCCTTTTGCTACTTATCCATTATATGTTTGATACATCTCCTTCTAGTAACGATGATGGTATGGTCACAGATGAACATATTGTGAAAGATAACTATTCTATTTCTTATGATGACACTGTGCCCCCAATCTTTGATGATTATTATAAAGAATGCTATGATATAGGTTATAACTATCCTTATGAAACTTGTCATAGTTATGATTGGGTTGCCAAAAACAATTCCCTTAGTATGCAACTTGTTTACCATGTTCAAATTCTTGATAATGATCTTGCTCCAATTACTATTAATGAGAAGAATTCTTCTTATGCCAACATTAATGATACTTTTATGCATATGAACCATGATAAGAATGTTTTAAGTGATGGTTATTGATGACCCACAAGTATAGGGGATCGCAACAGTCTTCGAGGGAAGTAAAACCCAATTTATTGATTCGACACAAGGGGAGGTAAAGAATACTTATAAGCCTTAACAACTGAGTTGTCAATTCAGCTGCACCTGGAAAAGCACTAGTAACAGGGGTGATGTGAAAGCAGCAGTAATATGAGAGCAGTAGTAACGGTAACACAGCAGCAGTAGCAGTAATATGAGAGCAATGGCACCAGAAAATAGTTGATACTACTTCTAATGTCATGTAGAACGAGTATATGATGATGAGAGATGGATCGGGGTTCCCAGCTATCTACGCTAGTGGTAACTCTCCAATAACAAGTGTTGGGTGAACAAATTACAGTTGGGCAATTGATAGGATTGAAATAGCATTAAGACCGAACATCAAGATTATTAATCATGTAGGCATGTTTCCCATATATAGTCATACGTGCTCGCAATGAGAAACTTGTACAACATCTTTTGTCCTACCAGCCGGTGGCAGCCGGGCCTCTAGGGAATCTACTCGGAAATTAAGGTACTCCTTTTAATAGAGCACCGGAGCAAAGCATTAACACTCCGTGAAAACATGTGATCCTCATATCTAAGCCTTCCCCTCCAGTTGTCCCAATTTCTGTCACTTTGGGGCCTTTGGTTCCAGACATAGACATGTGCATACAACTTGTAGATACAATCTAAGCAATAATTATAGAGCATAAATCTAAGATCATGCCACTCGGGCCCTAGTGACAAGCATTAAACACAACAAGATTGCAGCAACAATAACTTCACAAACTTTATAGATAGACTAATCATAATGTAACAATCCATCGGATCCCAACAAACACAACACCGATTACATCGAGATGAATCTCAATCATGTAAGGCAGCTCATGAGATCATTGTATTGAAGTACATGGGGGAGAGAGTACCAACTAGCTACAGCTAGAACCCGTAGTCCATGGGGGAACTACTCACGGAGCATGATGGAGGCGGTGGCGTCGATGGAGATGGCTTCGGGGGCACTTCCCCGTCCCGGCAGGGTGCCGGAACAGAGACTTCTGTCCCCCGAATTGGAGTTTCGCGATGGTGGCGTCGCCCCTGGAGTCTTTCTGGAGTTTCGTCAATTGGTATTGATGTTTTAGTTCAGGACGGCTTAAATAGGCGAAGAGTCGGAGTCGGAGGGCTGACGGGGCCACCACACAATAGGGTGGTGCGGCCAGGGCCTGGGCCGCGCCGGCCACATGTGTGGGCCCCCCAGGGCTCCCCTCTGGCGGCTCTCGGGTGTTCTGGAAGCTTCGTGGAATTCTAAGATGTTGGGCATTGATTTCGTCCAATTCCGAGAATATTTCCTTACTAGGATTTCGAAACCAAAAACGGCAGAAAACAGAAGCGGCACTTCGGCATCTCGTCAATAGGTTAGTTCCGGAAAATGCATAATAATGACATAAAGTGTGTATAAAACATGTGAGTATCATCATAAAAGTAGCATGGAACATAAGAAATTATAGATACGTTTGAGACGTATCAAGCATCCCCAAGCTTAGTTCCTACTCGCCCTCGAGTAGGTAAACGATAACAATGATAATTTCTGAAGTGACATGCTACCAACATAATCTTGATAAATACTATTGTAAAGCATATGAAGTGAATGAAGTGATAGTAAAGATAATGACTAAACAACTGAATCATATAGCAAAGACTTTTCATGAATAGTACTTTCGAGACAAGCATCAATAAGACTTGCATAAGAGTTAACTCATAAAGCAATAAATTCAAAGTAAAGGCATTGAAGCAACACAGAGGAAGATCTAAGTTTCAGCAGTTGCTTTCAACTTTCAACATGTATATCTCATGGATAATTGTCAACACAAAGTAATATGATGAATGCAAATATGCAAGTATGTAAGAATCAATGCACAGTTGACACAAGTGTTTGCTTCTAAGATGAAAGAAGTAGGTAAACTGACTCAACATAAAGTAAAAGAAAGGCCCTTCACAGAGGGAAGCAGGGATTAAATCATGTGCTAGAGCTTTTTAAGTTTTGAAATCATATAGAGAGCGTAAAAGTAAAGTTTTGAGAGGTGTTTGTTGTTGCCAACGAATGGTAATGGGTACTCTAACTACCTCATCAACCAGACTTTCAAGAGCGGCTCCCATGAAGGACGTTATCTCTACCAGCAAGGTAGATCATCCCTCTTCTCTTTTGTTTACACATGTATTTTAGTTTCATTATTTATGGATGACACTCCTCCCAACCTTTTGCTTACACAAGCCATGGCTAACCGAATCCTCGGGTGCCTTCCAACATTCACATACCATGAAGGAGTGTCTATTTGCAAAATTAAGTTGCTTACTGATGAATCGGAGCAAAACATGTGAAGAGAATTATTAATGAAGGTTGATTAATTGGGGGCTGGGAACCCCGCGCCAGATCTTTTTGCAAAATTATTGGATAAGCGGATGTAGCCACTAGTCCATTGTGAAAGTTTGTCAAAAGTAAATGACAAGGTTGAAAGATAAAACACCACATACTTTCTCATGAGCTATAAAACATCAACACAAATTGAGAAGCATTTTGAAGATTTAAAGGTAGCACATGAAGTATTTACTTGGAATGGCAGGAAATACCACATAGTAGGTAGATATGGTGGACACAAATGGCATAGGTTTTGGCTCAAGGTTTTGGATGCACAAGAAGCATTCCCTCTCAGTACAAGGCTTTGGGCTAGCAAGGTTGTTTGAAGCAAACACAAGTATGAACCGGTACAGACAAAACTTACATAAGAACATATTGCAAGCATTATAAAACTTTACACTTGTCTTCCTTGTTGCTCAAACACTTCTACTAGAAAATATCTAGACCTTAGAGAGACCAATCATGCAAACCAGTTTCAACAAGCTCTACGGTATTTCTCCACTAATAGGTTTAAACTACATGATGCAAGAGCTTAATCATGATCTACTTGAGAGCTCAAAACAATTTCCAAGTATCAAATTATCCAAGACAATATGAAGCATTTTCTTTTCCAACCAAATAGCAATAAATGCAATAGCTTCCAACTTTTATCATTGAACATTAAAAGTAAAACGAAGAACACGAGTGTTCATATGAAAACGCGGAGCGTGTATCTCTCCCACACAAGGATTGCTAGGATCCAATCTTATTCAAACATAAACAAAAATAAAAACACACAGATGCTCCAAGTAAAGAACATATGATGTGACCGAATAAAAATATAGTTTCAATAGAAGAACCTGATAAGTTGATGAAGAAGGGGATGCCTTGGGCATCCCCAAGCTTAAACAGCTTGAGTCTTCTTGAAATATGCAGGGATGAACCAAGGGGGCATCCCCAAGCTTAGACTTTTCACTCTTCTTGATCATATATCATCCTCCTCTCTTGACCCTTGAAAACTTCCTTCACACCAAACTTCTCATAAACTTCATTAGAGGGGTTAGTACTCAAAAAACTTTAATCCACTTTAGCCACTGTAGTGACACATTGCAAGAACTCAATAAAACATTAGCTACAGCTCTCCACGTCTAGAAAACCTTGCTTAAAGTCCACAAGAGACAATGCAAAAAACAGAGACAGAATCTGTCAAAACAGAACAGCCAGTAAACACGAATTTTTAAGAGGTACTTCCGTTGGTCAAATCAGAAAACTCAAAACTAATGAAAGTTTCATACATATCTGAGGATCACTCACGTAAATTGGCATATTTTTCTGAGTTACCTACAGAGAATCATACCCAGATTCGTGACGGCAAGAAATCTGTTTCTGCGCAGAAATCCAAATCTAGCATCAACCTTCTATTAGAGACTTCACTTGGCACAACATTGCAATAAAATAAAGACACTAGTAGGAAAATGCTTATAGGTGGAGCTTAGTTCTGTGGCGCACCAAGAAAAATGCGCCACAGAAAGTTTTTTTGTGGCGCACGAGGAGGTGTGCGCCACAAAAATAGCTTATTTCTGTGGCGCATTGCTGAACCGTGCGCCACAGAAATTATGTGGGGCCCACATCCTGGCACCCCCAATTATTAGCGTAGGTATTTCTGTGGCGCACACTGATGACCCACAAGTATAGGGGGTGTATCGTAGTATCTTCGATAAGTAAGAATGTCGATCCCAACGAGGAGCAGAAGGTGTTGACAAGCAGTTTCGATGAAGGTTTCACTTGTAAATGCTCACGAGACAAGTATTCAGGGGGTTTTGATGTAACAGATGAATAAAATACGAGTAGGTAAAATGCGAGAGAAATAATTGCAGCGAGTGGCCCAATCCTTTTTAGCACAAAGGACAAGCCGGTTTGTTTACTTATAATGACCAAACGTTCTCGAGGACACACGGGATTTTAGTCTAGTGCTTTCGCTACATACGGTTGATTAATCTTCATTGTTTTGATAAGTGTTGTGTGGGTGAACCTGTGCTAATGTACCGCCCTTCCTAGGACTAATACATACTTGTGATTATACCCCTTGCAAGCATCCGCAACTACAAGAAAGTAATTAAGATAAATCTAACCACGGCCTTAAACTACGAGATCCTGCGATCCCTCCTGCATCGATATACCAACGGGGGTTTAGGTTTCGTCACTCCGGCAACCCCGCAATTGGCAAACGAGTACAAGATGCATTCCCCTAGGCCCATAAATGGTGAAGTGTCGTGTAGTCGACGTTCACACGACACCACTAGAAGAATAACACCACAACTTAAATATCATAACATTGAATATTACTCAACCATAGTTCACTACTAACATTTAGACTTCACCCATGTCCTCAAGAACTAAACGAACTACTCACGAGACATCATATGGAACATGATCAGAGGTGATATGATGATGGATAACAATCTGAACATAGACCTTGGTTCAATGGTTTCACTCAATAGCATCAACAACAAGTAGAAATCAGTACCGGGAGAGTTTCCCCTATCAAACAATCAAGATCAAACCCAAATTGCTACAGCGGTGACGATGTCCAGCGGTGGAGATGGCGGTGATGATGGTGGAGATGATGATGATGGTGATGGAGATGATGTCCAGCTCGATGGCGGTGACGATGGCGTCGATTTCCCCCTCCCGGAGGGGAATTTCCCCGGCGGATTCCTGCCCGCCGGAGAGCTCTTTTCTCTCTGGTGTTCTCCGCCCCGCAGAGGCGGCTGTAACCCTTCGTGAGGATTCCTCTGTGGCTTAGGTCTTCGGGACGAAGGGTTTCACGAAGAAAAGGAGGCGAAAGAGGCCGAGGGGGCCCCACACCACATGGTGGCGCGGCCAGGCCCATGGGCCGCGCCACCCTATGGTGTGGGCCCACCATGGGTCCAGCTGGCTCCCCCTTCGGCTTCCTCCGTCATACGGAAAAATAGGAGTTTTGGTAAAACTTCCTTCCACAATTGATCTTCCGAAATATTGCATCTGACGGTGCTTTTTCCAGCGAGAATCCTGGCTCCGGTGCTCGATCTCCAAATAATCATGAAACATGCAAAATAGATGAAATAACATAAGTATTGTGTCCCAATATGAAATATATCAATGAATAACGAGCAAATTATGATATAAAATAGTGATGCAAATTGGACGTATCAACTCCCCCAAGCTTAGACTTCGCTTGTCCCCAAGCGAAACTGAACTTCAGTAAACGAGGTCCACATGTTTATGGAGTGAAGAGTCGATAAATAAAATACGGACAAGAAGCATCATATTCATTCACACAAGACATTATAGTAAACAACTTCCTCATATAACTCAATCTTGAAACAAGTATAAGGTAGTCACAAATAAAGGTGCATAAGGAATCATAATTGGTGATGGCAAACTTTGTTCTTGGTCAGAGAACATTTAACAGATTATATTCATCTATTGAGCAGCGCTCTCATATCAAAGCTTATGGTAAACTTGCATACTCAATCATATTAATCATTGATGACTTTCAAAGCTATATTCATTCAGGTAAAACTTGTACTAAACAAGAAAGAGTAAAGACATGATGAAGCAAATCACAATATAATGGTTTAATCACAACAACTCAAATGCTTGCTTGAGATGGAGGGAAATAGGTTTCTTGACTCAACATAAAGTAAAAGACAGGCCCTTCGCAGAGGAAGCAGAGATTAAATCATGTGCTAGAGCTTTTCAGTTTTGAAATCATATAAAGAGAATAAAAGTAAAGTTTTGAGAGGTGTTTGTTGTTGTCAACAGTTGGTAGCGGGTACTCTAACCCCCTTGCCAAACAAACCTCCAAAGAGCGGCTCCCATGAAGGACGTTATCTCTACCGGCAAGGTAGATCATCCCTCTTCTCTTTTGTTTACACATGTATTTTAGTTTATTTTAAGGGTGACACTCCCCCCAACCTTTGCTTACACAAGCCATGGCTAACCGAATCCTCGGGTGCCTTCCAACAATCTCATACCATGGAGGAGTGTCTATTGCAAAATTAAGTTGCTTACGATGAATCGGGGCAAAACATGTGAAGAGAATTATTAATGAAAGTTGATTAATTGGGGCTGGGAACCCCGTTGCCAGCTCTTATTGCAAAATTATAGGATAAGTGGATGAAGCCACTAGTCCATTAGTGGAGGCTGCCTAACAAGGCTGAAAGATAAAACACCACATACTTCCTCATGAGCTATAAAACATTGACACAAATAAAGAGTAATAAGTTTTGAATTGTTTAAAGGTAGCACATGAAGTATTTACTTGGAATGGC
>NC_061510.1:108206454-108217985 GCF_022539505.1 Lolium rigidum
ATACTCCCTTTTTTCAAAAATATAAGATGTTTTAGAAATTATAAAGTAAACTAAATGCACACCATAATGAGTAAATCTATATACCAAAAGTAGACTAGATACATATCAAAATAGATAAAACTACAAAAAGCTAAAAAAAATTATATCAGTTAAGGGAGGAAGTATTTTACCTAGTTTTTTTTTAATCACCACCCCATCTTCTGACCTCTCCAATGCCTCTCTTCTCTTCCTCTCTGGTCGACTCCCTACTGGAGCTCCACAGTGCCCTTCTCCTTTGATTGGTTTTGGGAAAGATGAGGGAGAAGGAGAGGCATATGCGTGTCTATGGGCGCGTTTGGTAACCTGCAGCCCCCCTGGCTCGCATGGGGGGAGCAAATTTCAGCCCGTTTGGATGCCTGGGCCGAGTCACGTTGTCGCATGAACCGGTTCTCAAAGCAGTGTCAGGCTAGGCCCTGGAGCAACGCCCGGTTCGGCAGTTTCCAGCGGTGCAAGCAAATCTCCATGCCCGCTGATGCAAAAGGGAATCTTCGGCGCACGGGCGGAGACGAGAATGGAGATGGCGGGAACTGCGGCGCGCATCGGTGAAAAGCGAAAAGGGGGGCGGGAAGGATTCCGTCACCTCCCGACGCGCCCCATGGCCTATTTCTACCCCTCCTCCACTGTCCCCCCCCCAAATTTCGAGCTCCTCGTCCAGTCGGCAAGCAGGTAAGAGCCGCACGCATCTCCGGTCGGCGACGGTTGCAGCAGCGGCGGCGGCGGTGGCGAGTACATCTGGGCTACCTCCTGGTCCAGCGCATCTTCACCTCCGGCCATGACTGTAAGTCATCCTTTATCCCCGTACCGCGGCAATGTTTAGATCTAGGTTAGGAGTAGTCAGATCTTGTCTAGGGTTTGGTCTTGTAGCAGGGGTTAGTTCGGATTGAGGTGAGCTATCATGATCTTGCTAGGATTCGACAGTTCCAGTTGGTACTGCCATGGTGTTCTCAAGGGTTTGGTCTTGTAGCAGGGGTTAGTCCAATGATCTGCTTGTGTGATTTAGGATGAACTTGTCCGGTTGCTACCGTTGCCATGACCTGCTTGGTTGATTTATGATGAACTTGTCCGGTTGCTAACGTTGCCATGAACTGCTTGTCTGATTTAGGATGTACATTGATGTGTGTAGGACTCCTTCTGCGATGACTTTAGCCAGGCGCTTGTCTGCGTTGGGGAGTCACAGATCCCTTCCCAAGTTCCCGATTCGCAGCCCACGTTCGAGTCCAATGTCACCCCTCTGCCCGTGTCTGACCTGGTGGCTCAGGTAGCGGCATAGGTGGCTGCTAGGTTGGCCACCACTAAGAAGAACAAGAACCGCAGGGAAGTGGAGAAGGCCCTGAAGTCCGGGCAGGAAAGGAATGCCACCATGAAATGGCTTCCATTCATGTCTAGCTTCCTGTTGGAGAAGATGTGTG
Source organism: Lolium rigidum (assembly GCF_022539505.1). Lineage (NCBI taxonomy): Eukaryota > Viridiplantae > Streptophyta > Magnoliopsida > Poales > Poaceae > Lolium > Lolium rigidum. The sequence goes on from NC_061510.1 coordinate 108,207,903, forward strand.
GCTTGATCCGGAGCGGGGTGCGTACGACAAAGGCTTCAAGGAAGTCCTTCGAATTCCGTGGCTAAGAGCCTAGCTGAGCACTGTGGTGTCTCCGTCTGCTCCACTCAGGTGTACAACCACCTGAGGAAGTGGAGGCAGAGGTGGCTTAGCAGGCTCCACGATCTAAGCGGTGCTCAGTGGTGCGAGGACACCAAGTCCATCGTCCTTGAGGGTGAGCACTACTGCGGGCACGTCGCGGTGAGCACCTCAATAACTCAGTCCTCCTCACTAACTTTTGTGATCAGCCACGAGCACAACTAACATCATTGTCCCTTCGTATCGTAGGATCACCCAAAGGACGCGGAGTTCCTCAATGTGCCCATCACCAACTACGACGAGATGCACACCATCTTCTCCTTCGCCCTCGCCACCGGCAAGTACGCCATGGGATCCAGTGAGCCCCTAGGCTCTGCTGCCCCTGCACCTGAGGATGCTGATACCCAGGAGTCTGATACGGTGAACCTCGATGCTGACAAGCCAGCCAACGCGCCTGAGAAGCTGACCGCCGGCAAGAGGAAGAGAGGTGCCTTCGCGGACGACGAGCTGGTGGCCTTCACCAACATGACTGTTGCTGTGAAGGAGGTCGCACGGGCCATCAGGGCGAACTAGCCCACGGACATGCACCCTGACACGCGTACAATGCGGTCATGGACATGATTGGCTTCACCGAGGATGATCTGATGGCCACCCTCGGCCACCTTGTCGACCACAAGGCCCAAGGATCCAGCTTCGTCGGCATGATCCAGCCACACCGTGTCCTCTGGCTAAGGAACTACCTTGGCAAGTACCACGACAAGGTGTAGTGGTGCCCTTGAGGGGGTGCTTCAGGGATGCATGCATGGAGATGGTGATGATGATGATGTGATGATGTATATTCTGGCAGTAGCTAAGATGAAAACATTTGGCCCCCTTTTTGTAAGTATGATGAGGTGGTATATACTAACCCCTCAGGTCATGGTGAACTTTGCGGTGTTCTGTTGAGACACCCACTTTTGTTGTGGTGGTATGACGACACCACGGTAGTGTAGGATAAACTTCTGATTGACTTTTGGAATGATATGCATGCCCCTGTTACTTTCAGATTTGTTGTCAACACTTGTCTTGTTCTATTGCTCATTTCTGCATTGCTTCATTGTTGTGATTGATAACTTCTTCTTATGCCATTCTAGTGGTATGTGGTGTTTCGCGGGCGGGTTCGAGGAATCTACAGCTCATGGAGAGTCTGTCAAGACCAGGTCAATGGCTACTCCAACAACAACTACCGAGGATATGCAACATTGGAGGAGGCAAAGCAAGATCACCTCACCTACCTGGAAGAGGAGCTCCTGGAAGACCAGGCCATCGATGATGCAGTGCCATTAGCACAGCTGCCGCCAGAGGAAGTACAAGCTCTACAAGGAGCACTGATGTCTACGCACGCTTCTATTCCTGTAGACTGTGTTGGGCCTCCAAGAGCAGAGGTTTGTAGAACAGCAGCAAGTTTTCCCTTAAGTGGATCACCCAAGGTTTATCGAACTCAGGGAGGAAGAGGTCAAAGATATCCCTCTCAAGCAACCTTGCAATCACGATACAAGAAGTCTCTTGTGTCCCCAAAACACCTAATACACTTGTCAGATGTATAGGTGCACTAGTTCGGCGAAGAGATAGTAAAACACAGGTGGTATAGATGGTGGTAATATTGCAGGAAGTAAAGATGCAGTAAAACAGTAAACAAGCGGTGCCAGAAAATAGCTTGCTGGCGTGGGAAGCAATTCTCTGTGGTGTAACTTATTCGGAAACAAGGCCTAGGGATCATACTTTCACTAGTGGACACTCTCAACATTGATCACATAACTGAATAAACAAATACTACTTTCTCTACACTCTCTTGTTGGATGACAAACACCATTCATTGTGTAGGGCTACAAGAGCACCTCAATGCTCAGGAGTTAACAAGCTCCACAACATTCAATGTTCATATTTAAATAACCTTAGAGTGCATAATAGATCATTGCAATTATACCGAGAACTAACATAGCGCACACACTGTCACCATTACACTATGAAAGGGGGAATAGATCACATCAATACTATCATAGTAATAGTTAACTCCATAATGTACAAGAGATTACAATCATAGCTTATACCAAGTACTACATGATGCACACACTGTCACCATTACATCATGAAGGAGGAATAGACTACTTTAATAACATCACTAGAGTAGCACATAGATGATATTCAACTAGATCACAAAGCTCATGATCACATAAAGATCACATGGAAGAGAGAGATGAACCACATAGCTACCGGTACAGCCCTTAGCCTCGAGGGAGAACTACTCCCTCCTCATCATAGGAGACAGCAGCGGCGATGAAGATGGCGGTGGTGTCGATGGAGACGCCTTCCGGGGGCACTTCCCCGTCCCGGCGGCGTGCCGGAACAGAGACTCCTATCCCCCAGATCTTGGCTTCGCGATGGTGGTGGCTCTGGAAGGTTTCTCGTACCGTGGCTTATTCTCTTAGGGTTTTCGCGTCAGAGTCCTTAAGTAGGCGGAAGGGCAGCCTCGGAGGGGCCCTGGTGGGACCATACAATAGGGGGGCACGCCCCACCCTTTGGCCGCGCCGCCCTGGCGTGTGGGGCCCCCTGGCTCCCCTCTGGTCTCTCTCCGGTGTTCTGGAAGCTTCGTGTAAAAATAAGATACTGGGCTTTGATTTCGTCCAATTCCGAGAATATTTCCTTACTAGGATTTCTGAAACCAAAAACATCAGAAAACAGGAACTGGCACTTCGGCATCTTGTCAATAGGTTAGTTCCGGAAAATGCATAATAATGACATAAAGTGTGTATAAAACATGTGTGTATCATCATAAAAGTAGCATGGAACATAAGAAATTATAGATACGTTTGGGACGTATCAAGCATCCCCAAGCTTAGTTCCTACTCGCCCTCGAGTAGGTAAACGATAACAAAGATAATTTCTTAAGTGACATGCTATAATAATCTTGATCATACTATTGTAAAGCATATGAGATGAATGAAGTGATTCAAAGCAATGGTAAAGACAATGAGTAAACAACTGAACCATATAACAAAGACTTTTCATGAATAGTACTTTCAAGACAAGCATCAATAAGACTTGCATAAGAGTTAACTCATAAAGCAATAGAGTCAAAGTAGAAGGTATTGAAGCAACACAAAGGGTGATTAAGTTTCAGCAATTGCTTTCAACTTGTAACATGTATATCTCATGGATAGTTGTCAACATAAAGCAATATAACAAGTGCAATAGGTAAACATGTAAGAATCAATGCACACAGGTTGACACAAGTGTTTGCTTCTAAGATAGAAAGAAGTAGGTAAACTGACTCAACATAAAGTAAAAGAATGGCCCTTCGCAGAGGGAAGCATGGATTACTATTTTTGTGCTAGAGCTTTTATTTTGAAAACATAGAAGCAATTTTGTCAACGGTAGTAATAAAGCATATGCGTTATGTATAAGATATCCTATAATTTGCAAGCCTCATGCATAGATTACCAATAGTGCCCGCACCTTGTCCTAATTAGCTTGGATTAACATGGATTATCATTGCATAACATATGTTTCAACCAAGTGTCACAAAGGGGCACCTCTATGCCGCCTATACAGAGGTCTAAGGAGAAAGTTCGCATTGGATTTCTCGCTTTTGATTATTCTCAACTTAGACATCCATACCGGGACAACATAGACAATAGATAATGGACTCCTCTTTAATGCATAAGCATTCAACAACAGATAAAATTCTCATAAGAGATTGAGGATTAATTGTCCAAACTGAAACTTCCACCATGGATCATGGCTTTAGTTAGCGGCCCAATGTTCTTCTCTAACAATATGCATACTCAAACCATTTGATCATGAAAATCGCCCTTACTTCAGACAAGACGAACATGCATAGCAACTCACATGATATCCAACAAAGGTGTAATAGTTGATGGCGTCCCCAGAAACATGGTTACCGCTCAACAAGCAACTTATAAGAAATAAGATACATAGCAACATATTCAATACCACAATAGTTTTTAAGGCTATTTTCCCATGAGCTATATATTGTAAAGACAAAGAATAGAATTTTAAAGGTAGCACTCAAGTAATGTACTTTGGAATGGCAGAGAAATACCATGTGGTAGGTAGGTATGGTGGACACAAATGGCATTGTTTTTGGCTCAAGGATTTGGATGCACGAGAAGAATTCCCTATCAATACAAGGCTAGGCTAGCAAGGTTGTTTGAAGCAAACTCAAGTATAAAACGGTGCAGCAAGACTCACATATGAACATATTGTAAGCATTATAAGACTTTACATCGTCTTCCTTGTTGTTCAAACACCTTAACCAGAAAATATCTAGACTCTAGAGACCAATCATGCAAACCAAATTTTAACAAGCTCTATGTAGTTCTTCATTAATGGGTACAAAGTACATGATGCAAGAGCTTAAACATGATTTATATGAGCACAACAATTGCCAAGTATCAAATTATTCAAGACATTATACCAATTACCACATGAAGCATTTTCTGTTTCCAACCAAATAGCAATTAACGAAGCGGTTTTCAACTCCGCCATGAACATTAAAGATAGAACTAAGAACACTAGTGTTCATATGAACAAGCGGAGCGTGTCTCTCTCCCACACAAGCATGAATTTATTCAAACAAAACAAAACAAACAGACGCTCCAAGTAAAGTACATAAGATGTGACCGAATAAAAATATAATTTCAAGAGAAGAAACCTGATAAATTGTTGATGAAGAAGGGGATGCCTTGGGCATCCCCAAGCTTAGACGCTTGAGTCTTCTTGAAATATGCAGGGATGAACCACGGGGCATCCCCAATCTTAGACTTTTCACTCTTCTTAATCATATATCATCCTCCTCTCTTGACCCTTGAAAACTTCCTCCACACCAAACTCGAAACAAACTCATTAGAGGGTTAGTGCATAATCAAAAATTCACATGTTCAGAGGTGACACAATAATTCTTAACACTTCTGGACATTGCACAAAGCTACTGGAAGTTAATGGAACAAAGAAATCCATCAAACATAGCAAAACAGGCAATGCGAAATTAAAGGCAGAATCTGTCAAAACAGAACAGTCCGTAAAGACGAATTTTTCTGGGGCACTTAACTTGCTCAGATGAAAAAGCTCAAATTGAATGAAAGTTGCGTACATATCTGAGGATCACGCACGTAAATTGGCATATTTTTCTGAGTTACCTACAGAGAATTCTACTCAAATTCGTGACAGCAAGAAATCTGTTTCTGCGCAGTAATCCAAATCTTGTATTGACTTTACTATCAAAGACTTTACTTGGCACAACAATGCAATAAAATAAAGATAAGGAGAGGTTGCTACAGTAGTAACAACTTCCAAGACACAACAAAATAGTAGCAAAATAAAGACATGGGTTATCTCCCAAGAAGTGCTTTCTTTATAGCCATTAAGATGGGCTCAGGTAATTTTAATGATGCTCGCGCAAGAAATAAGAGTTGAAGCAAAAGAGAGCATCAAGAAGCAAATTCAAAACACATTTAAGCCTAACCCACTTCCTATGAAAAGGAATCTTGTAAATAAACAAATTCATGAAGCATAATGCAACAAGCATAGGAAGATAAAACAAGAGTAACTTCAAGATTCTCAACACAAAGAGGGGAAACTTAATATTATTAAGATGCATATAACCATATTTCTCTCTCTCATAATAACTTTCAGTGGCATCATGAACAAACTCAACAATATAAGTATCACATAAAGCATTCTTATTCACATGCATAAAAGTATCATTACTCTCCACATAAGCATAATCAATTTTATTAGTTGTAGTGGGAGCAAATTCAACAAAGTAGCTATCATTATTATTCTCATCAAGTGTAGGAGGCATATTATAATCATAATAAAATTTACTCTCCATAGTAGGCGGCACCAAAAGACCACTATCATTATAATCATCATAAATAGGAGGCAAAGTATCATCAAAGAAAATTTTCTCCTCAATGCTTGGGGGACTAAAAATGTCATGCTCATCAAAACCAGCTTCCCCAAGCTTAGAATTTTCCATATCATTAGCAACAATGGTGTTCAAAGCGTTCATACTAATATCATTGCTACTAGCATGCAAATAAGGTTCCATAGGTTTTTAAATTTTCGCATCAAACCATCCATGTCTTAACTCAGGAAATAGATTAAAAAGCTCATTGTTGTTTTCCATTATGCCTAACTAGTGTAAACAAGAAACAAAAAGATGCAATTGCAGGATCTAAAGGAAATAGCTTCGAGCACTTACAACGGCAACAGAAAATAACTTAGTTACCTGGGACCGGAGTATGAGTGCCTTTTACCTTACCTCCCCGGCAACGGCGCCGTGAAAATAGCTTGATGTCTACGCACGCTTCTATTCCCGTAGACAGTGTTGGGCCTCCAAGAGCAGAGCTTTGTAGAACAGCAGCAAGTTTTCCCTTAAGTGGATCACCCAAGGTTTATCGAACTCAGGGAGGAAGAGGTCAAAGATATCCCTCTCAAGCAACCCCGCAATCACGATACAAGAAGTCTCTTGTGTCCCCAACACACCTAATACACTTGTCAGATGTATAGGTGCACTAGTTCGGCGAAGAGATAGTAAAACACAGGTGGTATAGATGGTGGTAATATTGCAGGAAGTAAAGATGTAGTAAAACAAGAAACAAGCGGTGCCGAGAAAATAGCTTGTCGGCGTGGGAAGCAATTCTCTGTGGTGTAACTTATTCGGAAACAAGGCCTAGGGATCATACTTTCACTAGTGGACACTCTCAACATTGATCACATAACTGAATAAACAAATACTACTTTCTCTACACTCTCTTGTTGGATGAAAAACACCATTCATTGTGTAGGGCTACAAGAGCACCTCAATGCCGGAGTTAACAAGCTCCACAACATTCAATGCTCATATTTAAATAACCTTAGAGTGCATAATAGATCATTGCAATTATACCGAGAACTAACATAGCGCACACACTGTCACCATTACACTATGAAAGGGGGAATAGATCACATCAATACTATCATAGTAATAGTTAACTCCATAATCTACAAGAGATTACAATCATAGCTTATACCAAGTACTACATGATGCACACACTGTCACCATTACATCATGAAGGAGGAATAGACTACTTTAATAACATCACTATAGTAGCACATAGATGATATTCAACTAGATCACAAAGCTCATGATCACATAAAGATCACATGGGAGAGAGAGATGAACCACATAGCTACCGGTACAGCCCTTAGCCTCGAGGGAGAACTACTCCCTCCTCATCATAGGAGACAGCAACGGCGATGAAGATGGCGGTGGTGTCGATCGAGACGCCTTCCGGGGGCACTTCCCCGTCCCGACGACGTGCCGGAACAGAGACTCCTGTCCCCCAGATCTTGGCTTCGCGATGGCGGTGGCTCTGGAAGGTTTCTCGTACCGTGGCTTATTCTCTTAGGGTTTTCGCGACGGAGTCCTTAAGTAGGCGGAAGGGCAGCCTCGGAGGGGCCCTGGTGGGACCACACAATAGGGGGGCGCGCCCACCCCTTGGCCGCGCCGCCCTGGCGTGTGGGGCCCCGGCTCCCCTCTGGTCTCTCTCCGGTGTTCGGAAGCTTCGTGGAAAAATAAGATACTCGGGCTTTGATTTCATCCAATTCCGAGAATATTTCCTTACTAGGATTTACGAAACCAAAAACAGCGAGAAAACGAGAACCGGCACTTCGGCATCTTGTCAATAGGTTAGTTCCGGAAAATGCATAATAATGACATAAAGTGTGTATAAAACATGTGTGTATCATCATAAAAGTATCATGGAACATAAGAAATTATAGATACGTTTGGGACGTATCAAGCACCACCGGAGGTACGTCCCAGCCGGGTCAAAGATTACATCATCGCCTTCCTCATCGTGGTGATCATGAGGATCGTGTTCTTCTAAGTGGTGTATGATCGTATGTAATATGCCATGGCATGGTAATCTCACCCTATTTGAATTGTGGTAAGGATATGAAACTGTGATTTGAGCAACCAAACAGCTGATTCATGTTTTCCTCCCTGCAACATGAGCTAAAAACGGACAATCAAATGATGGGGCCTGGGTTCCTTCTCCGGCGCGCAAAAGGCCGCACAGGCTACCACATGACCCGCCGAAAGTGTCCCATAGCCCGTTCTCAACGCGCAATGCCTCCCATCTCGCTGCGCCAGGCATGCAGGAATCCGGCCCAGGCAACGAAACGAGCCCTATGTTTTGAACAAGGAGAAGACCAGCTGCCTCTTCTTTCCCATTCCCCTATGCAAGCACGAACCCCACGACCCCTCTCAACCTATGATCACTCCTGGAGACAGCCCTAGCTCGACCTGGTCCTATGCCCAAGCCTATACCCGTTTGGACACATCTAATTCTCCGTCTAGAAATATAAGATTGTTTAGTTGTTTTTAGAGTAGGCTAGATACAAACTAGAACTGGTGAGCTTATACACTAAAAGTAGACTAGATACACACCAAAATGGGTGAATTAAAACAAAAGACAAAACGTCTTATATATACGCACGGAGGGAGTAGTATGGCATGTGGGTCTTGGAGCTTTTCAACCCGCACCACTGCGCCACTAGGGTTCCCTGCATAACCTCTCTGCCATCACCCACTCCCGAGGCACACGCCGCTCCCAATCTCTCTCCCCCGTGCTCGACCTGCTCATGAACACCACGACCCTGGGCCCTGTTGCGTTCCCAAACCTACGTGGTGCACCAGCGGCCCTGCAAATCTCCAGGAATAGAAGGCATTGTGACACTATCTCGACGTTGTTTATCTTACTCACTTGTGGTATCTACGTCTCGCACGCCCCATCAAACAACTTAGAGCATCTCCAACAGAGGCGCTATAACGCGCGCGCGCTAAAATAACTGCTAGTATAGCGCGGGGGGGGGGTAATTTTTCGCCCTCCGGCAGGCGCGACAAACTAGTGCGTGCTGTAAACTTTTTCACATGCGCGGAATTTTGCCCCTTCCGAGACTGAGAACTGGTACATCCAATCGAGCGCGCGCTATCTCTCTCTCTCTCGCGCGCACGAACACCCAACTGCCGCCCTGAAAGTTCCCCCGCGCCCTCTTCTTCCCCATTTTAGCCACCGCGCACCCCGTGCTTCCGTTGTAGATCCGCGGCCGCCGCGCACCCACGAAGCTTCCCCCAGCTCGCTGCTGGCGCGTGCTGCCGCTGCTCCCTGTCCCTTGGTGTCGCCGGTGCCGCGCCCCTGTCCACAGCCGTGATGTCGTCGAGAAGCCTCGTCGCACGGTTGCGCGCTAGCGCGCGACGAGCTCGGCTGAATCGCATGGTATGTTTCCGATTCCGCGCCGGGTAGTTGAGAGATATGGTGGATGGAACAAATTGAATTAAATTTGTACATATTATAGAGGTATGATTCTTCCGATGATGAATTTGATATGGAGGAAGAAGATGACATGATGATGCTATTGGCATTACAAGCACTACAAGAAAAGTTCTGATAGACAACGTCTCAAAATCGTCCGCTAAGGAGTATTTTTCGTCGCCTATGGGCCTAACCCGACGATATGGGTTCTGTTGTCGAAACTGCGTCAGGCAAAGTCCTACGACGATTTTTTTCGGTCCGTCGCGCTTGGGCGCCCTTCCGCCACGGAAAATCGGACCGTTGCCCAAGTGTTTCCGGGAGCCCGTTGACTGCTGACGTCATGCAAACTGACACGTGGCGGACGCCGTTAAGCGGCGTTAACGGCGTTAACCAGCTGAAACCCCGTGGTAGATGGTAGGCCCACACGAGGCTCGCCACGTCTTAAGCGGCCGGCCCATTAAGTTTACGGGCCGGGCCAGCTGACTTAGTTTGACCGGTCAACTATATAGTCGGGCTCGGTCCATTAGTTACGTGGGCGGGCCTAAACTCTAAGGTTGGCTCGGTCCAAAGACTAATGGGCCGCCCACTAAGCATGCGGGCCGGGCCGAATGCACTCGTTTGACCGGTCAACGAGCAAAAGGGCCGG
>NC_061510.1:108218085-108254778 GCF_022539505.1 Lolium rigidum
TATTAGGGATTTCTATTTTCGTGCCCTCGGTTCCTTAGTTGTGCTCGGCTTTTCCCCAGCCCCTTAGTTTTTCCTCGGCTTTACCCTAGCCTTTGTCCGAAGACCCGCAGAAGGAGCTCGGACGGAAGGAATCCGTTTATTTGGACGTTCGTGGCCGACGTGTTGCGCCGCGTCGTCTGTGGGGCCGCGTCGTGTGGGGCCGCGTCGCGTGGGGCTGGTAGAAAGGGACAGCGTGGGACAGGACGAGAAGCGTTTGGTTGCACGTGAGCAGGAGCTGGGTTTTGTCTCTCTCGGCCCAAATTGGCATTTTTAAGAGCACCTTTTCCCCTCTTTCTCTCTCTGTCTTTTTCACCAAATTAGTATCAAATCTAGAGAAGCTTCTATTTCCGTCTTTCTTCAATATGGCAGCAAATCTAGTAGCAAATCTCTGGGGTTATTTATGCCTTTTGGCCCTCGTTTTTTGCCCAATATGGCAGCAAATCTAGTAGCAAATCTAGAAGCTATTATATGATAAATTCACAAGCAGCATAATCGAGAAAACTAAGTATAATACATAGGTAAACTGCATACAGCAGCCAAAAGCATCCAATAACATTGTTAATGTTCACGACAAACTAAGCTGCAAAAATATACAAGATCACGCACGCAATGTATGGACAACAAGAAGATTAGGATGAATGAATTTGTTCTTCATTCCTCCTCATATATTTCTCCGTCGCTCCATTCGTGCAATTCCCCAAGGAAATATTCATTGAACTCCTTCCGTCTGCAGTGTGAGGCCAATACATCCTCCAAACGGTATGGCCTGTGTTCATTTCTCAAACCGTAGAATCCTATTCTATCCACACGTAGTGGCCACTCATCCCGTGCATTTGTATCATGAGAGTACGCTCCGATATAACCCAAATCCGTGTAGTAGATGCTGCCAGGTTGAAGTGTCGGGTACACTCGGTGTCGACGGAGATACACCGGATATAATTCACGAAGAAGGCATTACCGCCAATGTTAGTGACCGGATGGAGAGAGCGGCTCCGAGTGTCCACACGGTACACCAATGGTTTGCCCGCCAAAGCCGCGCTGACCAACAACACAAGCAGCAGATCACCATCCGACTCCACAAGGTAGAACTTCGACGTCCAAGTTCTGGAAATGAAATTAGTGTCTCCATCTTGACAGGTGCTCGCGCGCTGCTGCAACCTGTATATTGGTGCACACTATTCTTCCGATCTCAAAATTGTCCGCAGCTATCGCATACAGTTCACCATTGAACGGGGTAATGCAACGGAAACCATGGTTCTTGATCGAAAATCTTCCTTCTCCCCAATCCCCATCTTCATTTATATCCTTAGTTGGAGTGCTCTCATCGACCCAACCAATTTCCGGCGGGTAATGTGTGGCAACGAAGACCATAGTCGGGGATTTGATAACAGCGACTGATTTCAGAAAAACAGATGGCATCCGCGCCTCAAACATCGTGTTCGATTTCTTTGTGAGTGGGTTCAGCAGCCGTATCTTGTGCGGTGGGTTCTTCTGGGCAAGCACGATGACGCCACGGGAAAAGCCGAGGAAGTAGAATCTAAAATATATTGAAAAGATAACATTCAGCACTAAGATTGAAAATAAGATCTATGGTGACGCCACGGGAAAAGCCGAGGAATTTGAACCTTGCACGAACTGCAGATAGATCTATGGTGACGTAGCGGGATGTGCCGAGATGGAGGAAGGTGAACTCAGCGGCGCGTGGAAGGGCGTGGTGTAGCATGATCCATTCGTGCAGGTGCACGTCGGGATCAGGTAAACCTGAGCGCCAATTTCTACAGACTTGCCTCATAGCGAGTAGCTGTCCACGTACTCCTCTTTGGCCAATAAGCATTCGCCGATCTTGTGAAGTGGTCCGTCGGCCGTGAGACCGGCCCGGTTCACCGGAGGCGCCGCGCTTGGATGCGCCGCCCTCGGATGCGCCGCCCTCGGAGGCGACGGGCTCGGCGGCGACGGGCTCGGCGGCGACGGGCTCGGCGGCGACGGGCTCGGCGGCGACGGGCTCGGAGGCGACGGGCATGGGGGCGATGGCCGCCGGCGCATTCTTCTTCTCCATCGCCGGCAGGGGAGGGCTCGTACGGCGGTTGGGGTTTTTTGGAGAAGTTGATGGGACGTGAGAGGGGTGGTTTCGTGCGTGAGCGATAATGAGACGTACCGTGTGCGAGAGGGAGGGAGAGAGGGGCTTACGCGTCCTAAATGCGACCCGAGTCAACAATGGCACGTCTTCCACGTCCGCACCGCGACACGCGTCAACAATGGCACTTCTTCCACTTCGCACCGCAACACGCGTCCTCGAGTCTAACCCTGGAAATTTAGATATACTCATGTATACCCTCGAGTCATATACTAGCATTTTTGTATGCTCAGTTTTCACCTTGAGTGCTAATACTGGCTAGTGCAATATACTCAGTTTTACCCTCAAGTGGCTGGTCAACAGAGAGTCAACAAATGGGATTAACTAGTTAAATGAGTTATTTAATGTGCAAAAAATCCGAAAAGGAGTGGCACTTACTCATGGAGTCTTTACCACAAATTTCCACTTCTCAAATCATAGATAAATCGTAGATAAATCAAGTTTCACCACAAATTGCCACTTCTCAAATCACCTAGTAGCTATGAAGGTGCATGGTTTTCCATAATAAGCCCTACCCAAAACAGCTTTCCCTAAAACATACTTTGTCCGAATGAGACCATAATTTTCACACTCATGTAGATTTGTATTGCAAATAGTTTGAGGTAGGCCAAGATGGGTTTCATTGTACAAAACACGCATTTTCCATTTTTTAAATCTCATATTTGAATCCCTTAGTCTGTTTACTACTCACTTGCCCTTGGTTTCTTGATACTACTCAGCTTTGCCCTCTCCCTTCACAAACTCTCACGTACGCCCAACATTGCCCTGATTGGTCTAGCCCATGTCACGCGGATCGTGCCCGACGACCGTTGATCGTATGATCTAACGGGCAGTGATAACCCCTATCTCTCTCTCCGGTCGGGGCCACCACCCTCTCTCTCTCTCTGTCGTCGGTTAGCTTCACGCAAAGTTTGGTTTTCTGCATTATTTTTCACGAGCTAAATTATAAACTCTTTTTAGGCATTACTTTTCACGCAAAAAATGATAAACCATCACCGATTTGTTGTAGCCATTACTTTTCACGCACAAAAATGATACACCATCACCCATTTCGTGTACCCATTACTTTTCACGCAAAAAATGATAAACCATCACCGATTTTGTTGTAGCCATTACTTTTCACGCACAAAAATGATAAACCATTACCGATTTGTTGTAGCCATTACTTTTCACGCACAAAAATGATACACCATCACCCATTTCGTGTAGCCATTACTTTTCACGCAAAAAATGATACACCATCACCCATTTCGTGTAGCCATTACTTTTCACGCAAAAAATGATACACCATCACCCATTTCTTGTACCCATTACTTTTCACGCAAAAAACGATAAACCATCACCGATTTCTTGTAGCCATTACTTTTCACGCACAAAAATGATACACCATCACCCATTTCGTGTACCCATTACTTTTCACGCAAAAAATGATAAACCATCACCGATTTTGTTGTAGCCATTACTTTTCACGCACAAAAATGATAAACCATCACCGATTTGTTGTAGCCATTACTTTTCACGCACAAAAATGATACACCATCACCCATTTCGTGTAGCCATTACTTTTCACGCAAAAAATGATACACCATCACCCATTTCTTGTACCCATTACTTTTCACGCAAAAAACGATAAACCATCACCGATTTCTTGTAGCCATTACTTTCCTTTTAGGCATTACTTTTCACGGTAAAATGATAAACTATACCCCCACAACGGTCGTCTCCTCCTTAATTTATTGTGTATAAACCCCCACAACGGTCATCTCCTCCTTATTTTATTGTGTAAACCCTACAACGGTCATCTCTCCCTTATAAACACCCACACGGCCATCCCTTGTGTCAATAGGTTCTGCCTCTCTCTTCTTTTCGTTCACATACACTTTATCCATTGCCATGGCTTCCACGTCTCGGACGCGGACCGGAAGGGGAAGGGGAAGGGGAAGTGGATCATCATCATTGCCACCACCACCGTCAACACTGCCATTGATCATAGAGGAGTTCTTCATCGTCGTCTATGAAGACCCTTTGGTCAAGAAGGTACGTACGCGTTCCCACATATATGATGCATGTGATTAATTATGGGCATGTTCTAAAAACCTTTAATTTCAAGGGTTCCCTAATTTCAAACGATCGGCGCTCGATCTCTTTGCAGGAACTCCCAAAAAATTTGCGGACTATCTTGACGGCAAGGAGCCAGCTAAGGTGTATCTGCGAGCAGCTGACTGCGGTCCTCGTCTCTGGACCGTGGAGGTCCTATTTGACGGACAAGGCCGGATGTACCTCGACAAGGGCTGGGAGAAATTCGCCATCGCGCACGGTGTGGATTTCGGCTGGTTCGTACACTTCAAATATGAAGGCGATGATGTGCTCACAGTGAAGGTGTTCGACGGAACAATGTGCAGGAGGTACTACTACTCAGACGACGAAGATACTGACGATGAAAGCGACGACGACGTGAAGCCATGCATCCCCTTTAGATAATTAAGGGGATTATGACCAAGAATATATATGTAGCTTCATATGCATCGATTCAGAGATCTAGCTATTTTCTATATATTATGCATGTAAAAAATAATATCGCATTTCCACTATTATTCGAGCACCACATCCTCCAAACGATGCCGATGCCGATGCCGATATCGGCATGGTCAGAACGGCTATGCTCGCCGCCACTCGCTAGGTCAACGTCGGGATGCACAATGTTTAGCATAAGAGTCACTTTAGATTAAGCTGCGAAAATAGTCACGTGCCATGGGCTGAGGCGACCCCTACAGAGCGGCTCTATATTATATTCTCTAAATAAAATAGACGACCACAGCGGTCATTGGCTGCGGAGGCCCCACAGAGCGGCAATATATAATTTTCTATAAATAAATAGACGATCCACTGGTCATTGGCTGCGGCAGCCCCATAGAGCGGCCCCATTTGTCATTGGCAGCACCGCGTATACAATCAGGAAATAAAACGGCCCACGCGTCAGCGGTAGATGGATCCACCCGTCAGCACGAGACGGTCAGCGAGGAACTGACCTCACGGTAACGGTAAGGCCTCTGACCTGACGGCAACCCGCGTCTTCGAGGGGTTTCAAACTAGAGGGAGGGGAAAACTGAGGAAAAACTAACGAGTTGGGGAAAACTGAGTACAACTAACGAAGCAGGGACACGAAAATAGAAATCCCTATTTATTATCGAATGAAAGTTTTTAAAAGATTCCTTGTAAGGTATTTAAATGGCGTAACCACAAAAGGCTGAAAAGCTTCCGGTCTCTGCATTTGACAACACCCACCAGATTCAAATAGAATGTGACCGCATGAAACAGATGAATATGCTATAAACGGCACAAAATGCTGAAATATAAAGTACATTATACTGATAAATAACAATTTTGTTTCAATACTACTGTTATGTGATATTTTTTACTAAAGAACGACCTGCCGCTGCAGCGGCTACGACAATGGGGCTCCGCACGACATGCCTCTCCGACACCCATCTTAGGCTTCCCTCGAAGAATAGTTCTTTACCTATGCGGCTGCTCACTGTCACACTAAATGTTTTCTTCTCTCCGGGCTTGGAGAACGTGAGTGTCTCCGGAAAGACGCGCACCACCAGTGACTTGGGTGCATCCACCTTTGCCGTGTATGTCGATTTTGCTGGCCCAACATTCGTCACAGTCCGGTTCACGGTGAAAGGCGTTGATGTCATTGGCACAGTAATGGTCGGGTAGTTGAGATGCACATCCTCGATCTTCGGTAGCTTCGTGCAAGTCAGGCTTGAGTTGCGCACGATGGTTGCCAAGCCATCCTTGCCAAGGAGCCAGCAAATATAACCCGCATAGTCAGTGATGTCAAGGTCATACACCAGACCAGGGTCTGCGGCTCTTGTGACATTCACATGGCCTGCACCTGTGTCATACACACTAGCTTTGGTGTGATGCTGATCCAAGATGGAGCCACCGGTACTATTGACCATGTCCGATGTTGTCAAGATGGCGGACTTGATGGCGGCTGGTGACCAGCTGGGATGAATGCTCTTGAGAAGAGCTGCAACTCCGCTGATGTGCGGCGTGGCCATGGATGTGCCAGATATGATATTGAAAGGCCCTGACGCAGAGTCCGTCTTTGGTGGCCATGCGGCTAGGATGTTGAGCCCTGGCGCTAATATGTCCGGCTTGAGAACGCCATGAATATTGAAGCTTGGACCCCGCGAAGAGAACCATGACACGACGGGGGCTGGGCGGATGCCAAGCAATGTGTTGTTGTAGTTGAATGCAGCCAGAGATCTTGTCTCTGATGATGCGGCATAAGATGTGAGGATGGCGCCATCGGCCGCGGTTACCTGCACCACGGTGGAGTTGTAATCCCGAAGAAGTGTGGTGTAGCCACTGATGTCGTCGTTGAACAACACCACGCCAGCTGCGCCGGCGCCGATTAACCTGCTGACTTGAGGCATCTGAAATTCCGGCACCGTGGCCTCACAAACAATGATCTTACCGGCAATGGAATTTTCATCGTCGTATTCACAGTACCGACGCGCCTCGGAGAAGAGGAGAGGGTACAACTTTGACCTCGGCTTTGCTTCCTGGGTAAGCGCTTCCCCATGGATGCTCTTGCCATTGCCGAGACGCACCTCGGCTGCAAAGCTCCTGTCCACTGTGCCAGCAGCGACAGTGAGCAGCCATGGGGCGTCGTTTGTGATCGAGGCTGGCGTGGGACCGCTATTCCCGGCCGCGCACACAACGACGACGCCCTTGGATACGGCGCCAAAAGCGCCGATGGCCATGGGGTCCTGATCAAATCTTGTGCCTGTGTTTTCACCGAGGGAAATCGAGAGCACATCCACCCCATCCTTGGTGGCCGCATCCAACCCAGCTAGTATGGCAGATTCATCACACTCATTGTCGGCGCATACCTTGTACATGGCGACATGGGCGCCAGGAGCTATTCCAGCTGCTGTACCCGTGCCAATGCCATGGTATGCGCCAGGGACAAAGTTCCCGGCGGCCGTGGATGAGGTGTGTGTTCCATGTCCCACCTCATCGCCAGAGTCATCTCCGACAAATGACTTGGCACCGATGAGCTTGTTGTTGCAGCGGGCCGCCTTGCACGAGCCCTTCCACCTTGGAGGGGGTGGCGGGATTCCATGGTCGTCAAAGGAAGGGTGTGCCGCATGGATGCCAGTGTCGAGCAACCCGACGATGACTCCCTTCCCGTAACGAGCTTCGCTCCAGAACCCAGTGTCGTTCCTGAGCCCGAGGAATGCCGGGGTGTGCGTGGTCATGAGTTGCAGCTTTCGATCTGGGAACGCACGCAGGAACCCTGACTTCTTGGCCATTGAATCTAGCTCAGCCTTAGTGAGCCTCGCGGTGAAGCCACTGAACACTTCGGTGTAGGAGTGGAGAAGCCGGGACTCGATGGATTCACCGGCATGCAAGCTTGGCAAGAAAGACTCGTGCCACCTACGGTGAGCGTCTTCCCCGGCATCCGAGCGTGGTGGCTCGACAAGCACGATGTAAGTGCGATAGGCAGAGGGTTCTGCGACATTCTGTTGAGGCCTTGCGATGGATGGATTGATGTAGCACAGTGCATGTGTAGATAAAAGGGTGGCTAGCAAGACAAGGGGCGGTAGGAAATTGGGAAACGATGCCATTGCTGGAGCTAGACACACAGATAGGATGAAGGTGATGGCGATGCTGGAATAGGATCGACCACCGGGTCATCTTTATACAACACGAATGATCATTGTAGATTAGTAGTACATCGTATCTTTGGCACAAGTTAATTCCTTGATAAATGCAGCGCATGCCGCAAACATAAATGACATTAATTTCTGCCAAATCTGGATGATCTAGATAAGATCGTGGGATATGTGCACAATATACAGGATCTTTTCTTTTATTATCCGCCTGATCTTGAAGATTACTATTCCGGGTGAACATATATAGTCGTAAATGAAAATGAGACAGTAGGTAAAGATTTTCGAATTAACGGCTGGTGGTTTGTCCCGACACATGTGCTAGTAGTATCTTTTCATCAAAAAATAATTGCATATTGTCTCATAAATTTTATCCAAAAAAATCTCGTCATAAATGAAAATATAGAAACATGGGATGGGACCAGTCTCACAATTACCTCAAATTATGGGTTTAGTCAAAGTTAAACTTTGTAAAGTTTAACTTAATATCTAAGAAAAAAATACCAACATGCACAATATAAAATCTATTGTATTAGAATCGTCATAAATTATATTTTCAAATTATGTGTATTTGATATTATGAATATTGATATTTTTTCTTCTATTCTTGGTTAAACTTTACAAATTTTGACTTCGACTTTGACTAAAGCAAAATACGAGGTAATTGCGAATGGAGGGAGTGGATTCGAATATATCGCACCCTCCAAATCCAATCCAAGAACAAAATAATCAAGCTCTGCATGTTATACCATTGATTTCACCATCCCTCGTGCATTCCTTCAATCCAAGAAATTTTAACATGCACAACCTTTGGATCGTTTTGCTGCTTATGGGATCAACATCATCTTCTTCGTCGCCGGTATCCGTCTAGTGTGAGTTCATCCTTTTCAGACTATGGTGTACCATGTGATCTTTTGCTCCTAACCTCCCTATGCGATCGATTTGACTTTCGCGCAACTCTGAGGGAGATTTGGGTTTTTCTTTCCCGACTCTGCTGAGGCTGTTAGTGATCAGCAGAACCACCATGGGTGATACAGCGCGACCTGGCCACCGTCCTTGCTTCCCTCAAGTCAAGCTCAAGGTTTACAGTCAACATGTCCATGTGTCAAGCCTTGCTGCAGCCGCAACTGTCTTCATCGACACGAGCTTGTAGGGTTCTGGCCAGCGAGCAGGGCAGGCCGCAATGCGACGGCGCCGTGAGACTGAGACCGTCGCTCAGCCGCCGGCGTACATGGCAGGACGGAGACAGACTGCGTGCGGGCGGAAACTGCGGCGGCATGCCTGGTATGTACTCGCGGCCTCACAACTGCTGTGCTCAACATCAATCGAACGGGGTCGTGACCCGGCCACGAATCAGGTCGACCCCCTGTCGTTCCCGATCCTCGACCGATCGATCCGGGGTCGTGGAACGCGGCACCGACCCCGAACCTGGCAACTATGCTTCAAACTAAAAGAATTAAAGGTCATTCCTACTGTCAGGTCCCAACTAATAAGAGTGCACAATGTGTTAAATAGCCTTGCAAGCAACTACTTCGTTAGCTTACCAAGAATCCTTAATTGGAGAAAGTTGAGGTTTCTAGATAAGAGAGACACACGATAATTATAGCACGTCATTTGCACAAACAAAGTGTGTCATTACAAAATACTCCAGTACAGAAGTTCAAAAAAAAATTGGACTCCAGTGCAGACTACCTACGATCGACAGGGCAGCCTGCAGTCTCAGCATTGCCATTACAAAAATAATCAGTATAAGGCACCACTTTACTGTATCACAAAAACTCCAGGAGCCATGCATAATACCTACTAATGGTATTTTCAGCTTTGATCGATCTCCTTTGATAGTTTACTTCTCATATAAGAGAACCGATTAAGCCCCATAAAGTTTGTTGCGATTTGTGATTTCTTTCTTCGGTTGATCCGTCAGGATGCTTTCCAGCAGCTTGTTTTAAGTTCTTGGGAACCCCGGATAAATTTGGCGAAGCTCATTTGTGAAGGAAAAATATGTCAATATTATCATCTGAACTGAACTTGTGAAAAGATAACGCAAAAACTAAGGTACATAGTGGAACAATACAAATCAGAATCTCTTTTTAAGGTAAATTACAAATCAACATAATCAGTGGAAAATTAAGCAATCATTAGATGCTAGCCATGCTTACTTTGGGCAGAACAACTATAAACCCATTCAATAATATTTTCTCATATAGAAGAGGTGCATATCATGGTGTAAGCAAATGATGGATTTAT
Organism: Lolium rigidum; assembly: GCF_022539505.1. NCBI lineage: Eukaryota > Viridiplantae > Streptophyta > Magnoliopsida > Poales > Poaceae > Lolium > Lolium rigidum. The sequence continues at coordinate 108,228,196 of NC_061510.1, forward strand.
CTCAAAAGCTATCTAATTCAGTATTGAAACCATGTGTCATCCTATTGTCATTGGCTTCAAAAAGTTAACATATATATTCTGGAACACCAGGAAGATGGCTAAGTTAAGAAGAACATGTTATTCATTGCTCCAACTATGGTGTTCTGCCATAAAAGTATTTCCGTTGTACGAAAGCATAGAAAGTAGAAAACATTAGTTTCAGCAAGGTTGAAAGCATCTAGCTAAATGATGAATCAATTACGGTTAATGTATGTTTAACTTACTTTTTCTATCCATGTACATTTCCTAAACAGGTGTATGCTTCTGAAATAAATAAAAAGCGGGACCATGTATAGTATTTATTATTTACTCGCATAATATAATTTTCCAAAAAATCCACTTTCTTTGTAGGTATCTAAAATTTAACAGTCAAAGGAAATAAACTGTTTTGCAAGAATTTCATTAAAAACAGTAGTTAGAAAACCACAATGGAGAATACCTTGAACGCACCATTTCAGGTCCTATTCTTAGAAGTATAATATTCCTTACAGAGCCCCTTCAAACTCTTGGTCAAAACTTCAGTTTGAAGAAGTAAATGGCATGTAACTTAGTTTTTATTGTAACAATAATTTTCCAATAAGAAAATAATATTCGAAATATAACTGTCTCCTTATCACTCACAACATCTGAATTTCCTCCTTTTTTATTTAGAAGTTTGAAAACCATGGCTCTTTTGTATATACTACAACACTTGATTTTTTATTCTTCTATTTGAAGGTGATACCTTGTTGTGTTCATAGATTCAAAGAATACTCTCATAGGTGAATCATTGTTCAAGAGAATCTGTAAATCCTAGAGTTTGTTTCCAATAGTTTATGTTTTACTCTCCAATCCTGTAGCTATGGGGAACCTAAAATGTACTGCCTAACTACTTTCCTCTACAGCAGAAAACTGTAAGTTCTAGAGTTTCTTTCCAATGGTTTAAGTTTAACTCTCCAATCCGGTAGTTGTAGGAACCTAAAATGTACTACCTAAGTATTCTCCTCAACAACATGTAAGTTCTAGAGTTTGTTTCCAATGTTTAAATCTCTAATCTGGTACCTATATGAACTTAAAATGTACTTCCCAGCTATTTTTCTCTACACCGGAAGAAAGATCTCCTAAAATTTCCGGCTGCGGGTATTTAGCTGTAGCTATCAACAATTGCGGAAATCGTTATAAGTGCAGGATAGGGACATGAAACTGTCACATATATGTAGTAGTGCTTAGCTCTCTCTATCTAAAATCCTACTGCTGGAATTTTTAGGCATTTGGCCTTTGGCCCATGGCTCATTATCAAATTCTGAAACTCATATGGCCCATTTCAAAAATTAGTGGCAGCACTAGTGGGGCTAAAATTTAGTCCCACATTGCTAGTTGGAAAAGAGTTGGAGTGATATATAAGGTGGGCTGTTCTAGTCCTAGTAAGTGAGTGAGAAGAGAGAGAGCCCTCGCGCACTCCTCCTCCTCCGCCACCCGCCTCGTCCCGACGCGCCGCGGGAATCTCGCCGAGCCGAGCTTATCTTTTTACTGTTTGAGAAATTAATTGTATAATCAATTATGAGTCATTAACGGATATTAACACAACCGTTTTCATTCCGTCTTCCTCATCCCGTTCGTCGGCGTGCACCGACTGCCAGGATAGTAGGCCTCCGGAACCCTGCCTCTCGTGAACCTGTACGAGTGAGGGGCAATCAGGTTTTTGGGGAGCACTCCGGCGCGACTACTGGCATCACGACGTCATCATCGGACGACGAGTTCCTCCACACCGACAACTTCTTCCCGGACCTCAGCGACTTCTTCGGCAACCTCAACATGGGCGACAACGACGCTGCTGCGAAGTATGTGATCTTGTCGTTTCTCTACCAGTTTCTGTTAGAGTTTCTTCTAGTTTCTGTGGTAGATGCGATCGGTTTGTCTTGTTTAGATAATATGTTCATCTATCTTACTAGTCGGCACGATTAGTTTATTTGTTGTTTTCATAGTCATGATTTATAAATTACTTGTACGGATTATTTCATATGGATATTTGCTTATATATTTAACACCTACATCGCATTATCAAAGAAGGCAGACAGGGGTCACTAACCACTATCCTATAAATCTCCATGACGCACAACTCATGAGGAGAGTAAAAATCAAAAATACTTGTAACATCTATACTGAACCGATGAGGGTTCGCTGCCTCTGACTGGATGGTGACTTGCTGAAGACATACTCAACGTGTTGGTGCTGCTCAGGGTGCGCAGAGAAGCTGCTGACATTGGTGACATCTCTGCACATCTTGTTTAGGTGCTTACATATCAATTAATCTCCTTCTTTCATGTTCCATAATCTGCAAAAAAAATAGCGATGGGAAAAAATCATCCCATCTGTTTTCTAATATTTGAGGAAGTAATTTTCAAAACTACTCTTTGAACCAATATAGCCTATTTTTTAGGCAAATGGAGGAAAATCTGTCAAATGATCATTTACATCAGAGAAAATACATTTAAGGAAATTTCTTAATTTCTATTCCAAAGCTTGACCACGCAACTCTGTATTCTCTCTAAAAACAATAGTTGTGGACTTTGTTGAAAACTCCTAGACTAAAAAAAAGTGTTCAGGTCTGTTCTCAGTTTCTCACATGCCCTGTTCATATAAGCAATATGTTACCTCAACCAAATGATTAATTAGTTTGGAAAGCAACATACCTTAGAATGTAGCATATGTAAATCAGAACTTCCTTGAACATTTCCGTTCCATGTTCAGTACGATAAGTCACTAATAAAGCTAAGCTGGTAATCCAGCACAGTCCATGATCCGACTCCAATCCAAACAAATGAACATTACCTTGGCAAACAGAAACTGAACACTTCTCTGCTTGGCACTGCTCGTGCCACCGCGCCTACAACCTCTTTCATCCAAATAGGCCACCACCAACCTAGCCTATCCTTTAGTTCTGCCCATGGCAACAATGACCATGATAGACGGCAACAGGAAAACACATGGCAATAAAAAACCCGAAAACCAGATGTGAAACCGGGTCGAAGATCCGACATCCGCGAAGGCGGAGCAGAGAAGAATAGGCCACCATCAGCCAGATAAACGTGACGTGGAGCAGAGGATACCAAAGGTAGCAAGAAAATCAATCACACGGCAGAGCAGAGTAGAATGCCACCTCCAGCGTGGTCGCGCGCTCGCCAGCAGTACCAAGCACTGTCTAACACGGAGGGCCCCAACCTCATGTCCATGGTCGGGCAGAAAACCGCACGCGTTCGTGTTAGCCGAGGCCAGGATTCCACTCTTCACTCGGCGGTTTGCTGCCGAACCTCTCTAGCCTCGTCCTGCTAGACGTGGAGGTAATCCGGTTTGTGGTAATTGGTGGCATGGCGGCTTCAGCGACGCCTCACTCCCATATTTGATTCAGGCGGCAGCACTGACGGCGGCGGGGCCCTCCGTCCACATGGGGAACTGCGGCGCGCAGGGATGATGGAACCTGGAGGGGCCACGAAGATGTCGGAAGAGGCCCGAGCCACGGCCGCCGGTCGCGGAGGAGCTCGTCTAGGGCGAGATGGGGAGAGAGAGGGAGAGCTCGGGTGGGCAGGAGAAAGAAGGGGCGCAGAAAAGATCATGCTACGGACGGCCGGCCCGGCACAGGACCCCTCACTGCCATATCTTGCTTTTGCCCAAGACGAAGCTGCTGTTTGGAGAGAGAGCAGAACGGTGGGGTGAGGTAGGTCGGTGAGAAAGAGATGAGAAATCTTATCCTCTGAGATCTCCCGAAGCGGTTAAAGCGGTGCAGGTGAAAACGACCGACTAACCGAAAATTAAGGGGGGCATGATAGAGAGAGACCATGTGAATAGATAGGAGGCACCGGATGCAATAATACAAGGCAATCGGAAGGACGCCGGTAATTAAGGAATTTACATGGAAAGGAAAAAGAGAAAAACAAATTAGATCTACAGTAGCCATGTCTCATCTACAGTGAAAAGGATAACGTGGTGACATTTTATTGGAGAGAAGGTTACATCAACAGTGATCAAATCGCTGAGGTCTGAGCAAAAGGGGTTGACTTTTATATAGGTTATAATAATATAGAGAAACGGCTTTGGCAAGAAGGATCATGGCAAGGATCACATTGCCAACACATGAAGTCCATCCGATTTCACATTTTTTCTCAGATCAGCAAAGACCTCTAAACAAGATGATTCTTCTTTGCAGAAAGAGAGAGAAGTACCAAGTTTACAAGGGATTTTACAGAGCAACACTTGGGTGAGAGATGTAGATTTGGGAGAGGTCGAAAGTCGGGCCTAATTGTGGTCAGCAACGATCACTAGGCTGGACACTTTGATAGAATCACAATTCGGCCGATTTCACATGTTTGGTGAGAAATATTGGCTGCACAGATCAGGTTAGTTCTTGTTCCTAGGTATTCAGGATGTAACTAAGATTTCTACGAATTTTACAAATCAAACTTTCATGGAGTGACGAGGTCATGGGAAAGTTTCAAAGTCAGCAGTTTTGAAGACTCCGAAAATCCTGTCACTGAACTGAATTCTCGACAGTTTCAGTTTATAACGTCATTTTATCATATTTCAGAGGTTGTATAGGGTTTAGTTGTGGGAGTGTGATGCATACAGAGCTCACCCAATAGGTGTTGATGATGGAGGAATTCAGTTTGGCGGGTTAGGGGAAGTGAGAAAAGGCTTTGATAGATATACAAGGAAAAGAAGATTAATGCTTAAGATAATAAAGTTGGAAGGTGTCTTCATAAGAATTTGTCCAAAGCAACAAAGAGAGAAGATTAATCAGAGAGATAATATGGATGTCTTGAACATAGCACTCGAAAATAAATGTTACTAGATTTAGTTTAGGTCACCCTTTATGGAGTGTGACCAATTCTGAGTATAAATAGAATGAAGGAAGAATAATTTAAAAAAAAAATACATTTGAATGAGTGATATGGTAGAACATATCAGCAACTTTCCCTCCGTTAATTAGGAAACTTCTCAAAAGGGTTTGGGTGAGACTAGGAATGGTTCTGAAGCCAAATAGAGAAGAATAGAGGTAATGGTCGTGTTGCCAGAAAATGGTATTGAACCATTTTGTCGATTTTAGTGTAAGCAGCGCATGCTCAAATGGAATGGGGTTTGTTTTTTTGGAAAGAGGGGAGTGCCAGCTTCAACAAGAATTTTATAGATGATTTTGTAGAGAAAATACGAGATAATTAGAAGGGGCAAAGTCGAGGCAAAATATAAGCCAGCAGAATCTTTAACTGAAACTTTGTTCACTAAAATAAGAGGTTTCCGATTTGGTTTCAGAAATGAGAGGGGAAGGGGTCTAGGGTTTGGTCTCTGAGGTCAACCAAGTGTGTATGTGTGTGTGAGTGTTTTCATCGTCACTTGACCATAGTGGCTTTATTTGATTTCAAACAAAATCTGAATTTGAATATTTGACCTAATGCACTCACATGGATGCAAAGATTTTTTTAAAAATGGAGTTATTGGCCAATCCGAAGAGAAAGGCGAAGCCTCTACTTGATGACCCTACCCTTTTCCATTGGTTCCATTAGGGCGGGGGAAGGGCCAATGGCCCAAACAAATCCTACCTGCGACTCCTCTGGTTTGCTTCTTTCTTTTTATCCAATTCAGACTTCTGTTAAAGACTTATGTGTTTGTACATGCATGACAATGCAACAAGAGTTTTTAAAAAGTTTTTGTTTACCCACATTTTTACTATCTAGACAAACAAACAACACAGAAAAAGTGGGGTGCTACAAGGATCAGGTAGAAGGTACCTTTAATTATCTGCCGAAACTAAAACATACTTTGCTACCGCTGGTGTTTTCAAGAGGCTCACTTAAATAATCATGAATGTGTTACTACCATATTTAGTTCTAACTTCTAAGGCACTTACTTTGTGGTCATTATTTTTGTGCTCGATACTTAAATTTATTGCTAGGGTGCCAAGTGTGTATATATATGCTGATATTAATAAATTCTAGTGACTTCTGGTCTATTGATTCTGCAAAATTTGACAATGCTGGTATTCCTTTTGTATGTCAAAAATGCTGTTTCAGATTTTTTTTTCCTACATGAAACCTTACATCTGCATTGAACCTTGGGCAGATTTCTAACCAGGTATATAATTCAGGGTATATACTGGATGAATGTGTTAGTGATGTATAGACCCCTTTACTGTATATTTCCACTGTATGAGGGGCTTCCCTGCATATTGTATCACATGTACATGTACTGGCCTTTGGCCCACAATGAATACTAGTGCTCATTCACAACATGGTATCAGAGCTCTAGGTTTAGCTCTTTGCACGCTGCATCCGTGCTCGATCCGCGCCGCCGCCGATGATCTTTCCGGCCGCCGCTGCTCCACTTTCTTCTTCCTCTCCCGTTCTAGTTCGGATCGAGTTGATTTCCGAAGTATTTGCCCATTTTCGTCGGGTTTGAGCTCCAAATCGAGCTCCTCCTCCAAGATCTCGTTCGGCCGTCTCCGGTAGGCCACGCTCCGGCTGCCGCCGCCTCAGGCTGGCACAGCCCCGGCCGCTGCCGTCTCGGGCCGACCCCGTCCAGGCCGCTGCCGCTTCGTCCCACCTGTAGTCGGCCCTGATTCGGCCGCCTTCTACCGGTCTGGCCCCGACCCGACCTCCTCTGGCTCGCTCCGGCACCCTGCCGGTCCGCCCCGGTGCCTCCTGCCCCTGGCCGGCCCGCATCTGGTCACGGGTGCTGCTGCTCGTGAGCAGCATCGTGAGCCTGCCTCTGGCTAGAGCCAGATCTGAAGGTTAAAAAAAGGTGAAGGAAGATGGCATCCTCTTCGTCTGGCTATGTCAGTATTCCTCGGTGCCAAGTGATATTTGATGGTATCAATTATGGGGAGTTTGCTGCCTTTATGCTCATCCATATGCGCGGTCTTCGGCTGAGGGGTGTTCTTACCGGCGAGGTCCCTTGTCCGCCGCATCCCACTGCTCATGTGCCTCCTACGCCACCGCCAGTGCCATAGGCCCTTGCTGATGACGCTCCTCAGGCTGCTCAGGAGGCAACCAGGTCTGCCGAGCTTGCTGCTGATGAGGCATACGAGCAGCATGTACTTTCTTACTCAGAGGCTCTTGGTTCCTATCGGGATAGTCTGGCGGCTTTTACTCAGTGGTGTGATGAGGATGCCAGGGCTGCTGATGTTGTTTCTCAGAGTGTTCAACCACAGTTTGCTTCTGAGTTTATGGGTCTTGCTACTATTGCTAAGATGCGGTCTCACCTTCGTCAGCGCTATCAGCCTTCTGGGGATTCTCTGTATTTATCTGTGTTGCGTCAGGAGCATGATCTTTAGCAGAGTGACTCTACTGTTGATGAGTTCTACACCCAGAGTGCGGCGATCTGGCGCCAGCTTGACTCCCTTCGTAGTGCTGTCTGTGGTACTTGCCAGTGTTGCCACACAGTACGTTCAGATATGTATTTTCAGAGGATCCATGAGTTCCTGTCTAGACTTCGTCCAGAGTTTGAGCCCCGTCGTGCCTAGTTGTTTGCTCGGGGCCGTGTTCCTATCTCAGAGGTGCTGACTGAGCTTTGTGCTGAGGAGACTCGTCTGCGTGGTGCTGGTCTACTTGGGACACCTTCTGTTCTTGCTGCTCGGTTTTCGGCTGCCCCTGCACCGCTGCTTCTACCCACACCAGCGTGTGTTGCTACTGGAGGAGCTCGCCCTTCTCGCGGTGGAGGTCGCCCTCGTCCTGCTCGTTTCTGCACTCACTGTCGGAGGCCTGGTCACCTTGAGTCTGACTGCTATCAGAAGCAGCGAGGAGTGCCTCCTCATGCTCCACCTTCAGCAACCGTCACCACCGGCTTCACTGAGCAGGATATTGCGAGGCTTCAACGCCTTCTTGCCTCCTCTAGCTCTGCTTTGACGGGCACTGCTGCCTCTATGGACGTTTCCTCTACACAGTCAGGTACATCCTCATGGGTTCTGGATTCTGGAGCTTCTTTCCACATGTCGCCTGATTCTTCCTCTCTTTCTTCTCTTCGACCTCTACCTCTTCCTGTTCATGTTCTTACTGCTGGTGGTACTTCTCTTCCTGTTGCTAGTCATGGCACTCTTTCTACTCCCTCCTTTTCTGTCCCTGATGTTTCTCATGTTCCCCGTCTTACCATGAACTTGTTTTCCGCTGCTCAACTCACTGATTCTGGTTGTTGGGTCATTCTTGATGTTGATTCTTGTTCTGTTCAGGACACTCACACTCGAGCACTGGTTGGGGCTGGCCCTCGGTGCCGTGATTCCTAGGGACTTTGGGAGCTTGACTGGCTTCATGTTCCTTCTTCTACCACTTCACCGACTACACCACGTGTGCTTGCTGCTTCCACTACCGCCTCCTTGCAGCAGTGGCATCATCGTCTTGGTCGTTTTATCCCTAGCGCACATGACCCTGCACTCTTTGTCCACACATCTTCTCGTGGTCGGACTCTCCTTCTCTTTATGTCGATGACATGATCATCATAGGTGACGACCCTGAGTACATTGCCTTTGTCAAGGCCTGTCTTCGTGATTAGTTTCTCATGACTGATCTTGGTCCTCTTCGCTACTTTCTTGGGCTTGAGGTTTCATCTACCTCCGATGGCTTCTATATCTCCCAGGAGAAGTATATTCAGGACCTTCTCACTCGTGTCGCTCTTGGTGATGAGCGCACTGTCGAGACTCCTATGGAGCTCAATGTCCGTCTCCGTGCCACTGATGGTGATCCTCTTCCGGACCCGACTCGCTATCGTCACTTGGTTGGGAGCCTTGTCTACCTTGCTTTCACTCGTCCTAACATCTCCTACCCGGTCCACATTCTGAGTCAGTTCATGTCTGCTCCCACTAGTGTCCACTATAGTCATCTCCTTCGTGTCCTCCGCTATCTTCGTGGCACTATCTCCTGTCGTCTTTTCTTTCCTTGCTCCAGCTCCTTACAACTCCAGACCTACTCAGATGCTACCTAGGCTAGTGATCCATCGGATCGTAAGTCTCTTTCTGCCTACTGTGTCTTTCTTGGTGGCTCTCTCATTGCTTGGAAGACCAAGAAGGAGGTTGCAGTCTCTCGTTCGAGTGTCGAGGCTGAGTTGCGAGCCATGGCTCTCTTGACGACAGAGGTGACTTGGCTACGCTGGTTACTTGAGGATTTTGGTGTTTCTGCTGACGCACCGACTCCTCTTTTATCGGAAAGTACTGGTGCCATCAGCATTGCGCGTGATCCGGTGAAGCATGAGCTCACCAAACACATTTGGTGTTGATGCCTTCTATGTGTGTAATGCTGTGCAGGATCAGGTTATGGCTCTCCGCCTTCCGAGCTACAGGTTGCTGACTTCTTCACGAAGGCCCAGACTAGAGCACAACATGGGTTCTTTCTCTCCAAACTCAGTGTTGTTGATCCACCATGAGTTTGAGGGGGTGTTAGTGATGTATAGACCCCTTTACTGTATATTCCCACTGTATGAGGGGATTCCCTGCATATTGTATCACATGTACATGTACTGGCCTTTGGCCCACAGTGAATACTAATTACTCATTCACAACAGAATGATGCCTGACCTTGTCCTATCTGATAAGTTTTTAGGGGAATCTGACAAATAGTGTACTGTATTTAGCTTCTCATCTATTCGCCATGCTCGGCATTTATTAATTAACAACTGCAATTGCACAAGATGTGATAATAAAATTATTAAGCAAAAGATCTATTAAGCACATGTAAATAAAATAAAATGAAGCCAACTCATATGTCATGGAGTTATATTATTGTTTGCAAGACCTGATAAAGGACAACCCCGTACACTACGGGAAAGCAGGGCTTTGCCGTGCGCCACTTTGCACGGCAAAGACGCCTGTATGCACGGCAACGGCTTTGCCGTGCGTGCACTCACGGCAACGAGTGCCCGGAAAAGTGTTCGACGGCAAAGCCGTCTTTGCCGTGCGCATGCACAAACTGCACGGCAAAGACCTTTGCCGTGCGTGACCATCGATGCCGTGCGTGAGCATCTCTGCCGTGCGGGGATTCTTTGTCGTGCGGCAGGGAGGCTGCCATGCGCCCCGACATTGCCGTGAGTCACTTTGCATTGCCGTGCGCCTGTCTATGCCGTGCGCCCTGCCAGTGCCGAGCTGCTCACCTTTGCCGTGCGGCCGAGCCCTAGCACGCACGGCAAAGGCCCCTACAGGCACGCCCCATGCAGCTCCCAGGAGCACAGGCTTGCGCCACGTGGCGCCTTTGCCGTGTGTATGCACACGGCAAAGTGACCAAAAGTCCTTTGCCGTGTGCATACACACGGCAAAGGCCCCTGGTTTTTTCATTTTTTTGCTGCTTTTCATTAATCCCTGCATTTCAAAATTGCATTTCACATATATATAACATATACAACATATATATTCACCATAGCATCACCAAACACATCAACAACACCACAAATACATCGAGCACACATAGTTCATGCATAACAAAGTGCAATGTCCATTATTACAATCCATAACAAGTGCGAACAATCCATTACAACGATGACGAGTGCACGAAGACCATGCCATCAACCTTGTCCTCCTTTATTGCTTCCGCCGGCCTCATCGTCATTGCCTTGTGACACATAATCTACAAGGTTGATGGAATTGGCATTTGTCATTTGCATAATGATCACTTGAACAAGCACAAGTAGCGGGTTGGGCACTGATGACCCACAAGTATAGGGGATCGTAACAGTCTTCGCGGGAAGTAAAACCCAATTTATTGATTCGACACAAGGGGAGACAAAGAATACTTGAAAGCCTTAACAGCGGAGTTGTCAATTCAGCTGCACTCGAAACAGTACTTGCTCGCAAGAGTTTATCGATAGTAACAGTTTTATAGCAGTAGCAGTAGTGAAATAACAGCAGCAGAGTATCAAAGACAGCAGTAGTGATTATAGTAAACAGCAGGATTAAAATACTGTAGGCACAGGGATGGATGACGGGCGTTGCATGGATGAGAGAAACTCATGTAACAATCAAGATTTGGCATTTGCAGATAATAATAAAACGGTATCCAAGTACTAATCAATCAATAGGCATGTGTTCCATATTTAGTCGTACGTGCTCGCAATGAGAAACTTGCACAACATCTTTTGTCCTACCAGCCGGTGGCAGCCGGGCCTCTAGGGAATCTACTCGGAAATTAAGGTACTCCTTTTAATAGAGCACCGGAGCAAAGCATTAACACTCCGTGAACACATGTGATCCTCATATCACCGCCTTCCCCTCCGGTTGTCCCAATTTCTGTCACTTTGGGGCCTCGGGTTCCGGACAACAACATGTGTGTACAACTTGCAGGTAAGATCATAAAACAATGAATATCATCATGAAACAATAACATGTTCAGATCTGAGATCATGGCACTCGGGCCCTAGTGACAAGCATTAAGCATAACAAGTTGCAACAATATCATAAAAGTACCAATTACGGATACTAGGCACTATGCCCTAACAATCTTATGCTATTAAATGACCAATCTCATCCAATCCCTACCATCCCCTTCAGCCTACAGCGGGGGAATTACTCACACATGGATGGGGAAACATGGCTGGTCGATGGAGAGGCGTCGGTGGTGATGATGGCGATGATCTCCTCCAATTCCCCGTCCCGGCGGAGTGCCAGAACGGAGTTTCTGGTCCCGAGACGGAGTTTCGCGACGGTGGCGGCGTACTGGATGGTTTCTGGCGACTTCGACTTCTCGTCTCGCATTTTTAGATCGAAACCCTTAAGTAGTCCAGAGGGGGGCGTCAGAGGCTGGCTGAGGGGGCCACACGCTAGGGCGGTGCGCCCCCCCTCTAGGCCGCGCCGGCCTAGCGTGTGGGGGCCTTGGGCCTCCCCCAGGCCTGCCCTTCTGGCTCCGTGAATCTTCTGGAAAAATAAGCCCTTCGACATAAATTCCGGGGATTTTCCTGAAAGTTGAATTTCTGCACAAAAACGAGACACCAGGGCAATTCTGCTGAAAACAGCGTTAGTCCGTGTTAGTTGTATACAAAATACACAAATTAGAGGCAAAACAATAGCAAAAGTGTTCGGGAAAGTAGATACGTTTTGGACGTATCAACTCCCCCCAAGCTTAGCTTATTGCTTGTCCTCAAGCAATTCAGTTAACAACTGAGTGCGATAAAAGAACTTTCACGAACACATTTGTTCATATGATGTAAATATTCTCATGATATGGCAAGTACTTAAGCAATTCATAATAAGATACATGCAAATAAAATCATCTAATAGCTATGTCAATCATGGAAAAGGTACCAACAAATTAACAATAAGCATCATGAATCATGTCTATCGGCAGGATTGCAATGTTCATAAAAGGATATGATAAAGTGGTATCTCGCTTGCCCGTATGTGTACAGCAAAACATAAATGCTCGGGCACTGATGTCTACTCACGCTTCTTTTCCTGTAGACAGTGTTGGGCCTCCAAGAGCAGAGGTTTGTAGAACAGCACCAAGTTTTCCCTTAAGTGGATCACCCAAGGTTTATCGAACTCAGGGAGGAAGAGGTCAAAGGTATCCCTCTCAAGCAACCCTGCAATCACGATACAAGAAATCTCTTGTGTCCCCAACACACCTAATACACTTGTCAGATGTATAGGTGCACTTGTTCGGCGAAGAGATAGTGAAATACAAGTGGTATGAATGAATATGAGCAGTAGTAACGGCGCCAGAAAATAGCTTGCTGGCGTGCAGTTGATGGTAGTAATATTGCAGGAAGTAAAGATGCAGTAAAATAGTAAATAAGCAATGATTGCAGTATTTGGAAACAAGGCCTAGGGATCATATTTTCACTAGTGGACACTCTCAACATTGATCACATAACTGAATAAACAAATACTACTTTCTCTACACTTTCTTGTTGGATGACAAACACCATTCATTGTGTAGGGCTACAAGAGCTCCCTCAATGCCGGAGTTAACAAGCTCCACAACATTTGGTGTTCATATTTAAGTAACCTTAGAGTGCATAATAGATCATTGCAATTTAGACCGAGAACTAACATAGCGCACACACTGTCACCATTACACTATGAAAGGGGGAATAGATCGCATCAATACTATCATAGTAATAGTTAACTCCATAATCTACAAGAGATTACAATCATAACCTACGCCAAGTACTACATGATGCACACACTGTCACCATTACATCATGAAGGAGGAATAGACTACTTTAATAACATCACTAGAGTAGCACATAGATGATATTCAACTAGATCACAAAGCTCATGATCACATAAAGATCACATGGGAGAGAGAGATGAACCACATAGCTACCGGTACAGCCCCTTAGCCTCGAGGGAGAACTACTCCCTCCTCATCATGGGAGACAGCAGCGACGATGAAGATGGCGATGGAGTCGATGGAGATGCCTTCCGGGGGCACTTCCCCGTCCCGGCGGCGTGCCGGAACAGAGACTTCTGTCCCCCGAATCTTGGCTTCGCGATGGCGGCGGCTCTGGAAGGTTTCTCGTACCGTGGCTTATTCCTTTAGGGTTTTCGCGACGGAGTCCTTAAGTAGGCGGAAGGGCAGCCTCGGAGGGGCCCTGGTGGGACCACACAATAGGGGGGCGCGCCCCACCCCTTGGCCGCGCCGCCCTGGCGTGTGGGGCCCCCTGGCTCTCCTCTGGTCTCTCTCCGGTGTTCTGGAAGCTTCGTGGAAAAATAAGGTTTTGGGCGTTGATTTCGTCCGATTCCGAGAATATTTCCTTACTAGGATTTCTGAAACCAAAAACAGCAGAAAACGGGAACTGGCACTTCGGCATCTCGTCAATAGGTTAGTTCCGGAAAACGCATCAAAACGATATAAAGTGTGAACAAAACATGTAGGTATTGTCATAAAACAAGCATGGAACATAAGAAATTATCGATACATTGGAGACGTATCAGGCACCTTTGAAGTTCATGGAAAGAATGGAAATAGAGATTATCAAAGATAAAAGCATCAAAGTTATACCACAATTAATCACATTTTAGGACAAGCATATTATACTAAGAATGACAGTTGTGCTCTCAAGAAAATGCTCAAAGAAAGGATGGAGACTCAATGTAAAAGTAAAAGATTGACCCTTCGCAAAGGGAAGCAGGGATTAACATGTGCTAGAGCTTTTCATTTTTCTAAAGACAGAAGTAAAATGGTTTTGAGAGGTGTTTGTTGTTGTCAACGACTGATAATGGGTACTCTAACTACCTCGTCAACCAGACTTTCAAGAGTGGCTCCCATGAAGGACGTTATCTCTACCAGCAAGGTAGATCATCCCTCTTCTCTTTTGTTTACACATGTATTTTAGTTTCATTGTGGATGACACTCCCCCCAACCTTTGCTTACACAAGCCATGGCTAACCGAATCCTCGGGTGCCTTCCAACATTCTCATACCATGGAGGAGTGTCTATTTGCAATTTAAGTTGCTTACTGATAAATCGGGGCAAAGCATGTGAAGAGAATTATTAATGAAAGTTAATTAATTGGGGCTGGGAACCCCGTTGCCAGCTCTTTTTGCAAAATTATTGGATAAGCGGATGTGCCACTAGTCCATTATGAAAGTCCGTCCGGAGTAAATGACAAGATTGAAAGATAAACACCACATACTTCCTCATGAGCTATAAAACATCAACACAAATTGAGAAGCATTTTGAAGGTTTTAAAGGTAGCACATGAGAATTTACTTGGAATGGTTTGAAATGCCATGCATAGGTATTTATGGTGGACACTCTGGAATAAGTTGGTTTTCAGGAGTTTGGAAGCACGAGCAGCATTCCCGCTCAGTACAAGTGAAGGCTAGCAATAGACTGGGAAAAGACAATCAAGAGAGCAGTAACTGTCATCATCATGCTTGCGACAAAATAAATTAACGGAGGCATAAAAGTGATACAAGAACTCTGAGGTAAAGTAAATCATCGAGGCTTAATTGACTTTTGTTCAGTCATATGCATGCGTGAGTGATACGCCTCCGACGTATCGATAATTTCTTATGTTCCATGCCATATTATTGATGATACCTACATGTTTTATGCACACTTTATGTCATATTCGTGCATTTTCTGGAACTAACCTATTAACAAGATGCCGAAGAGCCAGTTGTTGTTTTCTCGCTGTTTTTGGTTTCAGAAATCCTAGTAACGAAATATTCTCGGAATTGGACGAAATCAAGACCCAGGGTCCTATTTTGCCACGAACCTTCCAGAAGACCGAAAGGGATACGAAGTGGGGCGACGAGGCGCCGCCACCATAGGGCCGCGCGGCCAGAGGGGGGCCCGCGCCGCCCTATGGTGTGGGCCCCTCGTCAGCCCTCCGACTCTGCCCTTCCGCCTACTTAAAGCCTTCGTCGCGAAACCCCTGAGGCGAAAAAACCACGATACGGAAAACCTTCCAGAGACGCCGCCGCCGCCAATCCCATCTCGGGGGATTCTGGAGATCTCCTCCGGCACCCTGCCGGAGAGGGGATTCATCTCCCGGAGGACTCTACACCGCCATGGTCGCCTCCGGAGTGATGAGTGAGTAGTTCACCCCTGGACTATGGGTCCATAGCAGTAGCTAGATGGTTGTCTTCTCCTCATTGTGCTTCATTGTTGGATCTTGTGAGCTGCCTAACATGATCAAGATCATCTATCCGTAATACTCTATGTTGTGTTTGTCGGGATCCGATGGATAGAGAATACCATGTTATGTTAATTATCAAGTTATTACATATGTGTTGTTTATGATCTTGCATGCTCTCCGTTATTAGTAGAGGCTCTGCCAAGTTTTTGCTCTTAACTCCAAGAGGGAGAATTTATGCTCGATAGTGGGTTCATGCCTGCATTGACACCGGGACGAGTGATGAAAGTTCTAAGGTTGTGTTGTGTTGTTGCCACTAGGGATAAAACATTGATGCTATGTCTAAGGATGTAGTTGTTGATTACATTACGCACCATACTTAATGCAATTGTCTGTTGCTTTGCAACTTAATACTGGAAGGGGTTCGGATGATAACCTGAAGGTGGACTTTTTAGGCATAGATGCAGTTGGATGGCGGTCTATGTACTTTGTCGTAATGCCCGATTAAATCTCACTATACTTATCATGACATGTATGTGCATTGTTATGCTCTCTCTATTTGTCAATTGCCCGACTGTAATTTGTTCACCCAACATGCTTTTATCTTATGGGAGAGACACCTCTAGTGAACCGTGGACCCCGGTCCATTCTTTTATACCTGAAATACAAATCTGCTGCAATACTTGTTTTACTCGTTTTCTCTGCAAACAATCATCTTCCACACAATACGGTTAATCCTTTGTTACAGCAAGCCGGTGAGATTGACAACCTCACCGTTTCGTTGGGGCAAAGTATTTTGGTTGTGTTGTGCAGGTTCCACGTTGGCGCCGGAATCTCCGGTGTTGCACCGCACTACATCCCGCCGCCATCAACCTTCAACGTGCTTCTTGGCTCCTCCTGGTTCGATAAACCTTGGTTTCTTTTCGAGGGAAAACTTGCTGCTGTGCGCATCATACCTTCCTCTTGGGGTTCCCAACGAACGTGTGAGTTACACGCCATCAAGCTCTTTTTCCGGCGCCGTTGCCGGGGAGATCAAGACACGCTGCAAGGGGAGTCTCCACTTCCCAACCTCTTTACTTTGTTTTTGTCTTGCTTTATTTTATTTACTACTTTATTTGCTGCATTATATCAAAACACAAAAAAATTAGTTGCTAGCTTTACCTTATTTACTATCTTGTTTGCTATATCAAAAATACAAAAAATTAGTTACTTGTTTTACTTTACTTAATATCATGCATATTTTTATTTCACTAGTTAAGCATAATGGAAAACAACAAAAATATGAGAGATCTTTATGAACTTTATCTTTAATTAGGACATGATGTGTTTGAAGAGAGAATTAAAAAACCCATGAAACTTTATATGCATGCTAATGGGAATGTTATTACTATGGATGCTTTGAACACCATTGTTGCTAATGCTATGGAAAATTCTAAGCTTGGGGAAGCCGGCTCGATCTTTTTAGTCCCCCAAGCATTGAGGAGAAAATTTTCTTTTATGATTACAATATGCCTCCTATATATGATGATAGCCACTTTGTTGAATTTGCTCCCACTACAAGTAATAAAATTGATTATGCTTACGTGGAGAGTAATAATTTTATGCATGAGACTCATGATAAGAATGCTTTATATGATAGTTACATTGTTGAGTTTGCTCATGATGCTACTGAAAATTATTATGAGAGAGGAAAATATGGTTGTAGAAATTTTCATGTTACTAAAACACCTCTCTATGTGCTCGAAAATTTTGAAGCTACACTTGTTTTATCTTCCTATGCTTGTTACTTTGCTCTTCATGAACTTGTTTATTTACAAGATTCCTATGCATAGGAAGCATTTTAGACTTAAATGTGTTTTGAATTTGCCTCTTGATGCTCTCTTTTGCTTCAAATACTATTTCTTGCGAGTGCATCATTAAAACCGCCGAGCCCATCTTAATGGCTATAAAGAAAGAACTTCTTGGGAGATAACCCATGTGTTATTTTGCTACAGTACTTGGTTTTTATTTTGTGTCTTGGAAGTTGTTTAATACTGTAGCAACCTCTCCTTATCTTAGTTTTATGTTTTGTTGTGCCAAGTAAAGTCTTTGATAGTAAAGTAAGTACTAGATTTGGATTACTGCGCAGTTCCAGATTTCTTTGCTGTCACGAATCTGGGTCTACCTCCCTGTAGGTAGCTCAGAAAATTAAGCCAATTTACGTGCATGATCCTCAGATATGTACGCAACTTTCATTCAATTTGGGAATTTTCATTTGAGCAAGTCTGGTGCCCTAATAAAATACATCTTTACGGACTGTTCTGTTTTGACAGATTCTGCCTTTTATTTCGCATTGCCTCTTTTGCTATGTTGGATAAATTTCTTTGATCCATTAATGTCCAGTAGCTTTATGCAATGTCCAGAAGTGTTAATAATGATTGTGTCACCTCTGAACATGTGAATTTTTATTGTGCACTAACCCTCTAATGAGTTGTTTCGAGTTTGGTGTGGAGGAAGTTTTCAAGGATCAAGAGAGGAGTATGATGCAATATGATCAAGGAGAGTGAAAGCTCTAAGCTTGAGGATGCCCCGTGGTTCACCCCTGCATATTCTAAGAAGACTCAAGCGTCTAAGCTTGGGGATGCCCAAGGCATCCCCTTCTTCATCGACAACATTATCGAGTTCCTCCCCCGAAACTATATTTTTATTCCGTCACATATTATGCACTTTGCTTGGAGCGTCGGTTTGTTTTTGTTTTTGTTTTGTTTGAATAAAATGGATCCTAGCATTCACTTTATGGGAGAGAGACACGCTCCACTCGTAGCATATGGACAAGTATGTCCTTAGGCTCTACTCATAGTATTCATGGCGAAGTTTCTTCTTCGTTAAAATGTTATATGGTTGGAATTGGAAAATGCTACATGTAGTAATTCTAAAATGTCTTGGATAATTTGAAACTTGGCAATTGTTGTGCTCATGTTTAAGCTCTTGCATCGTATACTTTGCACCCATTAATGAAGAAACACTTAGAGCTTGCTAATTTGGTTTGCATATTTGGTTTCTCTAGAGTCTAGATAACATCTAGTATCGAGTTTTGAACAACAAGGAAGACGGTGTAGATTCTTATAATGTTTACAATATGTCTTTTATGTGAGTTTTGCTGCACCGTTCATCCTTGTGTTTGTTTCAAATAACCTTGCTAGCCTAAACCTTGTATCGAGAGGGAATACTTCTCATGCATCCAAAATCCTTGAGCCAACCACTATGCCATTTGTGTCCACCATACCTACCTACTACATGGTATTTATCCGCCATTCCAAAGTAAATTGCTTGAGTGCTACCTTTAAAATTCCATCATTCACCTTTGCAATATATAGCTCATGGGACAAATAGCTTAAAAACTATTGTGGTATTGAATATGTACTTATGCACTTTATCTCTTATTAAGTTGCTTGTTGTGCGATAACCATGTTTCGGGGACGCCATCAATTACCCTTTGTTGAATATCATGTGAGTTGCTATGCATGTCCGTCTTGTCCGAAGTAAGAGAGATCTACCACCTTAATGGTTGGAGCATGCATATTGTTAGAGAAGAACATTGGGCCGCTAACTAAAGCCATGATTCATGGTGGAAGTTTCAGTTTTGGACATATATCCTCAATCTCATATGAGAATAATAATTGTTGCCACATGCTTATGCATTAAAGAGGAGTCCATTATCTGTTGTCCATGTTGTCCCGATATGGATGTCTAAGTTGAGAATAATCAAAAGCGAGAAATCCAAAATGCGAGCTTTCTCCTTAGACCTTTGTACAGGCGGCATGGAGGTACCCCATTGTGACACTTGGTTAAAACATGTGCATTGCAAAGATCCGGGAGTCCAAGCTAATTAGGACAAGGTGCGGGCACTATTAGTATACTATGCATGAGGCTTGCAACTTGTAAGATATAATTTACATAACTCATATGCTTTATTACTACCGTTGACAAAATTGTTTCATGTTTTCAAAATAAAAGCTCTAGCACAAATATAGCAATCGATGCTTTCCTCTTTGAAGGACCATTCTTTTTACTTTTATGTTGAGTCAGCTTCACCTATCTCTCTCCACCTCAAGAAGCAAACACTTGTGTGAACTGTGCATTG
This sequence comes from Lolium rigidum, assembly GCF_022539505.1. Taxonomy (NCBI): domain Eukaryota; kingdom Viridiplantae; phylum Streptophyta; class Magnoliopsida; order Poales; family Poaceae; genus Lolium; species Lolium rigidum. Next base: position 108,247,883 of record NC_061510.1, read on the forward strand.
ATTCCTACATACTTGCATATTGTACTTGTTATATTACTCTATGTTGACAATTATCCATGAGATATACATGTTACAAGTTGAAAGCAACCGCTGAAACTTAATCTTCCTTTGTGTTGCTTCAATACCTTTACTTTGATTTATTGCTTTATGAGTTAACTCTTATGCAAGACTTATTGATGCTTGTCTTGAAGTACTATTCATGAAAAGTCTTTGCTTTATGATTCACTTGTTTACTCATGTCATTACCATTGTTTTGATCGCTGCATTCATTACATATGTTTACAAATAGTATGATCAAGGTTATGATGGCATGTCACTTCAGAAATTATCTTTGTTATCGTTTTACCCGCTCGGGACGAGCAGTAACTAAGCTTGGGGATGCTGATACGCCTCCGACGTATCGATAATTTCTTATGTTCCATGCCATATTATTGATGATACCTACATGTTTTATGCACACTTTATGTCATATTCGTGCATTTTCCGGAACTAACCTATTAACAAGATGCCGAAGAGCCGCTTGCTCGTTTTCTCGCTGTTTTTGGTTTCGAAATCCTAGTAACGAAATATTCTCGGAATTGGACGAAATCAAGACCCGGGGTCCTATTTTGCCACGAACCTTCCGGAAGACCGAAAGGGATACGAAGTGGGGCGACGAGGCGCCGCCACCATAGGGCCGCGCGGCCGGAGGGGGCCCGCGCCGCCCTATGGTGTGGGCCCCTCGTCGGCCCTCCGACTCGCCCTTCCGCCTACTTAAAGCCTCCGTCGCGAAACCCCCGAGGCGAAAAAACCACGATACGGAAAACCTTCCGGAGACGCCGCCGCCGCCAATCCCATCTCGGGGATTCTGGAGATCTCCTCCGGCACCCTGCCGGAGAGGGGATTCATCTCCCGGAGGACTCTACACCGCCATGGTCGCCTCCGGAGTGATGAGTGAGTAGTTCACCCCTGGACTATGGGTCCATAGCGGTAGCTAGATGGTTGTCTTCTCCTCATTGTGCTTCATTGTTGGATCTTGTGAGCTGCCTAACATGATCAAGATCATCTATCCGTAATACTCTATGTTGTGTTTGTCGGGATCCGATGGATAGAGAATACCATGTTATGTTAATTATCAAGTTATTACATATGTGTTGTTTATGATCTTGCATGCTCTCCGTTATTAGTAGAGGCTCTGCCAAGTTTTTGCTCTTAACCCCAAGAGGGAGTATTTATGCTCGATAGTGGGTTCATGCCCGCATTGACACTGGGACGGTGACGGAAAGTTCTAAGGTTGTGTTGTGCTTGTTGCCACTAGGGATAAAACATTGATGCTATGTCTAAGGATGTAGTTGTTGATTACATTACGCACCATACTTAATGCAATTGTCTCGTTGCTTTGCAACTTAATACCGGAAGGGGTTCGGATGATAACTCCGAAGGTGGACTTTTTAGGCATAGATGCAGTTGGATGGCGGTCTATGTACTTTGTCGTAATGCCCGATTAAATCTCACTATACTTATCATGACATGTATGTTCATTGTTATGCTCTCTCTATTTGTCAATTGCCCGATTGTAATTTGTTCACCCAACATGCTTTTATCTTATGGGAGAGACACCTCTAGTGAACTGTGGACCCCGGTCCATTCTTTTAATACTCGAAATACAAATCTGCCGCAATACTTGTTTTACTTGTTTTCTCTCGCAAACAATCATCTTCCACACAATACGGTTAATCCTTTGTTACAGCAAGCCGGTGAGATTGATAACCTCACTGTTTCGTTGGGGCAAAGTATTTTGGTTGTGTTGTGCAGGTTCCACGTTGGCGCCGGAATCTCTGGTGTTGCGCCGCACTACATCCCGCCGCCATCAACCTTCAACGTGCTTCTTGGCTCCTCCTGGTTCGATAAACCTTGGTTTCTTTCTGAGGGAAAACTTGCTGCTGTGCGCATCATACATTCCTCTTGGGGTTCCCAATGAACCTGTGGGTTACACGCCATCAGTGAGCATGTGCCAAGTTGATTCAAGTGAATTATTCAGAGGAGGATACCACAATGTCATATCTATCTATGAATAAAGCAATGCAAGCAAATATTTATGACATGCTACTCATATTAATAAATTGGAGCTAAACATGAGAGATCATGAACTACTAGACTTTCTTAAATGACATATACCTCACATGAACCAACTAAGCATGCTCACATGGATGAGTATATGTACAAAAATGAAAACAAATAGAGTTCATACCAGCCTCTCACCACAGTCGGATTGTGGTAGATCGTCATTATTGCCTTTTCACTTGTGTAGCTTGAATAATATGGAGTGAAAACCAAGCTCCAACCACCGAAGACCATTGAACTCCAAAATGAACTTTACAAAACCAAAGAAGAACAGCAAATATTTTTGGTGTTTTCGAATTGGAAACAAGAACAAAAGGAAACAAGCAAACAAAGCAAAATCTTTTTGGATTTTCTTATAGCAAACCAATGATAGCAAATAAAGCAAAATAAAAGCAAGAAACCAAAATAAGCAAATGGTAAAGAGAAAAAACAGAAATATTTTTGGTATTTTTGTGTTTTAGGAAAGAAACAAAGCAAAAACAAGAAAATGAAAACTAGAAGAGTCACATAAACACAAAGTAGCAGAAATCTGCCAGACTTGACAGCAGTACAGTAATCGATTTTTAAGAAATTCTTCCGCTGCCCAGCTCGAAAAGTGTTAAACTAATGAAAGTTAGATAATAACCTGGGGAACATGCAAAAAAATTGGCTTCGCAAAATAACGTTCTGGCTGTTTTTGATAATTTTTTTGGTATCAGTCCAGAATCTGTTTTCAATCAGCACCTCCCCAAATATCATCTCCCTCTTATTGGAAAACCACTCTAAGAAGCTAAACAAGTATATACAAGTATCCAGCAATTATAATATGCAAAGAATGAGTGATGCCGGTATACCTCCCCCCAAGCTTAGTTTTTGTCCTAAGTGGAGATCAACCCCAGCGAGGGTCAGGATTCCACGCCGGTGGATCATACATGGCGTAGTCATAATAAGGTCCCGGTGCAGAAGAAAAGGGTGAGGGCTCCTCATGCCCAACATGTTGATGCGAAGAACTTGCTGCATCGGATGACGAGTCGAGGTGTTCCTCGGCCTCCTCCGTGCCGTCTCTTGCATGATGGCCATCTCCCTCTATGTATGCATTCAGTTCACCTTCCGTGACTGACCAATCCTTCCTGGAATCAAGGTTAAACAGAACAGGTGCAGGCAATCCTACTAGTTTTTCAGTTTTCTTAGTTGTTCTCCAAGTTTTCTTGTAAAATGTTATCTTGTAAGACAGGTTACTCAAATTATACAAATCAGAAACAAATTCATGCTTAATCATGGAGACTATGTCAAGTTTCTCTATGGAGAGCTGAATATCAAGATGGTGAGGTTCTACACCGTGCATAGCTAATAAGCGAGAGGCGATGAGATCTCCACAAATTCCGCCCTTCTCACGGTTAGTAGCAAGTCTATAGGCTATCAAAGCACCCAAATTATAAGTCCTATCACCTTGTAATGCAGCAGCTAGAAAAGCTAAATCCTGGATAGATAACTTACTTGCATTCTTTCTAGCAAAAACGCACTTGGTGATGAAATAAGCAAAGTAGCGAATAGCTGGGAGTTGAATACTACTGATTTTACCACCATCCTCTGAGAAGCTTCTTCCATGACAAATCATCTTGTAGAGACTCAAGAGCTCGTGCGGCTGTCCCCTTATCTTCTCGCATGATCCCCATTGTGGCACTCTAATTGCTGCACAAAAATCATCAAATGGCAAGTTGACAATTTTATTATAAATTTTGTATCGAACCATGGGGTTAGATTGAGACCAATTGAATTCAAAATCCTGAACCACGGACATGGTCAGTTTTGCATATTGGTATGGTTCACCAACAACAAAACTTTCCAACCCTGCATTGGAAATCAGTTTTTGAACATCTCGCAGGATTCCTGCACTCCTCATAAAATCGACGCACGGGTAGTAAGAGGGGTATACTCCCTCTTCGCGGTTAACTCTCATAACTTGTTGCACCTCCAATTCTTGTTGGTTTAGTTGATGACTATTCCACTCCATTTTCTGAAATTTTTCAACACACAGTATAAAATTTGATTTGGTGTCATATAATTGAGGGAAACTACTATAGGAACTTGCTAGAGTACTAAACATGCATCAAAACTAATTCTTACAACTTAGAACAAGCATGCAAGCTCACTAAACATGTTACCTACAGCAGCAAAATATTCAAGATATACTCAACCAAACAAAATCGGAGGAGTCACATACCGGAGAGCAAATGTGCCAAATTTCAGACAGAAATCTGGGCTGAGCAAAGAGATCGAGAAATCTTGAGCTCTTGAGCAGAAACGCGAGTGAGAGAAAGCTGGTGCGAGTTTTTTCAGGAGAGAGAGTGAGATGGGAGAAAAAGATGAAGTGGTGGGGCAAGGAGGACCCCACACAACAGGGTGGTGCGCCCCCCTTGCTGGTCGCGCCGGCTTGTGGGGTGCCACCCTGGGATGCCCCACTGGTCATCCCCAGGTGTTCCCAGGTGCCTCTTCGAAAATAAGACCAACGGTATAATTTTTTTGAATTTTTGAAAACTTTGAAAAACGCACATTTCTGGGTATTAAATTTATTATTACTGGGTAGAAAAAGATTTTCAAACCTCTAAACAACTAAAGCATCTTGCAAAATAAGTAGTGCTACAGCAGTAAAACAAGTGGAGGAAGAAAGAAATGTTGTTTAGCTCTTCTATGCATATAAAATATACGGATGAAGCTTGGTGACCGGGTGTATACGTGAGCACGCGGTAACTGAGTGACACGTGTCTGACGGCGTTTATCGTCCGTGAGATGATAACCAATCTTCATCTAACCTCATGTCCAGCTAGCCGGCGAATCAGCACTGCTCTGGACTGATTCCTCGAGTCCAGGCCCTCCCCGCTGACATGATGTTCTGCCTTTTCTATGTTTTTCCTCCTACAGTCCCACCGAGACGTCGCCCCGTATGATATCCTGCCCACCGCCGCCCTGCACGACGAGCTCCACAGCAACCCGGCCTCCTCCGTCCGGGCGCAAGCATCAGAGCTCCGCTGCTCCTAGAAAGCAAAGCGCCACGAGTAAATTAAGGAATCAACCCAATTCCTTCCTTCGCGTCGCATCCTCTCCAAATCGTTGCAATTTCGTTGCAATTTCTCCGGGACGACGGAGATTGCTCCCAGATCCGTTGCAATTTCGTTGCAATTTCTTTCATGTACGAGCTGTAGCCATGAAGTGAAGCTGCTACCGAATCCTTTACTTTTTTTCTGATGTATAGCTGTTTCCTGGGATTCACTCGATGTATCGGAAAAAATTCTTTTGATTGTATCCGTATTTCCGTGGATGGATAGGATGGAGCAGGGAGAGAGAGTGGGAAGTCCGCCGGCCACACGAGCGGAACGACGCGGACGACGGAGCGGCCGGCGAGCCCGCGCGCGCGAGAGGCTCTCCAATTCCAGTCAGCTAGCTCAAGTGTTGGCCATGGTGGTCCAATTCGAGTCAACGAGCATCTCCAGTAGTTCTTCAAGGAGTGGGGAAGAGGGGATCCACGGAGGTGACGCGTTTCAAGCACGCAACCGCCCTGCCACCTGGACAGATCGGCGTCCGATCTCCACCGCCTGCCAATCGAGTCAATCTCCTCCGCCTGCCAAATTGTCCCGTCCAGCGTGAGTGTGGGCAGGAGATGAGTTGATTTCTCAATTGATTCGGATGGAGGCAGGAGGGAGACAGCGCGTGACGGCTAGAGGGAGCGGCGGGGGAGTAGCAAGAAGCGGAGAGGCAGGACTTCCTCTAGGCAGAGGAGGGATATGAACGGCGGCGGGCAGGGATATCACGCACTCACGCCCGTCTTGCCCAGGAGAATGAGCCGCTCCCCCGCCCTAACCTTCAGCAGAGGAGCTCGCGGACGGGAGGTGGAGATAGAGGCGTCGGAAGAGGGGATCAACAAGATTCATGGAGGCGGCCCGAGGTCCCCTGTTGACTGGATTTAGGTGCGCTCCTCCGCTCTTCATCTCTGGACCGAGCAGAAGAGCGATTGGACCGGCCGGCCACGGGGAGGCGCAGCTGGCAGGGGCGGAGCCGAGCGGGCGCGCGGCCAGGAAGTAGGTTGCGACCTGCGAGACACGACGAGGCGCGCGAGCCAGAGCGGACGAGGGCACTGTTTGGCTCGTGGGAAAAGGTTGACGCCGTTTGGCTCTGTTTGTGAGGCCAGTATCTTAAAACAGATCCAACGGTAAAGGCCGCGTGCTCACGTATACACCCGGTCACCAAATCCACTCTCATAAAATATACTTGTTAACAAGGTTGATCAAGTCTTGCCACCAAATAAATCTTACATGTCAAAGGAAGAAATAAACCTCAAATCAATCATGTTACCTTATATTGTATTGATATGGATCCAATCACAAGAGTTTGATATTCTTCTTTAGGCTCATATATTGGACAATCAATATCTCCCACTTTGATAGATCTCAAATTAGAAATTGTATTAACTCCACATACTTTATCAATCCTCTTGGGAAAATAAATAGTATGCTCCTTGTCATCGACATTGAAAGTAACTTTTTCTTTATTGCAATCAATAACAGCCCCTGCGGTGTTAAGAAAAGGTCTCCCAAGAATAATAGACATATTATCATCTTCGAGCATTTCCAACACAACAAAATCAGTTAATATTAAGCAGCTTTGAGTAACTTGAACAGGAACATCCTCACATATACCAACAGGAATAGCAAGTATATTTATCAGCCATTTGCAAAGATATATCAGTTGGTATCAACTTATCTAAATAAAGTCTCTTATAAAGAGAAAAAGGCATAACACTAACACCTGCTCCCAAA
>NC_061510.1:108254878-108301696 GCF_022539505.1 Lolium rigidum
ATCACATAGAGCAGTTCTAACATAATTATTCTTAATAGAACAAGGAATAGTAGGTATACCTGGGTCGCCCAGCTTCTTTGGAACTTTGCCATTGAAAGAGTAACAAGCATAGTGGAAATCTCCTCATTAGGAATTTTCCTTTTGTTAGTGACAATATCTTTCATATACTTTGAATAAGGAGGCAATTTAATAGCATCAGTCAAAGGGATTTGCAGGAATAAAGGTTTTATCCAATCACAAAATTTATTATAGTGTTCTTCTTCCTTTGATTTTAGTTTCTTAGCAGGAAAAGGCATTTGCTTTTGAACCCAAGGTTCCGTTTCATTACCATGTTTCTTAGCAATAAAATCTTCTTTAGTGTACTTTTTATTTTTAGCATGCTTTTCGGGTTCTTCTTCAACCTCTTCTTTATCAGAAGCATCATTCTTATCGTTATCTTTATCATGTTCATTACCACTTTCAGTTTCAGCATCAGAAATAGAAATACTATTAAGATCATTAACAGGCTCAGAGGATTCTACAACAGTTTTATGTTTCTTTTTCTTTTTCTTAGATGGAGCACTAGTTTCAGTGCGTTGAGAATCTTGTTCAACTCTTTTGGGATGCCCTTCAGGATATAGAGGATCCTGGGTAGAAACACCGCCTCTAGTTGTTACTTCATAAGCGTGTTTTTCTTTAGAATTATTTTTTAACAAGTCATTTTGCACTTTAATGAGTTGATCAATTTGAGTTTGAACAATATGAAAGTGTTTAACAAGCATCTTAACATCATTGGAGGTTCTCTCCACAATACCATGCAATTCACTAATAGCTCGAGAATTTTCCATTAAATGATTCTCTACTCTCATATTGAAATTATTTTGCTTAACAATATAATTATCAAACTCATCTAAGCATTGAGCAGGAGGTTTTGAATACGGAATATCTTCCCTAGTAAAGCGTTCAAGAGAGTGTACCTCAATCATGGATGAAGGGGGAGTTATCTTGCATAAATCTTCTATGGGAGGTAAATTCTTCACGTCTTCGGATTTAATACCCTTCTCTTTAAGAGATTTCTTGGCTTCCCTCATATCTTCATCATTTAATTTAATCATACCCTCTTCTTCAATATTCGTGTTCGGGGTTGGTTCGGGTGTAGACCAATCATCATGATTCCGGCCTATTCTAGCCAATAATTCTTCGAGTCGTCGTCTGGAGTTCTTTTCCCTGAAAACACAACCAGCACAACTATCCAGGTATGCCCTAGACTCAATGGTTAGTCCACTATAAAATATATCAAGTAAATCACGCTTTTCCAAATCATGTCCAAGCCGAGCTCTGATAAGAGAGAAAAATCTCGTCCAAGCTTCAGGCAATTTCTCTCCATCTTCCTGGTCAAAATTATAAATTCTGTGCAAAGCAATATGTTGGGCACTAGCAGGAAAGTATTTCCGAAAGAAAACATCAAGCAATTCACTTGGACTATCAATAGAATCAGGTGGAAAACTATTATACCAAGTTTTAGCATCATCCTTTAATGAGAATGGAATTTTTTTAGCAACGAAATAAGTACGCTTCTTAACATCATCAGAAAACAAGCTACTCGCAGTAGATAGCTCAATCATGTGTTCTACAAGCACTTTCTTTTTCAGTACCACAAAAAGGTGTTTTCTCAACAATAGATATACGAGATAGATCAAGAGAAAAATCATAATCCTTATCCTTAATATTTATAGGAGATGTGGCAAATTTAGGATCAGGAGACAGTTTATATCTAACAGTATGTTGTGCAAGAAATTTTTTAATTTTACTTGCATCAGTAGTAGCATTGCATTTATCAATGAAATCATCATCAAGTTCTACATAATCTTCATCAGGATCATCACTAGAGTATTCAACAGACTCAGGTGAATTAACATGTGTAGCAGCATTTTCATTAGGAGTTTCAGTATTTTTAATTTGTCTAGACCTAGCAATTGTAGCATCTAGAAAAGATCATAATGAACCATCATTATCAAGCATAGCAGAAGCATCATCAAAATTATAAGAGGAACTTTCAGATCTAGCAGAAGTACCGAGCATGTGAAGCTTGTGGTGGTGAAACAAGTTTATCTATCACGAGATGGTGAATCAAGAGCAGCAGAGGTACTCAGAGTTGTACCTTTTCTTGTAGTGGATGGTAATATGGCGACTTTAGTATCGCGAGGTTTACCCATGATGGAGAATTTGCAGCGAACAATATCAATCCAAGTGAACTTGCAAATAAAGCTATGCTCCCCGGAAACGGCGCCAGAAAATAGTCTTGATGACCCACAAGTATAGGGGATCGCAACAGTCTTCGCGGGAAGTAAAACCCAATTTATTGATTCGACACAAGGGGAGACAAAGAATACTTGAAAGCCTTAACAGCGGAGCGGAGTTGTCAATTCAGCTGCACCTGGAAACAGACTTGCTCGCAAGAGTTTATCAGTAGTAACAGTTTTATAGCAGTAGCAGTAGTGAAATAACAGCAGCAGAGTAACAAAGACAGCAGTAGTAATTATAGTAAACATCAGGATTAAAATACTGTAGGCACAGGGATGGATGACGGGCGTTGCATGGATGAGAGAAACTCATGTAACAATCAAGATTTGGCATTTGCAGATAATAATAAAACGGTATCCAAGTACTAATCAATCAATAGGCATGTGTTCCATATTTAGTCGTACGTGCTCGCAATGAGAAACTTGCACAACATCTTTTGTCCTACCAGCCGGTGGCAGCCAGGGCCTCTAGGGAATCTACTGGAAATTAAGGTACTCCTTTTAATAGAGCACCGGAGCAAAGCATTAACACTCTGTGAACACATGTGATCCTCATATCACCGCCTTCCCCTCCGGTTGTCCCAATTCTGTCACTTTGGGGCCTCGGGTTCCGGACAGCAACATGTGTATACAACTTGCAGGTAAGATCATAAAACAATGAATATCATCATGAAACAATAACATGTTTAGATCTGAGATCATGGCACTCGGGCCCTAGTGACAAGCATTAAGCATAACAAGTTGCAACAATATCATAAAAGTACCAATTACGGATACTAGGCACTATGCCCTAACAATCTTATGCTATTACATGACCAATCTCATCCAATCCCTACCATCCCCTTCAGCCTACAGCGGGGGAATTACTCACACATGGATGGGGGAAACATGGCTGGTCGATGGAGAGGCATCGGTGGTGATGATGGCGATGATCTCCTCCAATTCCCCGTCCCGGCGGAGTGCCAGAACGGAGTTTCCCGGTCCCGAGACGGAGTTTCGCGACGGTGGCGGCGTACTGGATGGTTTCTGGCGACTTCGACTTCTCGTCTCGCGTTTTTAGATCGAAACCCTTAAGTAGTCCAGAGGGGGGGCGTCAGAGGCTGGCTGAGGGGCCCACACGCTAGGGCGGCGCGCCCCCCCTCTAGGCCGCGCCGGCCTAGCGTGTGGGGGCCCTGGGCCTCCCCCAGGCCTGCCCTTCTGGCTCCGTGAATCTTCTGGAAAATAAGCCCTTCGACATAAATTCCGGGGATTTTCCTGAAAGTTGAATTTCTGCACAAAAACGAGACACCAGGGCAATTCTGCTGAAAACTGCGTTAGTCCGTGTTAGTTGTATACAAAATACACAAATTAGAGGCAAAACAATAGCAAAAGTGTTCAGGAAAGTAGATACGTTTTGGACGTATCAGGCACAAGTGTAGGAGGACTCACCGCGGTTCATGCTCCGGATGATGTTCATGTTGTTCACGGTGAGAGGTGTCCCCGGGCTCTGAGTGGGCGGTGGCGGCATCCACGGCATGGAGTAAGGTGGAGGTGGAGGAAGGCTCCCCGGTGGAGAAGACGAAGCCGTGCGGCTAATCAGCCGGCTCATCCGTGCTCGCTCGCTGCTGCATCATCTCGCTCGCTGTTGTTGCATCTGCTGCATCATCCGTGTCCGAGTGCTCGTCGATACTCCGAATCTGCTGCTCCATCCGCGCCCTTTGCTCCTGGGCCGCCTGCTCCTTCGCTGCCATCTCCGCCTACGTTGTGTTGCCGCGATGTCATTAACATTTCAATGGAAAGCATGTAAAGGAAATGTAGAGGCCCGATGAAGAACATACCCGTAACTGCTCGACAGCTAGATCCGAAGCCCGTGGCCGGGGCTCTACCTCAGGCTGGCCGCTCTTACGACCACGACGGATCTGGCGGAGAGAGGGAACCTTCACTGGGTCGACGCACCCGTCACCAAACCATAGGCGGCCATGCTTCAAGCCTTCTCCCGCAAGCACCGCAACCTCAGGGTCAAAGTCCTCGGCCTCTGGGTTGGCATCCTCGCCGTACTTCTGCTTGAACTTGGAGACATACGACGTACACTGGGTCTCGGATTGCGGGTTAACCCACACGGACCCCGTCTCAGGATCAGGCGTCTTCCTTTTCTTCATCTTCTTTAGCACGGCAAAGACGTTAGGCTTCGCTCCTGTCCTGACTTCCTGCAAAAGAGAACATGTAATTAAGTGAAGTGGCACACCCTTGCAGAGTTAACAAATATATAACATGAATTCGAAGAATGAAGGAACCGTTAATTTGCTCACCTCGTTCTGCAGGTGAAGAGAGATGGGGAAGCTGCCTTGGATATGTGATCCACCTCGCATTTCTGCCCGCTTCTTCTTGCCCTCCTCGTGCTTCTTGAGGTACTGGGGGCATGTCCACCACATGACCATCGCAAGAAAGCACCTCTCGTCGTTGCCGACGTACTGAGGAGGGTTCTACATGCACAAGATAAACCCATTATGGTAAAATAAACTACATGGCGATAAAGAAATCAATAACACATAAATGCAAATACGTGCATGTACTGCCACAGCTGCATGAGCGTGTCGCGAGCGTCCTCCTTAGTCATGTGGACGAAGCGGTCGGCGTGCCAGTCGCGGACGCACTGAACACGCGCCTCGTAGTGCATGCCAGTCACCCTCTTCCTTGCAATCTGGTGTAGGACATCATCGCACGCATTTTCCTTGCCCTCGGCCCTCTTGAAGTATTTCTGCAACCATGCACATAGGTAAAACAAGGGGCATTAGTGCAATTATTGTCAACCAAGGAGAGTGTATGAATGGTAAGAAGTCAAAAGTCACGTACCCAGAATTTGCCAACAACCACGTCCGCCGCGGTGCCGCGGCCAAGAGGATCTTCCGCGAGGATGTAGTGCGCCCACCTCCAAGCTACGTCGCAGCCACCAGTAGGGATATCGACTATCCCAGGGAAATACCTTCTAAGTAGGCCCCCAAGGATGTTGGAGTACCCACGTGGCGGCCTCTGCGACGGGTCTTCAAACCTGAACGAGCTGCACCATGAAACGACAACATCAAATTGTATGTGATAATAATTTTGATAATGACAAAATTGCGATAACGAAATGCCAAAAATTAACATGTACCTCCTTCCATAGGGCTCTAGAACAACATGGCTGTAGCGCCAGTGCTTCAGCGCGGGGAGCTGTGTTATCCCACGCCGATATGGCCTCCTATCACATGGCCTCAGCCTCTCCACAACTGGAACGTACTGGTAATCCTCCGGCGCTTGCCAAACTAGGGTTGGATCAGGATCGAACGGTAAGTTCCCCAACCCCTCATCCTCCGAGAGGTCCTCCTCGTCCCCCTCCTCCTCCTGGTCCTCCCCACCCCCGTCCTCCTCCTGGTCCTCCCCACCCCCGTGGTGCTCCTGGTCCTCCTCCTCATCATCATCATCGGCTGCGGGAGGGGGGCTAGGACTAGGAGCTAGTACCCGCGTCGGATTCTTCCTACGCGGCCGCCCTGTGGGAGCGACATGAGGGGGGGTAGGAGGGGGGTAGTAGCTCGGCCCCGCCTCGAAGTCCCTACACCTACCAAGTACTTGAGCTTCTTTTTAAGACCGCCACCCCTTTTTTTTGGCGGCATGCTTCAATCACCTGCAAACACAAATGAAGAGAGTGGTTTATTAGTACGCAATATTGTAAAGAGATAAATATTAGTGAAAGCAACGAAATATAAGTAGATGAACATTAATGAAAGCAACAATAATGCAAAAGGATGAACATTAATTAGTGGAAGCAACAAATAGCTAGCATAGAGTTCTCTCAAACATAGCACGGAGTTCTTACAAATAACCTAGCTAGACAATCACTATTACACAGAGTTCGGATCCCGCGACCTTCCCGGCCACGAACCAAGTCATCCACCAGCGGTTCTAGGTACACATTCATGTTCTTACCCGGGTATTTGGGCCCTGGGATTATCATCGACACAAACATGTTCTCTGATCTCATGCGGACGCCGTGGGGAGGTTCATGGGAATAACAAACAACGGCCAACAAGCCGTATACTGCAGCCGACATACCATATGGATTGAACCCATCGGTTGATATCGCAAGCTGCTACGCTCCTCGGGTCACACGCTTTCGGTGGAAATTTCTTGACAAAGTTCTTCCATGCGGTACCATCCGACGGATGTATCATCTTGTCGGTGTATCTGTTTCCTTCCACGGCCCACCGCATCCGCTGGGCGGTATCCTCGGTCATGAAGAGCCGCTGGATCCTCGGTAGAAGCTGGAAGATAGCGGAGGATATTCTTGGCAATCGTGGTCCGCCTCTTCGACCATCACCATTGCGGTCTACCTCAAAGTACCTAGAGGAATTGCATTTGATGCAATAATTTGTGTCAGCGTGCTCCTCTCTGAATAGCATGCATCCCTTTGGACAAGTGTGTATCTGCTGAGATGACATCTTAAGGTCACTGAGCAATTTGGTCGAATAGTAGAAGTTTTGTGGCAATAGGTGCCCTTTCGGCAGAAGGCTGCCTACGATGACCAGAAGTTCATCGAACCCATCTCTGCACAAGTTCCTATGGCACTTCAAGGCCATAAGGCGAGCGATGGCATCTAGTTGGGTAACCTCTGTATTTTCATGTAGGGGTTTCTGCGAAGCAAACAGAGCCTCATAATACTCCTTTGTGTTTTCCTCCGGGTCCTCACTTGTCTCCGCATCCTGAGGTGTCTCCGCCTCTACATGAGGGCTTTCAGGCACATTACCATTAGCCAAGTTTTCTAAGCACCTATCAAAACCAGTGTCATATTCCCCCCTAGGTTGAATCTGCCGCACCTCCTTCCTAGCACGTTTCTTTGCCTTTTCTCCATGGTAAGTCCAAATCCTGTAGGACGATGTGAACCCAAACTTGATCAGGTGCATACTCATAGTTTCCTTGTCCTGTGCCTTTTGGTTAGCGCACTTACTACAAGGGCACCAAACTCTTATAGGTCTGCTAGGGATGGCAAACGCCCTATCCACAAACTGCTCGGTCTTTTCTCCCCATTCATCAGTATAGTTCCACTGACTCTGCCATCGTACATCCAACCACGATTATCCATCCTCTAATCAGCAACAAAACAGACAAACATAGCATTTATATATCAAATAGGAAATAAATGCATCATATCTTTATTTTTTTTACGCGTGCATCAACCTGAAACTCTACTAGGTGGGCTCCTAGCAGCCGCCGGATCCGTAGATTGAGTACGTTCTCCCAGCTCTACCCCGATCCGAGACAGAATTTCGGTAGCACCTCCCCGCTGCTCTCCCGATACACGTCTCGGCAAAAAGCCGAGAGGGGTGTGCATCCGGAGAACAACGGGGAGGCGCTACCGAAATCATGTCTCGGATCGGGGTAGAGCATGGAGAACGTACCCAACTACGCATCCGCCGGCTATCCCGATAAATGCCGTAAGAGTTACGGTTCATAATATGCGAGACCACTAATGCATATTTATCCGCGTAACCCTTACGGTCGGGAAGAGACGCCTAGGTATCGCGACAGACTTGGTGATCTAGACACAAAAAAACCCTAGGTAAATGTAAAGGTGGGAGGGAGATTTATACCCTAGACGCGTGAGAGAATCGCGAAAGAAGATCCGGGACACCCCGTCAAACACCCCCACGACGCCGCACCCCTTGCCCACCTCAAAGCATCGCCTGCATAGCGAGAAAAATCAATTAGGAGGACTATCATATAAAACATTCCAAATCATATTTCTAAAATAATGTGTGCCCTAAATTCCAATTTTTTGCTCTAAATCCAACTATTATAAATACACCATTTCTAATAAATTGTGCCCTAAATCCCATTTGTAAACTAATTTCTATACTAAATTATCCTATTTTTCATGCAAATTTATTTTAACTACTAATTAGCATGCATATTATTTTATAACTACCCTAAATTTCTATACAAAACTACACTACTTTACAAAAAAGATGAAACTAGCCACATATCGGTCGGGTGGTGGCCGGAGCTTCTGCGGCGGTGGCGGCCGCAGCTCCCGCGGCTGGTGGCAGGCGGAGCGGGCGAGCAGCAGCAGCACGGGCGGCGGCGGAGGGGCGAACAGCACGGGCGGCGGCAGTGGGGGCGAGCAGCACACGGTCCGGCGGAGGGACGAGCAGCACGGGCACGCGGTACTGGAGGAGGGGCAAGCAGCAGCAGCTAGGGGAGATGCGAGCAGCAGCCGTGAGCGACTCCGGTGGCGAGCAGCAGCTGGGGGCGCGCGGCAGCAGCAGCCAGGGGAGGGGCCCGCGGCGCTGGCGGCGGAGGCGGCGTGGGCGACTCCGGCGGCATGCGGGTGGGGCGCGGGAGGGTGGGGGAGAGAGGTGAGGCGTGGGCGGGGCAGCGGACGGCGGCGGCGGCGGTGCTCGCGTTGGGAGGATGCAGAGGTGGGTGGGAGGGGCGCGTGTGGGAGAATGGGTGGTCGGGACGCACGCGTGTCACCTTATCGGCAACGTTGCCGTGCGGCACCTCTTTGCCGTGCGGCGAAGAACCTTTGCCGTGCGGCCAGGACTTTGCCGTGCGCAAAGTAACCTTTGCCGTGCTGCAAGGCCTTTGCCGTGCGCAAAGTTCCCTTTGCCGTGCGGCAGAGTTCTTTGCCGTGGGCTTACGCAAGGCAAAGATTTTTTTTCCATTTTAATTATCGATAACATTAAGTTTTATTTAAAAATTATATTAAACTTGTTTTTTCAAAATGTGTATTATGTAGTAATATATGGTTCATGCTTTTCAATAAATATGTGATTCAATCCGGTTCACCTCGCGCGGAAAAAATCAAGGGGGGTAGACGCAACTTCAATTGCTGACGCGGTAGGTGCAGATCAACCCGAAATCCCTAACCATAACCCTTAACCCTAAACCTAACCCTAACCCTAAACAAACCTAAAAGAATGAAAAGGTACATTGGTGCACCCTCGCGCGGAGAAATCTAGGGGGGTACACCCGCCGGGGCACACATTCCGCTGTTTTGGGGGGAGGAGGGGGAGAACGGCCGCCGGAGCACCGGAACCCCACCAAATCTTGCATGTGGACCTATGATATGTGTCAAAGTGTGGTGCAAGGTCTAATGGTGCAAAAGTAGCTCCCCTAAACCCTAAACCCTAAACCCTAAACTGGGGAGGCTTCGAGCCCTAAACACCTCTAAACCCCTAAACCACGACACCGGAGCTGCAGAACCATGATTCATAAACCCTAACCCTAACCCTAAACCTAAACCCTAAACCTATACCTAACCATAAATACTTACCTTTAACCTAAACCCTAGCCCTACCCCCTAAACCCTAGCCCTAACCCTACACCTAACCCTAACCAGTAGATCAGGCACACCCTCGATCGTGTGACAATGGCTCTAGCTGCGGGTATATGTGCCAAAGGGTCCCAATCTTGGTTCTCCATGTGTATATGTCCTAAACAAACCTAAAAGAATGAAAATGTACATTGGTGCACCCTCGCGCGGAGAAATCTAGGGGGGTAGACCCGCCGGGGCACACATTCCGCTGTTTTGGGGGGGGGGGGAGAACGACCACCGAACCTTTGGAACCCCACCAAATCTTGCATGTGGACCTATGATATGTGTCAAAGTGTGGTGCAAGGTCTAATGTTGCAAAATTAGCTCCCCTAAACCCTAAGCCGTAAGCTAGGGAGGCTTGAGCCCTAAACCCCTCTAAACCCCTAAACCACGACACCGTAGCTGCAGAACCATGCATCATAAACCCTAACCCTAAACCTAAACCCTAAACCTATACCTAACCATAAATACTTACCTTTAACCTAAACCCTAGCCCTACCCCCTAAACCCTAGCCCTAACCCTGCACCTAACCCTAACCAGTAGATCAGGCACACCCTCGATCGTGTGACAATGGCTCTAGCTGCGGGTATATGTGCCAAAGGGTCCCAATCTTGGTTCTCCATGTGTATATGTCCTAAAAAAACCTAAAAAAATGAAAATTTACATTGGTGCACCCTCGCGCGGAGAAATCTAGGGGGGTATTCCCGCCGGGGCACACATTTCGCTGTTTTGGGGGGAGGAGGGGGAGAACGACCGCCGGAGCACCGGAACCCCACCAAATCTTGCATGTGGACCTATGATATGTGTCAAAGTGTGGTGCAAGGTCTAATGGTGCAAAAGTAGCTCCCCTAAACCCTAAACCCTAAGCTGGGGAGGCTTCGAGCCCTAAACCCCTCTAAACCCCTAAACCACGACACGGACCTGCGGAACCATGCATCATAAACCATAACCCTAACCCTAAACCCTAAACCTATACCTAACCATAAATACTTAACTTTAACCTAAACCCTAGCCCTACCCCTAAACCCTAGCCCTAACCCTACACCTAACCCTAACCGAGTAGATCGGGCACACCCTCGATCGTGTGACAATGGCTCTAGCTGCGGGTATATGTGCCAAAGGGTCCCAATCTTGGTTCTCCATGTGTATATGTCCTAAACAAACCTAAAAGAATGAAAACGTACATTGGTGCACCCTCGTGCGGAGAAATCTAGGGGGGTAGACCCGCCGGGGCACACATTCCGCTGTTTTGGGGGGAGGAGGGGAGAACGACCGCCGGAGCAGCGGAACCCCACCAAATCTTGCATGTGGACCTATGATATGTGTCAAAGTGTGGTGCAAGGTCTAATGGTGCAAAAGTAGCTACCCTAAACCCTAAACCCTAAACTGGGGAGGCTTCGAGCCCTAAACCCCTCTAAACCCTAAACCACGACACCGGAGCTACGAGAACCATGCATCATAAACCCTAACCCTAACCCTAAACCCTAAACCTATAACTAACCATAAATACTTACCTTTAACCTAAACCCTAGCCCTACCCCCTAAACCCTAGCCCTAACCCTACACCTAACCCTAACCAGTAGATCAGGCACACCCTCGATCGTGTGACAATGGCTCTAGCTGCGGGTATATCTGCCAAAGGGTCCCAATCTTGGTTCTCCATGTGTATATGTCCTAAACAAACCTAAAAGAATGAAAATGTACATTGGTGCACCCTCGCGCGGAGAAATTTAGGGGGTAGACCCGCCGGGGCACACATTCCGCTTGTTTTGGGGGGGGAGGGGGAGAACGACCGCCGGAGCACCGGAACCCCACCAAATCTTGCATGTGGACCTATGATATGTGTCAAAGTGTGGTGCAAGGTCTAATGGTGCAAAAGTAGCTCCCCTAAACCCTAAACTAGGGAGGCTTCGAGCCCTAAACCCCTCTAAACCCTAAACCACGAAACCGATGCTACAGAACCATGCATCATAAACCCTAACCCTAACCCTAAACCCTAAACCTATAACTAACCATAAATACTTACCTTTAACCTAAACCCTAGCCCTACCCCCTAAACCCTAGCCCTAACCCTACACCTAACCCTAGCCAGTAGATCAGGCACACCCTCGATCGTGTGACAATGGCTCTAGGCTGCGGGTATATGTACCAAAGGGTCCCAATCTTGGTTCTCCATGTGTATATGTCCTAAACAAACCTAAAAGAATGAAAATGTACATTGGTGCACCCTCGCGCGGAGAAATTTAGGGGGTAGACCCATTTAGGGCACACATTCACGTTGTTTTGGGGGAGGAGGGGGAGAACGACCGCCGGAGCACCGGAACCCCACCAAATCTTGCATGTCGACCTATGATATGTGTCAAAGTGTGGTGCAAGGTCTAATGGTGCAAAAGTAGCTCCCCTAAACCTAAACCCTAAGCAGGGAGGCTTCGAGCCCTAAACCCCTCTAAACCCCTAAACCACGACACCGAGGCTGCAGAACCATGCATCATAAACCCTAACCCTAACCCTAAACCCTAAACCTATACCTAACCATAAATACTTACCTTTAACCTAAACCCTAGCCCTACCCCCTAAACCCTATCCCTAATCCTACACCTAACCCTAACCGATAGATCGAGGCACACCCTCGATCGTGTGACAATGGCTCTAGCTACGGGTATATGTGCCAAAGGGTCCCAATCTTGGTTCTCCATGTGTATATGTCCTAAAAAAACCTAAAAGAATGAAAATGTACATTGGTGCACCCTGCGCGGAGAAATCTACGGGGGGTAAACCCGCCGGGGCACACATTCCGCCTTTTGGGGGGAGGAGGGGAGAACGACCGCCGGAGCACCGGAACCCCACCAAATCTTGCATGTGGACCTATGATATGTGTCAAAGTGTGGTGCAAGGTCTAATGGTGCAAAAGTAGCTCCCCTAAACCCTAAACCCTAAGCTGGGGAGGCTTCGAGCCCTAAACCCCTCTAAACCCCTAAACCACGACACCGGAGCTCACGGAACCATGCATCATAAATCCTAACCCTAACCCTAAAGCCTAAACCTATACCTAACCATAAATACTTACTTTTAACCTAAACCCTGACCCTACCCCCTAAACCCTAGCCCTAACCCTACACCTAACCCTAACCAGTAGATCAGGGACACCCTCGATCGTGTGACAATGGCTCTAGCTGCGGGTATATGTGCCAAAGGGTCCCAATCTTGTTTCTCCATGTGTATATGTCCTAAACAAACCTAAAAGAATGAAAAGGTACATTGGTGCACCCTCGCGCAGAGAAATCTAAGGGGGTAGACCCGCCGGAGCACACGTTCAGTTGTTTTGGGGGAGGAGGGGAGAGAACGACCGCCGGAGCACCGGAACCCCACCAAATCTTGCATGTCGACCTATGATATGTGTCAAAGTGTGGTGCAAGGTCTAATGGTGCAAAAGTAGCTCCCCTAAACCCTAAACCCTAAGCCGGGGAGGCTTCGAGCCCTAAACCCCTCTAAACCCCTAAACCACGACACCGGAGCTGCAGAACCATGCATCATAAACCCTAACCCTAACCCTAAAACCTAAACCTATACCTAACCATAAATACTTACCTTTAACCTAAACCCTAGCCCTACCCCCTAAACCCTATCCCTAACCCTACACCTAACCCTAACCAGTAGATCAGGCACACCCTCGATCGTGTGACAATGGCTCTAGCTACGGGTATATGTGCCAAAGGGTCCCAATCTTGGTTCTCCATGTGTATATGTCCTAAAAAACCTAAAAGAATGAAAATTTACATTGGTGCACCCTCGCGCGGAGAAATCTACGGGGGGTAAACCCGCCGGGGCACACATTCCGCCTTTTTGGGGGAGGAGGGGAGAACGACCGCCGGAGCACGGAACCCCACCAAATCTTGCATGTGGACCTATGATATGTGTCAAAGTGTGGTGCAAGGTCTAATGGTGCAAAAGTAGCTCCCCTAAACCCTAAACCCTAAGCCGGGGAGGCTTCGAGCCCTAAACCCCTCTAAACCCCTAAACCACGACACCGGAGTCTGCGAGAACCATGCATCATAAATCCTAACCCTAACCCTAAAGCCTAAACCTATACCTAACCATAAATACTTATATTTAACCTAAACCCTAACCCTAACCCTACCCCCTAAACCCTAGACCTAACCCTACACCTAACCCTAACCGATGAGATCGGGGACACCCTCGATCGTGTGACAATGGCTCTAGCTGCGGGTATATGTGCCAAAGGGTCCCAATCTTGTTTCTCCATGTGTATATGTCCTAAACAAACCTAAAAGAATGAAAAGGTACATTGGTGCACCCTCGCACGAGAGAAATCTAAGGGGGTAGACCCGCCGGGGCACACGTTCCGTTGTTTTGGGGGAGGAGGGGAGAACGACCGTCGGAACACCGGAACCCCACCAAATCTTGCATGTGGACCTATGATATGTGTGAAAGTGTGGTGCAAGGTCTAATGGTGCAAAAGTAGCTCCCCTAAACCCTAAACCCTAAGCTGGAGAGGCTTCGAGCCCTAAACCCCTCTAAACCCCTAAACCACGACACGGAGACTACGAGAACTATGCATCATAAATCCTAACCCTAACCCTAAACCCTAAACCTATACCTAACCATAAATACTTACCTTTAACCTAAACCCTAGCCCTACCCCCTAAACCCTAGCCCTAACCCTACACCTAACCCTAACCAGTAGATCAGGCACACCCTCGATAGTGTGATAATGGCTCTAGCTGCGGGTATATGTGCCAAAGGGTCCCAATCTTGGTTCTCCATGTGTATATGTTCTAAACAAACCTAAAAGAATGAAAAGGTACATTGGTGCACCCTCGCGCGGAGAAATCTAGGGGGGTAGACCCGCAGGGGCACACGTTCCGTTGTTTTGGGGGAGGAGGGGGAGAACGACCGCTGAGCACCGGAACCCCACCAAATCTTGCATTTGGACGTATGATATGTGTGAAAGTGTGGTGCAAGGTCTAATGGTGCAAAAGTAGCTCCCCTAAACCCTAAACCCTAAAGGGGGAGGCTTCGAGCCCTAAACCCCTCTAAACCCCTAAACCACGACACCGGAGCTGCAGAACCATGCATCATAAACCCTAACCCTAAACCCTAAACCTATAACTAACCATAAATACTTACCTTTAACCTAAACCCTAGCCCTACCCCTAAACCCTAGCCCTAACCCTACACCTAACCCTAACCGATAGATCGAGCACACCCTCGATCGTGTGACAATGGCTCTAGGCTAGCGGGTATATGTGCCAAAGGGTCCCAATCTTGGTTCTCCATGTGTATATGTCCTAAACAAACCTAAAAGAATGAAAATGTACATTGGTGCACCCTCGCGCGGAGAAATCTAGGGGGGTAGACCCGCCGGGGCACACATTCCGCTGTTTTGGGGGGGGGGAGGGGGAGAACGACCACCGGAGCACTGGAACCCCACCAAATCTTGCATGTGGACCTATGATATGTGTCAAAGTGTGGTGCAAGGTCTAATGTTGCAAAATTAGCTCCCCTAAACCCTAAACCGTAAACTGGGGAGGCTTCGAGCCCTAAACCCCTCTAAACCCCTAAACCACGACACCGTAGCTGCAGAACCATGCATCATAAACCCTAACCCTAAACCTAAACCCTAAACCTATACCTAACCATAAATACTTACCTTTAACCTAAACCCTAGCCCTACCCCCTAAACCCTAGCCCTAACCCTGCACCTAACCCTAACCGAGTAGATCAGGCACACCCTCGATCGTGTGATAATGGCTCTAGCTGCGGGTATATGTGCCAAAGTGTCCCAATCTTGGTTCTCCATGTGTATATGTCCTAAACAAACCTAAAAAATGAAAATTTACATTGGTGCACCCTCGCGCGGAGAAATCTAGGGGGTATTCCCGTCGGGGCACACATTCCAGTCGTTTTGGGGGGAGGAGGGGAGAACGACCGCCGGAGCACCGGAACCCCACCAAATCTTGCATGTGGACCTATGATATGTGTCAAAGTGTGGTGCAAGGTCTAATGGTGCAAAAGTAGCTCCCCTAAACCCTAAACCCTAAACTGGGGAGGCTTCGAGCCCTAAACCCCTCTAAACCCCTAAACCACGACACCAGACCTGCAGAACCATGCATCATAAACCATAACCCTAACCCTAAACCCTAAACCTATACCTAACCATAAATACTTAACTTTAACCTAAACCCTAGCCCTACCCCCTAAACCCTAGCCCTAACCCTACACCTAACCCTAACCAGTAGATCAGGCACACCCTCGATCGTGTGACAATGGCTCTAGCTGCGGGTATATGTGCCAAAGGGTCCCAATCTTGGTTCTCCATGTGTATATGTCCTAAACAAACCTAAAAGAATGAAAACGTACATTGGTGCACCCTCGTGCGGAGAAATCTAGGGGGTAGACCCGCCAGGGCACACATTCCGCTTGTTTTGGGGGAGGAGGGGGAGAACGACCGCCGGAGCAGCGGAACCCCACCAAATCTTGCATGTGGACCTATGATATGTGTCAAAGTGTGGTGCAAGGTCTAATGGTGCAAAAGTAGCTACCCTAAACCCTAAACCCTAAACTGGGGAGGCTTCGAGCCCTAAACCCCTCTAAACCCCTAAACCACGACACCGGAGCTACAGAACCATGCATCATAAACCCTAACCCTAACCCTAAACCCTAAACCTATAACTAACCATAAATACTTACCTTTAACCTAAACCCTAGCCCTACCCCCTAAACCCTAGCCCTAACCCTACACCTAACCCTAACCGATAGATCGGGCACACCCTCGATCGTGTGACAATGGCTCTAGGCTGCGGGTATATCTCGCCAAAGGGTCCCAATCTTGGTTCTCCATGTGTATATGTCCTAAACAAACCTAAAATAATGAAAAAGTACATTGGTGCACCCTCGCGCGGAGAAATTTAGGGGGTAGACCCGCCGGGGCACACATTCCGTTGTTTTTGAGGGGAGGAGGGGGAGAACGACCGCCGGAGCACCGGAACCCCACCAAATCTTGCATGTGGACCTATGATATGTGTCAAAGTGTGGTGCAAGGTCTAATGGTGCAAAAGTAGCTCCCTTAAACCCTAAACTGGGGAGGCTTCGAGCCCTAAACCCCTCTAAACCCCTAAACCACGAAACCGATGCTACAGAACCATGCATCATAAACCCTAACCCTAACCCTAAACCCTAAACCTATAACTAACCATAAATACTTACCTTTAACCTAAACCCTAGCCCTACCCCCTAAACCCTAGCCCTAACCCTACACCTAACCCTAGCCAGTAGATCAGGCACACCCTCGATCGTGTGACAATGGCTCTAGCTGCGGGTATATGTACCAAAGGGTCCCAATCTTGGTTCTCCATGTGTATATGTCCTAAACAAACCTAAAAGAATGAAAATGTACATTGGTGCACCCTCGCGCGGAGAAATTTAGGGGGTAGACCCGCTGGGGCACACATTCCGCTGTTTTGGGGGGAGGAGGGGGAGAACGACCGCCGGAGCACCGGAACCCCACCAAATCTTGCATGTCGACCTATGATATGTGTCAAAGTGTGGTGCAAGGTCTAATGGTGCAAAAGTAGCTCCCCTAAACCCTAAACCCTAAGCCGGGGAGGCTTCGAGCCCTAAACCCCTCTAAACCCCTAAACCACGACACCGGAGCTGCAGAACCATGCATCATAAACCCTAACCCTAACCCTAAACCCTAAACCTATACCTAACCATAAATACTTACCTTTAACCTAAACCCTAGCCCTACCCCCTAAACCCTATCCCTAATCCTACACCTAACCCTAACCAGTAGATCAGGCACACCCTCGATCGTGTGACAATGGCTCTAGCTACGGGTATATGTGCCAAAGGGTCCCAATCTTGGTTCTCCATGTGTATATGTCCTAAAAAAACCTAAAAGAATGAAAATGTACATTGGTGCACCCTCGCGCGGAGAAATCTACGGGGGGTAAACCCGCCGGGGCACACATTCCGCCTTTTTGGGGGGGAGGAGGGGGAGAACGACCGCCGGAGCACCGGAACCCCACCAAATCTTGCATGTGGACCTATGATATGTGTCAAAGTGTGGTGCAAGGTCTAATGGTGCAAAAGTAGCTCCCCTAAACCCTAAACCCTAAACTGGGGAGGCTTCGAGCCCTAAACCCCTCTAAACCCCTAAACCACGACACCGGAGCTGCAGAACCATGCATCATAAATCCTAACCCTAACCCTAAAGCCTAAACCTATACCTAACCATAAATACTTACTTTTAACCTAAACCCTGACCCTACCCCCTAAACCCTAGCCCTAACCCTACACCTAACCCTAACCGAGTAGATCGGGGACACCCTCGATCGTGTGACAATGGCTCTAGGCTGCGGGTATATGTGCCAAAGGGTCCCAATCTTGTTTATCCATGTGTATATGTCCTAAACAAACCTAAAAGAATGAAAAGGTACATTGGTGCACCCTCGCGCAGAGAAATCTAAGGGGTAGACCCGCCGGGGCACACGTTCCGCTGTTTTGGGGGAGGAGGGGAGAACGACCGCCGGAGCACCGGAACCCCACCAAATCTTGCATGTCGACCTATGATATGTGTCAAAGTGTGGTGCAAGGTCTAATGGTGCAAAAGTAGCTCCCCTAAACCCTAAACCCTAAGCTCGGGGAGGCTTCGAGCCCTAAACCCCTCTAAACCCCTAAACCACGACACCGGAGCTACGAGAACCATGCATCATAAACCCTAACCCTAACCCTAAAACCTAAACCTATACCTAACCATAAATACTTACCTTTAACCTAAACCCTAGCCCTACCCCTAAACCCTATCCCTAACCCTACACCTAACCCTAACCGATGAGATCAGGCACACCCTCGATCGTGTGACAATGGCTCTAGCTACGGGTATATGTGCCAAAGGGTCCCAATCTTGGTTCTCCATGTGTATATGTCCTAAAAAACCTAAAAGAATGAAAATTTACATTGGTGCACCCTCGCGCGGAGAAATCTACGGGGGGTAAACCCGCCGGGGCACACATTCCGCCTTTTTGGGGGGGAGGAGGGGGAGAACGACCGCCGGAGCACCGGAACCCCACCAAATCTTGCATGTGGACCTATGATATGTGTCAAAGTGTGGTGCAAGGTCTAATGGTGCAAAAGTAGCTCCCCTAAACCCTAAACCCTAAACTGGGGAGGCTTCGAGCCCTAAACCCCTCTAAACCCCTAAACCACGACACCGGAGCTGCAGAACCATGCATCATAAATCCTAACCCTAACCCTAAAGCCTAAACCTATACCTAACCATAAATACTTATATTTAACCTAAACCCTAACCCTAACCCTACCCCCTAAACCCTAGCCCTAACCCTACACCTAACCCTAACCAGTAGATCAGGGACACCCTCGATCGTGTGACAATGGCTCTAGCTGCGGGTATATGTGCCAAAGGGTCCCAATCTTGTTTCTCCATGTGTATATGTCCTAAACAAACCTAAAAGAATGAAAAGGTACATTGGTGCACCCTCGCACAGAGAAATCTAAGGGGGTAGACCCGCCAGGGCACACGTTCCGCTGTTTTGGGGGGAGGAGGGGGAGAACGACCGTCGGAACACCGGAACCCCACCAAATCTTGCATGTGGACCTATGATATGTGTGAAAGTGTGGTGCAAGGTCTAATGGTGCAAAAGTAGCTCCCCTAAACCCTAAACCCTAAACTGGAGAGGCTTCGAGCCCTAAACCCCTCTAAACCCCTAAACCACGACACCGGAGCTGCAGAACTATGCATCATAAATCCTAACCCTAACCCTAAACCCTAAACCTATACCTAACCATAAATACTTACCTTTAACCTAAACCCTAGCCCTACCCCCTAAACCCTAGCCCTAACCCTACACCTAACCCTAACCAAGTAGATCGAGCACACCCTCGATAGTGTGATAATGGCTCTAGCTGCGGGTATATGTGCCAAAGGGTCCCAATCTTGGTTCTCCATGTGTATATGTTCTAAACAAACCTAAAAGAATGAAAAGGTACATTGGTGCACCCTCGCGCGGAGAAATCTAGGGGGGTAGACCCGCCGGGGCACACGTTCCGCTGTTTTGGGGGGAGGAGGGGGAGAACGACCGCCGGAGCACCGGAACCCCACCAAATCTTGCATTTGGACGTATGATATGTGTGAAAGTGTGGTGCAAGGTCTAATGGTGCAAAAGTAGCTCCCCTAAACCCTAAACCCTAAACTGGGGAGGCTTCGAGCCCTAAACCCCTCTAAACCCCTAAACCACGACACCGGAGCTGCAGAACCATGCATCATAAACCCTAACCCTAAACCCTAAACCTATAACTAACCATAAATACTTACCTTTAACCTAAACCCTAGCCCTACCCCCTAAACCCTAGCCCTAACCCTACACCTAACCCTAACCAGTAGATCAGGCACACCCTCGATCGTGTGATAATGGCTCTAGCTGCGGGTATATGTGCCAAAGGGTCCCAATCTTGGTTCTCCATGTGTATATGTCCTAAACAAACCTAAAATAATGAAAAGGTACATTGGTGCACCCTCGCGCGGAGAAATCTAGGGGGTAGACCCACCGGGGCACACGTTCCACTGTTTTGGGGGGAGGGAGAACGACCGCCGGAGCACCGGAACCCCACCAAATCTTGCATGTGGACCTATGATATGTGTGAAAGTGTGGTGCAAGGTCTAATGGTGCAAAAGTAGCTCCCCTAAACCCTAAACCCTAGCCCTAGCCCTAACCCTAATCCTAACCCTACACCTAACCCTAACCAGTAGATCAGGCACACCCTCGATCATGTGATAATGGCTCTAGCTGCGGGGTATATGTGGCAAAGTGTCCCAATCTTGGTTCTCCATGTGTATATGTCCTAAACAAACCTAAAAGAATGAAAAGGTACATTGGTGCACCCTCGCGCGGAGAAATCTAGCGGGGTAGACCCGCCGGGGCACACGTTCCGCTGTTTTGGGGGAGGAGGGGGAGAACGACCGCCGGAGCACCGGAACCCCACCAAATCTTGCATGTGCACCTATGATATGTGTGAAAGTGTGGTGCAAGGTCTAATGGTGCAAAAATAGCTCCCCGGTGTGACCTTCCTCACCGTTGGGCGATAACACTTAGGAGATTTTCCGAACCGCGGGTTGCTTCGAAACCCTGATATATGTGGGGGATGAACATGGAGAGTAATTTTGTATTGCACATTGTCTAATAAATAGTCATCAAAAATAAAAACTAATTAACAAATAAATATAAGTATTAGATGAAATAAAATAGAAAGAAAAACAAAAAAAATTATATTGGCGCACGGCAAAGAAGGGAACGCACGGCAAAGGTGCCTTTGCCGTGGAACTAACCTGTCCTCACGGCAAAGGGGCGGGCCACGGCAATGCCCAGGGCCTTTGCCGTGCATTATTTCTTTGCCGTGCGGCATGTAGGGACTTTGCCGTCTTCCTTTCTTTGCCGTGCGCTTTCTTTGTACTTTGCCGTGATGAGATTCTTTGCCGTGCGCCGCTTCTGTCTCTGCCGTGCTTGCCTTCATTGCCGTGCGCTGCTCTCAGATTTTGCCGTGCGGAGTGTCGTTGCCGTGCGTGCTGCTTGCTGCGCACGGCAATGATTTCTTTGCCGTGCGGCGGCTCACGGCATTGATAGGCTGTACGGCAGCGCCTGATTTTCCCGTAGGAGCAAACATGGGCTAGGCTGGGGCTTAACTTTTTCCAATAATTAACCAATTTCTATAGTAAGTTTCCCATGACGATGCACACCCTCAGTTGGCAATGCATGCTCGTCGGGCATAGCACAATTTGGCACAGTCAAATAGTCCATTCATAGTATGCCAGGTACTGTTTTTATACAGAGGCAATTTCCAAACATAAGTGGGTTCATGCAGACATGTACCAGTCGAATGCGGAGGTGGAGGGCCAAATGTGGGCGACGGCGAGGGAGTACTTGTGTGGCCATGGCACGAGGCTTTTGTTGTGCTACTTGAAGAGAAGTACATCTCGGCAAATAATCAAGGTGCAAAGTAAAACGGGGCAAATAAGCAAATCCCCTACTGCAGACTACATAGAACTCTCTCAGTTTCACATCTCCATGTCGTCCTGAGACATGCCCTGCAGGTCCTCCTCGGTCAAGAGCGTCTTCTGCCCGCTCCCTGCCTTGTCATACGGCTGCGCCATCCTCCGTAGGAACTGTTACAAAACAGTTGCAAGCTTATTTGTGTTATGAACAAAACTAGATGGTTCATGGTTAGTTAAACAAAACTTAGAAAAACACGGCAGGTTAGAAAAATATCCATGAACAACAACAACATCAAAGCCTTTTTCCCAAGAAAGATGGGGTAGGCTAGATATGAAACCCAATAGAAGAAGGAAACTAAAACAAGAAGGAGAAAGAAAAAGAAAAAAAAAGGAAGAAAAAAAAAGGTAAACTAAGGTTCTGGCACATGGATTGTTGATCTCCATGCAGTCCTATCAACAGCCAAGTCTTTAGGTACATCCCAACCCCTCAAATCTCTCTTTGCATGTGCATATTTTGACCATGATGCCCTTCTTCCATATACACGTCCTATTTCTGGAAATTAGTTCATGTATTTATTATTCTTGTTAGCTACTAAAGTACTTCACTTTTTTTATGGTACTGAGAATATAAGAGGCATAAAGTTTCAGTAATAGTTGATAATTGAGCATTGCGCTCCTATTTCGAAGGGTGGCACCAGTGCAAAACAATGAGTTGGAGAAGTACTGCACTGAACAAATAAATATTAAATCCGTTTGATTTAGTCATGGAGCAATATATACAAATTGTAGATGTCTATTTTAAAGAAGATTACAGCTTTGGACAATTACCATTGATGACCATTTTCTCACTGATTACTACGTTTATTATGGCTGACGGTATTCACGCAGAATCTAACCGTCACAAATAACATTTTTACTTTAACAAGACACACTATAAATTTTGTGCTTGGAGAACTTAACATAAATCGTGTGTCGCACGTGCACGCTTACTATGTCACAAAGCAGCAAAACGGTGCAAGGGAGCATACCTCACGGGCAGTATGCTGAGCCATGTCGGTGCTCAGATTGAGGTGTGCATCGTGCAAGTGTGACAGTATATCCACCCTGGCAGTTTAGACCGTTTATCATGCCGACTGTATCTACAAGTCACAAATGGCATGGCACTTAGCAAGCAGGAGTACAGTGACCAATAAGGCAGGGAAATAGGCAGAACAAGTTCTATTGAAATGATGAACTTAAAAGAACCATGATAAAAATAACTAAAACAGATCTAGCAGAACATATTTATGTTCCATGAGCACTATATGTTTGATATCACTGGTGGAAAAAGGGGCTTTGGTCGTGGTTGGCAACTGCCATTAGTCGCGGTGGCGCAACCGCGACCAAAGTAGCGCGACTAAAGCCCCCCCCCCCCTTTAGTCGCGGTTCCTTACGAACCGCGACTAAAGGCCCGTCCACGTGGGCCGCGAGCGAGCGCCAGGGCGGAGGACCTTTAGTCGCGGTTCTTCGGCCAACCGCGACTAAAGGCCTCCGCAGGGTTTAGGGTTTAGCCCCCTCCCCCTAAATCTGGTTTCTTTTTAATTTGTATTATTTTATTTCTTTTGGGTTTTAATTTTGAAGGAGTTTCACATATTCTACGGTACTGTATACATACATGCATATGAATGTACAATTTCAAACAAATTTGAAATTAGAACCAAAAAGAATTCAAGAGGAATATACAATATATATTCAATATCGGATGACCATATACAATATATATTCAATATCGGATGACCATATACAATTTTGAACAAGTTAGTTACAAATTCTGGTGCATATAAAGTTCTACGTCATCGTAATAGTGTTCTCCTCTAGGATCGATGACTTCCCTCGCCAACCATCCAGCTAGTTCCTCTTGAATTGGTCGGAAGCGAGCTTCGGATTAAGCGTCTTCCGGAGGTTATTCCTCATGATGTTGTTCTCACACTCTGGTCCCGCTCATTGCGGTATCTCCGGATCCTCTCACAAACATAGTATCCACATAGATTGGTCCCCGGTGGCTGAATATCCCCAGTCGTCCGCACTCGCCATTTTAAAATGTAGCTCTTTTTTGAATTCACCGACCTTGGTATCTACGAACCGTCTCCAAACCCTACGAGGCAAAGAAAATTAAATAAACAAGAGAGTTATTAATTAGTTACTTGATATTAGGAAATGATGAACGAAATAGGCCGATCGATATAGAGCGCAAATGAATGAAAATAATTACTTTTGCATCATTTTTCTCATGTCGCCCCAAAGCGCCGGATCCATATTCGGAGAGTCGTGGACGAGAACCGAGGAGGTCTGAACTTTAATTACCATAAGAATCCAGTGGAACCTGCGGACACGATACATGCACAGATCATGCATAACTCATCGATTAGCCACATACCATGCATGGAGTAAACAAAAGAGAATGTGCTCAAGACAGTAAACACTCACCCAAAATGGTAAGGAAATAGAATATCACTTTTCTCGTTGCTGTTTTCTAATAAACCGCCACAGGTCATCCTCCACGTCGGCGGGTGGTGTTCTAACACATATGAATTAACGATGTGTGGGTCAATGAACCCAACATCATGGATGTTCCTTATTCGCATTTCCCGCTTCTTCATTCCGCATAATAGCGTACACAACAAGATAGTTAGGACAATATATATATATATATATATATATATATATATATATATATATATATATATATAGTGCAGGCAATGAACGAGATGGGGTAGAAATTAATAAATCACTTACGTAACGTAGCAACCGATGATAGATTTGTCGAGGTCGCGCAGATTGAACAGCTGGAACAATTCACCCAGATGAATTTGTACCGAGTAACGTTTGAAGTGATGCTCATATCTAACTTCCGCATAGATATAGTCTTTGGCGTTTTTATGTTTTATGTAACCCTTGTACCAATTTAGCAGACCTTTCATTTGTCGAGGTAGATCCTCTTCCTGCGCAGGCTCGATGAGAGGGCCATTCTTCACATATGTAAATACTACGTCCTTCATTGGCGCCTCATCAAGGCCTAACAGTGCACGAAGAGTGATACCTAAGTCGGCCGCTTGTTCTCTCGGCACTCGTTACAGTCAATCCATGAAGCTGCCGCAGCTGCTATGATATCGGGGGCATCCGGACCGGCGGCTTGCACTATGAGCGGGGCGATCGATTGTTTACTTTGTTCCCCGAGCTGGGCAACTTCTTTCCCCCTTTCTAATTTTGTCTCGGCCTCGTCCTCCAAGGCTTTCTTCTCCGCCAACTCTTGGTTCCTCTTGAACGCGAGTGCTTGCCTACGAAGTTCACGTAAATAGTCGTCGTGCAGATTCTTCGCGGCTTGGGACGGTGTGTTCAAAAATGACTTAGCCCACCGCTTTTGCTTGTCGAATATACCGGCTTGGGCTCGCCCTCTCTTTTCTTCTTGCACTCCTCCTTCCATTTCTCATGCTCGAGCAGCCACGGCCGCTGCATTTTCCTCGACACTAAGTTCCCAAGGCCTCGGGATGAGAGGCTTCGATGATGGCTCTGGTATCTTTGTGGTTCTAGGTACATAAGGGTCCGGGTTAATAACCCAGGACTGCTTCGCTTCTTCGCCGGAGGTGGATTGGGGGCGGTACCGGTGTCTGATCACCCGCCGGACGAGGACTGGGGGGCGGCGTCGGCTGACATGAATGAGGTGTATTAGGTGAAGCACCACCACCACCACCGCCACCGCCACCGTCACCGCCACCGCCACCGTCACCGCCACCGCCACCACCACCACCGTACGGGGGTGGACTTGTTGGCGCCTCGCCCGGAAACTTGATAAATTTCTTCCGCCATAGAATGAACTGGCGCTTGACATCTCCAAGTCTTTTCACCCCTTCGGTGTAGCAATGTCAATGTCCAGGTCCTCAAACCCTTGGACTATCTCCTCCACCGTGACACGAGCATAGCCATCTTGAATGGGGTTGTTGTGGTGGAGTGCTCCAGTGGTAAAGCATCGCCGATGGCTACCTTCATGGACATGTTCCCGATAGGATAATACGGATGACATGCTTTCATCTCCTTTATATCGTCCACGGGGTAGCGAGGAGGTTCCGGTGCAGTAATTTCGACCACCGGAGGCCCGGTGCGGTAATTTCTATCGTCGGTGCACCAGCCGGTGAGGCCTCCGTGGAAGCCACGCTCGCTTCTTCTCCGCTGCTGGCTTCCGAGATCCATTGGATGATCTTCATGCTGCGCCCGAGCTGCCTCTCTTTCGGCTACTAGTACACTCACGGTTTTCTTCATCACATCCATTTCCGTTACCAACTCGCGCCACAACATCTTTTTCCCGATCCATCTTTCTCTTACGACTCCGTAACCGTACGGGTCATCGTTCCGGGGAACCCTATTTTCCACGGAATGTGCCCCATGCCTCGTACACGTCCTCCGTGTTCAGGATTCCCGAGGGCTTTTGTCGTGGCGTCGTTCTCTCGTTGAACTTGATCTTCCCCTCTTGAGCATCCCTCATTGCCTCAATAAGCTTTTCGGTGGGTTTAATTATTTTACCCCGGTAAACACACTCCCCTGTCTCCGGGTTCAGCGATCCCCCATGCCCGTACCACCAGCTTTTGGCCCTTGGGTCCCATCCCTCCGTACCTGGACGGATTCCTCGCGCCCTCAGCTCGTTCTCCATCTTCTCCCACCTAGGCTGCCAAAAGCGATACCCTCCCGGCCCCATTTTATGATTGTACTCCTTCTTGGCCGCATTTTCCTTATTTTTTTCGATAGTTCAAGGAACTGCTCCGATTTCTTTTGCTTCACAAAATCTGGCCAATCATGTTGCAGTTTCTCATATTGTCCTTTGAAATCCGGAGTCTTGCCCCGGTTGACAAAGTCATGGGCTAGATTTTGCTTGTATTTCCGGAATGCGTTGGCCATCCTAGAAAGAGCGAACTGTTTGACTAGCTTGCGCCTCTTCTTTTTTTCCGCAATCTTGTTACCCTCCTCATCGTATTTGCGGTATTCCGGAGGTAGAACGAAATGTTCCATAAGCTTTTTGAAGCAATCTTTTTTTGTTCTCTTATCGACAAAAGTGAAACCAACACGTGCCTTCTTTGGCTCATTCCACTCTCGGAGGGTGATCGAGACGTTGTCTCTAACAACGGCTCTGCATTGGCCGACAAACTTGGTGGCGTTCTTGCTGGGCTCCAGCCGGCCTTCCGGTTGCTTCGTCGACAACATCGATGGTGCATGTTTCTCCCGCTTTCATCGTCTTGGTTGCGCCCACGCTTTGACGACGACGTACTCGATTTTTTCGACGATCCGGCCGAGGGCTAAAATAAGAAAGAGAGTCGCGCGCGTTAGTACACACACATTTATTCAAATCGGTTAGTTGTATCACCGTACGCTCAATATGTATATATATATACCTCGGCGCGGGAGGTAGTTGCTACTTCCAATTGAAGATCGTCGTTTATCGACGTTTCTTCGGCATCATCTTGCCGACGGCGCCCTTCATCTTCACCTCAAGGTTCGGATAAGAAGAGATATCATCTTCTTCTTCTCCGGTCGACACATATGGAATATCGCCTTTTATGATGCCGAACATATGGTCTTCAGCGTCCGGATCATAGTTGTCCGGAATCGGGTCAGCTCTATCGTCCGCCATATGTCAGTCCTGAAAACATGTAGTCAAAACAAATTAATTGTGTATATGCATTATCACATCTCTTCTACATATAAACAGAGAGGGCGACGAGCGGGAGGCGAGAGGGGGGACGCAGTGACCGCGTGACCGAGAGACCGGTGGCGGTGGCGAAAGGGCGGTGGCGGTGACGCGTATTAGATGTGTATATGCGGACGATCGACCTCGCCTCGCAGTGACCGCGTGACCGAGAGACCGGTGGCGGCGTTGACGGCGTTGGCGACGGTACGGCGGCGTTACAATTTTAGTTCATTTTTTATTAAGTCAAAATTTTAGTTCATTTTTTATTAAGTCAATTTTTATTAAGTCAAAATTTTAGTTCATTTTTATTAAGTCAAAACTTTAGTTCTTTTTAAGTTGGCGACGGTACGGCGGCGTTACATTTTTATGAATAGAGGTAGCGTTGACGGCGTTGACGGCGTTGGCGGCGGTACGGCGGCGACACCACGGCGACAACGACGAAGGAACGGCGCCGCGCGCGCGGCGGGGACGAAGAATCGGGCGGGGCGCGCGACGGGACGTACTGGGCAGCGGCGGCGGCGGCGTCACGGCGCGTGTCGAGGCTGGCGGTGGCGGTGGGGAAGGAGGACGTACGGGGAAGAAGTCGACGAGCACGGGATTTTTCATAAATTTGACTTAGTTAAAATTTAGTTCTTTTTTGAGACAAAAATTATAAGTCAATTTTTAGTTTTTTTAAAGTCAAATTTTAGTTTTTTTACACAATTTTTTTAAGTCAAATTTGTAGTTCTTTTTTTAAGTCTTTTTGAGACTATTTTTAAGTTGCAATATACTTATTAATACTATTTTTCATTTAAAGTTACAATTTTTAAGTTAAATAAAAATTTGAAGTTACAAATTACTTAAAACTAGCTATTTTTCATTTAAGTTACAATTTGAAAGTTACAAATTTGAAGTTTTAATTTTTAAGTTAAAAAAATCAAAAAAAAAGAGAGAGGAAGCGCCGGCCAGGGGCGCTCCTCTCTCGTAACCGGCGCGCGCGAGGAGGTCCGGCCGGCGGCGGCACGCGCGCGCAGGAGGTCTGGCCGGCGGCGGCGCGCGGTGCGGCGCGGTGGCCGGCGACGATCTCGACACGGCGGTTCGGCGGCGGAGGGCCGGGGTTAGTCGGGCGCGCGCGAGGGAGATCGCGATGACATACGGGCGGGCGCGCGCGGAGAAGAAGCGGCCGACGGCGGCGACGAGGGCGGCGGTCGGCGAGGACGAGGGCGTGCGGCGGTCGGCGGCGACGAGGGCGGCGGTTCGGCGAGCAGCCTGGCGGTTCGAGGAAGAAGAGGAAGTGATGCGCCCGCCGCCCGCGCGGATATTTATAGAAAGGGCTTTAGTCGCGGTTGGTGTGGCCAACCGCGACTAGTAGGTACTTTAGTCGCGGTTAGCCACACCAACCGCGACTAAAGCCCTTTTCGCCCGTTTTCCGGTTCCGCGGAAATGACCTTTAGTCGCGGTTGGCCAGGCCAGCACACGACTAAAGGCCTTTTTCAAAATTATAAATGTGAAAAATACAAATTATATATCAAAAAATTAAGAAAAATAATACTAATTCATTTCAAAATGTTAAAAATACAAATTATATATCAAAAAATTCAGAAAAATAATACTAATTCAATTCAAAATGTTAAAAATACAAATAATATATATCACAAAATTCAGAAAAATAAAACTAATTCATTTCTAAATGTTAAAAATACAAATAATATATCAAAAAATTCAGAAAAATAAAACTTATTCAATTCAAATTCTTAAAAATACAAATAATATATCAAAAAAATCAGAAAAATAAAACTAATTCAATTCATATTCTTAAAAATACAAATAATATATCCAAAAAATCAGAAAAATAAAAATAATTCAATTCAAATTCTTAAAAATACAAATAATATATCCAAAAAATCAGAAAAATAAAACTAATTCAATTCAAATTCTTAAAAATACAAATAATATATCAAAAAATCAAAAAAATAAAAATAATTCAATTCAAATTCTTAAAAATACAAATAATATATCAAAAAATCAGAAAAATTCTTCCCGCCACTTTCTTCCGCCACTTTCTTCCCGCCAGCTTCTTCCGCCACTTTCTTCCCGCCTCTTTCTTCCCGCCACTTTCTTCCCGCCACTTTCTTCCCGCCTCTTTCTTCCCGCCACTTTCTTCCCGCCTCTTTCTTCCCGCCTCTTGTCTTCCCGCTCCCAATTTTCCCGCCATTTGTCACTACATATAGGTAGCCCGGCTTGGCCAGCATTATCACATCTCTACAATCTCTCATCACTCTCTCATGGCTTCCACCGCACCCACTCTAACCTACCAGCAGGTGGAGGAGCTTTGCGCATCGAACTACCCTTGCCCACCGGGCTACCGCGTCCCTCGCCGGCCGGAGCCTAAGCGCCGGCGGCGTGCCGGTCCCTCCCGTCCCTCAGGGTACTGCGCGTCGGGAGGCCATCACGAACCACTACTACCTCGACCTCACGCCGGAGCAGCGGATGAATCCCCGCTGGCATCCCGATAACCATCATACTTGGGACGCCTTCTTCATCAATCGGCGTGAGAGGGCGCTCGCCGAGTATGAGGAGGACGGTCCGCCTCCCGGAAACTTCCACGAGGCCGGCCGTCGGCTATGGTGGTACGGCCGGACTCCGCAGAGCGTCATGGACTACATCACGGCCGGCGATATCCCCGCTCGCGCTACCCTCGCTTGAGCCACGAGCGCCGCCCGACGACGACGACGACGAGCAGCGACGACGCACGCCGGCAACTTAGAAGGCGACGACTACCGGTACAACGGCGGCGGCTATGAAGACTACGAGTATGCATATTATACGCCTAGGCAGGAGTATGACTAAATCACTCCAAATTTCATGTATGCAGGAGTATGACTTAGTCACTCCAAATTTCCTATATGCGGAGTATGACTTAGTCACTCCAAATTTCATGTATGCGAGGAGTATGACTTAGTCACTCCAAATTTCATGTATCATCGGTGCTATCTCGAGTCAATTGAATCATTCGAAAATGGACACCAAACACATCACGGGTAATATAATTCACATGATTCATTCAACAAAGTTTGGTACAATAAATTATTACACATCATTTCTTCCCTTGTGTCCTCGCTTGCTTACGATTGTGCCGTATCCATGGACCATCCTCATCATTTAACTTAATGCTTGGGTCGGTGTTCACTTTGAAGGGCGGAATTTCAGCAAACATATTATAATCTTCTCGACATGTCTGTCTTGTCCTCCACTCCCACGATGTTTCTTTTCCCTGAAAGAACAATGTGGTGCTTTGGATCATCGCATGATGTACTTGATCGTTTTCTTATCTTTCCGTTTCCTCGGTTTGCTACTCATGTCCTTCACATAGAAAACCCGAGCGACATCTTTCGCTAGGACGAATGGTTCGTCAAGATAACCAAGATTGTTGAAATCCACCATTGTCATTCCGTATTGCTGGTCCACCTTTACCCCACCTCCTGTTAGCTTGAACCATTTGCACCGGAACAAAGGGACCCTAAAGGAGGGTCCATAGTCAAGTTCCCATATCTCCTCTATGTAACCATAATATGTGACCTTTTGCCCATTCTCGGTTGCTTGCATCAAAGCGGACACCACTGTTTTGGTTGGTGCTCTTTTTATCTTGGGCGATCGTGTAAAATGTATTCCCATTTATCTCGTACCCTTGGAAAGTCGTTATAGTCGAAGATGGTGTCTTGGCCAACATGTACAGCTGATCTACAACATCTTCGTCACTCATTAAATGTTTTCTCAACCAAGCTGCCGAAAGTCTCCATGTGGGCCTTCCTAATCCAGGATTCGGGCTTCCCGGGGTTGCCCGAGCGTAAAATATTCTTGTGTTTCTCAAAGTACGGAGCCACCAAGATGGAATTGGTCGGAAGCTGTGTGGTGTGCTTCGGTCGGAGAATGGCCGTCCATACATATCGTTGATTTCCTTCCGATCGTGCCTTTTCCACTTAGTCTCCCTACGTGCCGCGATCGAGGAAGACCAATCGGCTTAAGGTCATGAACAAAGTCAACACAAAACTCAATTACCTCCTCATTTCCATAGCCCTTGGCGATGCTTCCTTCCGGCCTAGCACGGTTACGAACATATTTCTTTAATATTCCCATGAACCTCTCGAAGGGGAACATATTGTGTAGAAATACGGGACCGAGAATGGAAATCTCATCGACTAGGTGAACCAGGAGGTGCGTCATAATATTGAAGAAGGATGGCGGGAACACCAACTCGAAACTGACAAGACATTGGATCACATCGTTCCGTAACCGTGGTAGAACTTCTGGATTGATTACCTTCGAGAGATTGCATTGAGGAATGCACATAGCTTCACAATGGCTACTCGAACATTTTCCGGCAGGAGCCCCTCAAAGCAATCGGAAGCAATTGCGTCATAATCACGTGGCGGTCGTGAGACTTCGGGTTTTGGAACTTTTTCTCCGCCATGTTTATTATTCCCTTTATATTGGACGAGAATCCGACGGGACCTTCATACTTGCTCAGGCATTCAAAAAAGATGACCTTCTCTTCTTTGGTCGGAGCGTAGGCTGGCACGACCTTGAAACCGTTCCGGATGCGGGTCATCGGGGTCTTTCAAACTTTGCTTTGGTCCTGCCGTGCTTCCTTTGTATCATTTGACTTCCCATACACGCCCAAGAAGCTTAGGAGATTCACGCAAATATTCTTCGTAACGTGCATCACGTCGATTGCGGAGCGGACTTCTAGGACTTTCCAATATTCTAGCTCCCGAATATAGATTTCTTCTTCCACATGGCTACGTGCCCGTCGGCTCCTTCGGAACGATTGTCCGCCGAGGACCCTTTCCAAAGATGACTTTCAAATCCTTGACCATATCAAATACCTCAGCACCAGTGTGTTCCGCGAGCTTCGGCCGGTGATCCGCCTTGCCGTTGTAATGCTTGCCTTTCTTTCTTCTTGGATGACCTTTCGGAAGAAATCGACGATGCCCAAGGTACACGTTCTTCTTACAATTTGGCAAATGTACACTTTCGGTCTCATGTAAGCGAGTGCGTGCATGCATTGTATCCCTTATTTGACAGTCCGGAAAGGTTACTAAGAGCAGGCCAATCGTTGATGGTTACGAAAAGC
Organism: Lolium rigidum; assembly: GCF_022539505.1. Lineage (NCBI taxonomy): Eukaryota > Viridiplantae > Streptophyta > Magnoliopsida > Poales > Poaceae > Lolium > Lolium rigidum. Next base: position 108,287,352 of record NC_061510.1, read on the forward strand.
AACGCTCGTAGGTCAAATTCCTCTTCTTTGTGCTCATCCCACACACGGACACCGAGTCTGCCCCACAGCTGTAAAAGCTCATCAACTAATGGCCTTAGGTACACATCGATGTCGTTGCTGGGTTGCTTCGGACCTTGGATGAGCACTCGGCATCATAATGAACTTCCGCTTCATGCACAACCAAGGAGGAAGGTTGTAGATGCATAGAGTCACGGGCCAGGTGCTATGGCTGGAGCTCGCTCGCCAAAAGGATTCATGCCATCCGTACTTAGACCAAATCTTATGTTCCTTGCGTCAGCTGCAAAATCTTTGAACTCTCTGTCGATCTTTCTCCATTGCGTTCCATCTGCGGGGTGTCTCAACTCCCCGTCCGACTTACGGTCCTCTTTGTGCCATCGCAACAACTTGGCATGCTCTTTGTTCCTGAACGGACGTTTCAACCGTGGTATTATAGGAGCATACCACATCACCTTGGCGGGAACCCTCTTCCCGGGTTTTCGGCCCTCAACATCGTCACCGGGGTCATCGCCTACGATCTTATAACGCAATGCGGTGCATACCGGGCATTCATTCAAATTCTCGTATTCACCGCGGTAGAGGATGCGATCGTTGATGCATGCATGTATCTTCGAGAACCTCTAAACCTAGAGGGCGAGACAACCTTCTTTGCTTCGTACGTATCGGCGGGAAACTCGTTATTCTTTGGAAACATATTCTTCAACATTTTCAGCAAGTTTTCAAATGCCGAGTCAGCTACACCTGCCTCGTGCCTTCCATTTCAGCAAATCCGAGTGTGCAGCCCAGCTTTTTCGGACCATCATCGCATCCGGGTACATCGCCTTCCTCGTGATCCTCTAACATGCGATCCAAATTCTCCCTCTCCTTTTCGGTTTCGCAGCGTCTCCGTGCATCGGCAATGGTCCGACCAAGATCATCAACCGGATCCTCTTCTTCACCTTCCCCTTCACCTTCCCCTTCACCTTCAGCATCCTCCATGAAAGTATCACCGAAATGAGAAAGATAGCTTTCATCGATGAAATCATCCCCTTCTTCATCTTCTTCCATTATAACCCCTCTTTCTCCATGCTTGGTCCAACAATTATAGCTTGGCATGAAACCGTGCCGAAGCGGGTGCATGTGAACATCTCTTGAGGAAGAGTAACCCTTCCGATTCTTACACTTAACACATGGACGAGATAACAAAACCCCCCTGCTTGTTCGCATTAGCCACTACGAGGAAATCTTTCAAACCCGTACTGAACTCGCGGGAGAGTCGGTTACCGTACATCCATTGCCGATTCATCTGCATTATTATAATATAAAATATATAATTAACCATCATGCATTTGTTAAACTAACTAGCTACAAACAATATAAATTAAACAATGAACTACACACACATGCATATTGTATCAATGACGACACATCAAAGGTTCAAGTTGCTAACCGCGATCGAGGAGGAAAAAATAAATGAGAAAGCTCAAGTGTGGCTCCAACACTTCATATCATGTTTGTTTCATGCTCTTGGGGCATTTCATCAAACACCTTATGTGCATAAGAGGAACCAAAAGCAAACCTAACACTCACTTGTGAAGTTTGTGAAGAGAATGGCTCCAAATGGCTAAGTGTTGGCTGCTGGATGGGTATATATAGGGGAGGGGCTTTAGTCCCGGTTGGCACGGCCAACCGCGACTAAAGGCCTTCGAGCACCTTTAGTCGCGGTTGGCCTGGCCAACCGCGACTAAAGCCCCCACGTGCACCAGCTGGCCACCGTGCGCCCTGGGCCCAGGCCTTTGGTCGCGGTTCGCCACACGAACCGCGACTAAAGACCCCATTAGTCGCGGTTCCTTTACCTTCGCGACTTATGGGGCTTCCCGGAAGCCTGTTTTTCTACCAGTGTATATGGTGTACCCCAGGCCCAGAGCACCCAAGAATCAGATGAAGCAATTATTACAGCCAGTTCTATTTGCCAAAAACACTGACTAAAAGTGGACTTCTTAGTTGCAAAGCCCAATTTTATGCAGCATATCTAACTCCAAAGGGCATTTCACTAAATCAGATTGAACTAAACAGTTTCTCGCTGGTTGACCACCAGTGTATCACATGTTCAATGCAACATACTTTGAACTTGCTATTTCAGCAATGCACAGCTCAACAATTGCTTGACCAATCTAAAGAGCAAAAGATTTGATTTTTTTGTCTCAAGCATACTACACTTATCAACTATTTACACCCAACAATATGTCAGGCTTTCTTGATGATCCTCTAAGCTCTAATGTTCTTAACCACGTCAAGGCAGTATCAAGTACCTCTTGTCAGCAAATATCATCATTCCATAATCTGCTTTCGAACGGATCACACGGCCGACACATTGAGCAGCTTGCCTCTGACGTTCACAGAATTCAACATGCGGGAAAACTTTGTTAGGAGATCTTTAAGATGTAATGATACATAAATCAACAAATCAGCATGCCCTTTTCCCTTGTAACCGAAGCAGAATTAGTACCAATGCATCTGCCAATCCATCCACAAGCCTATTGTATTCGGCACGAAGCTTATTGGCATCGGTGGCCTGGAACCTTGATTCCAACCAAATAAAGCTCCAGTTAGTGAGAAACCTTTACCAATCCATCATCTAACAGTTTGATGATCCGTTTAATTAATCCTCCTCAAAAGATGCAGCTTTTTTTACCTACCTATCAATCTCTTGCGAGATGTGCCGCAGGTTTCGTTGGGCACCTTCTAGCGTCTGCTTGCGGATGGTGACGCTGAGCGCCTCAATGCAGACGTTGTCGATGTTATGCGCCTCATCGAACACAACCACACACTCGTTGTGCATCATCATCTCCATCTCCGGGGAGACGATGCTGGCCACCTTGGGGTCGAGCAGGTACTGGTAAGTGTAGACCACCACATTGGCGTGCTTGACCAGGTGCCTGGCAAGGAAGTAGGGGCATATCCGGCGCTGGCAGCCGAGCGAGCGGAGGTCAGCGAGGGTGTAGACCCCGGGTGAAATGTAGGAGGCGAGGTCGCCCCTGTGAGCTGCAGTGTCGAATGTCTCGAAGTAGTCGCAGAGCGGGGTGGTGGTGGATTCCCGGGCCTTGTCGCGGACCCAGGACGCGGTGAGGCGTCTGCAGCCGGTGCCCGTCGGCATCTCCAGCACCGCGTGGCCGCGCGCGTCCAGGGCGCGCTTCAGCTCCCCCATGTACGCGTGCTGCTCCGGGTAGATCGCCGCGTACGGGAAGCACACCGGAAGGCCATCCAGATTGAACCACATCGACGCTGCGGCGGGGGGTTGGGAGTCGCCGGTGTCGGTGTCTGTGCCGCCGCCGCCGCTTTGGCGGGAGGTGTTTGCGCAAGGGGTGCTGCCTGGAGCCAAATAGCAAGCCGGGATGGGCCCATATCCGACACGGGGTTAAATTCTTTTGCCAGCTTAATTATTGCTGGACTAAAGGAGGAGATAGAGGCCCAATTCTTTTGCCGTCGCTGTCCTCGAGGGAAAACCTATACATCATCGGGGGGCAAAACCTATACACCGACCAGGTCGGTGGCTACCGGCCACCGCACACCCCCTGGTCGGGTATGGGCCAGGCCCATTTAAGTCTATTTAGTCTGTAGCAGTCCGTATTTCCTTTTTTTTTTGGTTTCTGTTTTCTTTTCTTTTTTCTTTTTTCTGTTTTCGGTTTTGTTTATATTTTTTCAGATTCGAAAATTTTAATTTCTAAAAATTGTTTAAATTGAGAAAATGTTTAAATAAAAACCGTTCAAATCTGAAAATTATTTAAATTTGAAAACCTTTCAAATCTGAAAACCGTTCAAATCTGAAAACCGTTCAAACGTGAAAAATGTTCAAATTTTTAAAAATGTTTATATTCGAAAATTTTTAAATTTTGAACAAAAAATAAAAAATGTTAAAATTTAAAAAATGTTCAAATTTCGAAAAAAATCTAAAAAAATGTTTCAAATTCGAAAAATGTTCAAATGTTGAAAATATTTAAATTTCAGAAAAAAATAAATTTGGAAATTCCAGATTTTAAAAATCGGTTTTATAAAGAATCAGCTTTTAAAAAACGTAAAAAGAAAATCAAACATAAAAAACGAAATAGCAAAAAACGAAATAGCAAAAAAATAACTAGGAATGTTGGGCCGGCCCAACAAACCGCTTGGGGGGTGTGCGGCGCCTGGTCCGCGCCGACCAGGTCGGCATACAGCACCCCCCGCCGGGCAAAACCTATACACCGACCAAGTCGGTGGCTACTGGCCACCGCACACCCCCTGGTCGGGTATGGGCCAGGCCCATTTAAGTAGTCCGTATTTCCTTTTTTTTTTGTTTCTGTTTTCTTTTCTTTTTTCTTTTTTCTGTTTTCGGTTTTGTTTATATTTTTTCAGTTTCGAAAATTTTAATTTCTAAAAATTGTTTAAATTGAGAAAATGTTTAAATAAAAACCGTTCAAATCTGAAAATTATTTAAATTTGAAAACCTTTCAAATCTGAAAACCGTTCAAATCTGAAAACCGTTCAAATCTGAAAACCGTTCAAACGTGAAAAATGTTCAAATTTTTAAAAATGTTTATATTCGAAAATTTTCAAATTTTGAACAAAAAATAAAAAATGTTAAAATTTAAAAAATGTTCAAATTTCGAAAAAAATCTAAAAAAATGTTTCAAATTCGAAAAATGTTCAAATGTTGAAAATATTTAAATTTCAGAAAAAAATAAATTTGGAAATTCCAGATTTTAAAAATCGGTTTTATAAAGAATCAGCTTTTAAAAAACGTAAAAAGAAAATCAAACATAAAAAAACGAAATAGCAAAAAACGAAATAGCAAAAAAATAACTGGGAATGTTGGGCCGGCCCAACAAACCGCCTGGGGGGTGTGCGGCGCCTGGTCCGCGCCGACCAGGTCGGCATACAGCACCCCCCTCATCGGGGTCCCCTCAAAAAAAAAACCCTATACATCATCGGGAGCGTCTATGGCAAACCCTATAAACCGACCAGGTCAGCGCGTACCGCGCGCCGCACACCCCGCGCGCGGTACGGGCCGGCCCAGTTAGGTGCGGGCTGCCTCCTTTTTTGATTTTTCTTTTCTTTTTTGTTTCTTATTTTCTGTTTCTTTTTTTCCTATTTTCTTTTTTCTTTTTTCTGTTTTCGTTTTTCTTTCGTTTTTTCTGTTTCCTTTTTTTTACTTTTATTTTTCAGATTCGAAAAATAGAAATTTTTTTAAAAATTAAATTAAAAAATGTTCAAATATAAAAAACCGTTCAAATTTAAAAATCGTTCAAACATGAAAATTGTTCAAACATGAAAAATGTTCAAATTTAAAAACCGTTCAAATTTAAAAACCATTCAAATTTAAAAATCGTTCAAACTTGAAAATTGTTCAAACATGAAAAATGTTCAAATTTAAAAACCGTTCAAATTAAAAAACCGTTCAAACGTGAAAAATGTTCAAATTTTAAAAAATATAATTTTTTGAAAAATATTCAAAATATAAAATCGTTCAAATTTTAAAACTGTTGAATTTAAAAATGTTCATGTTTTGAAAAAAATCTTGAAAAATAATTTCATAAAAAATGTTAGATTTTGAAAAAAGAAAAATATTAATAACAGAAAAAAAACAGAAGAAAGAGAAGAAGAAAAAAAAGAAAAAAAATGTACCTGAGCTAATGGGCCGCGGCCCAAACTACCCGACCTGGTCGCTGGGGGTGTGCGGCACCCCGCACGCGCCGACCAGGTCGGCGTATAGCAGTTCCCAGCGTCTATACACCGACCTGGTTGGCGTGTATGGTGCACCGCACACCCCAGCGACCAGGTCGGTTGGTTGGGCCGCGGCCCATTAAGAGTAGGTAAGTTATTTTCTTCTTTCTTTTTTGTTGTTTCTTTTATGTTAATATTTTTCTTTTCCAATATCTAATTAAAAAATATTCCGAGAACAAAAGTTCAAAATCTGTTCAGATTACATGCTCATAGAAAGCTTTACTATTCGCTGCACATTTTTTGTTCATGAATTAGCTCGATCGTAAGAGTCGTAACTCGTAAGCGCATCAGCTTAACGAACATTCTCTTTCAGCAGTTGCAGACTTGGCCGCTTTCATATATGCAATGCACACACATGAATGAGAGCTCGATACCAAAGCCTCGATCGTGAGCTGTGGCCTGTGAGACACTGCTTGACTGGTTGGTTTAGCGAACGATGGAAGGAAGCGCCGGGGAGAAATCCGACGTTGCCACACTCGACCAGCAGCTCCGTTCACGCGGCTCGGTGTCCGCCGACACGTCTCAGGATCATGTCGTGGACGTGCAGGCAACGGCCGACGAGAACGGTGATGGCAGTACCACGGGTAACTTCATCTGCCGCCCGGCCATCCACTTCGTACTGGCCTTCCACGACCTGACGTATAGCGTCAAGCGGCCGAGGAGGTCGTTCAGCCGGAGCCGCGGCGACGTCGGGGCGACCGACGTGGCGAGGAGAAACACGCTGCTTGACGGCATCTCCGGAGAGGCTCGGGAGGGGGAGATCATGGCCGTGCTCGGCGCGAGTGGCGCCGGCAAGAGCACGCTCATCGACGCCCTGGCCAGCCGCATCCAGCGCGAGAGCCTCCGGGGCGCCGTCACGCTCAACGGGGACGCCCTCGACAGCCGCCTGCTCAGGGTCATCTCGGCGTACGTGATGCAGGACGACCTGCTCTACCCGATGCTCACCGTCGCCGAGACGCTCATGTACTCGGCCGAGTTCCGGCTCCCGCGCTCGCTCTCCACGTCCAAGAAGAGGAGCCGCGTCCAGGCGCTCATCGACCAGCTCGGCCTGCGCGCCGCGGCCAACACCATCATCGGCGACGAGGGCCACCGCGGCGTGTCCGGCGGCGAGCGCAGGCGCGTGTCCATCGGCATCGACATCATCCACGACCCCATCATCCTGTTCCTCGACGAGCCCACGTCCGGGCTCGACTCCACCAGCGCCTTCATGGTCGTCAAGGTGCTGCAGCGCATCGCGCAGAGCGGCAGCGTCGTCATCATGTCCATCCACCAACCGAGCTACCGCATCCTCGGCCTCCTTGACCGTCTCCTGTTCCTCTCCAAGGGCCGGACGGTGTACTACGCCCCGCCGGCCTCGCTGCCTCTCTTCTTCTCGGAGCTCGGCAAACCGATCCCCGACGGTGAGAACCCGGCCGAGTTCGCGCTGGATCACATACGCGAGCTGGAAGGCACCCATGCCGGAACTGAGGAGCTCGTGCAGTTCAGCAAGTCGTGGCAAGACAAGCCCCTCTCCCGTGCCGTCTCGGCGGCAAGCGCAGGCCCGCTCAACAGGCCATCGCTGTCGTTTAAGGAAGCCATTTGCCTGAGCGTCGCCCGCGGCAAGCTGGTGTCCGGCATGAGCACCACCAGCGCCGCTGACGCGGAGGTGGCGGCGACAACCAAAGTTTCGACGTACGCGAACCCTTGGTGGGTGGAGCTCTGGGTGCTGACGCGGCGGGGGTTCACCAACACGATGCGCACGCCGGAGCTCTTCCAGATCCGGCTCGGCGCGGTGGTGGTCACCGCCATCATCCTGGCAACCATCTTCTGGCGGCTGGACAACACGCCCAAGGGCGTGAACGAGCGGTTCAGCTTCTTCGCCATCGCCATGTCCACCATGTTCTACACCAGCGCCGATGCGCTCCCGGTGTTCCTCATCGAGCGATACATCTTCCTGAGGGAGACAGCGCACAACGCGTACCGCCGGTCCTCCTACACGCTGTCCAACGCCATCGTCGCCTTCCCGCCGCTCGTCTTCCTCTCCGTCGCCTTCGCGACAATCACCTTCTTCGCCGTGGGGCTGGCCGGCGGTACAGAAGGCTTCGTCTTCTTCGTCCTCATCGTGCTCGCCTCCTTCTGGGCGGGGAGCGGGTTCGTGACGTTCCTGTCCGGCGTGGTGCCGCACGTGATCATCGGATACACGGTGGTGGTGGCCGTGCTGGCCTAGTTCCTGCTCTTCAGCGGCTTCTTCGTCACGCGCGACCGCATCCCGGACTACTAGATATGGTTCCACTACGTGTCGCTGATCAAGTACCCGTACGAGGCGGTGATGCAGAACGAGTTCGGCGCCGACCCCGGCAAGTGCTTCATGCGTGGCGTGCAGATGTTCGACGGCACGCCCATGGGGAAGCTGCCGGTGGCCACCCAGGTCACCGTGCTCAACGCGATGAGCAAGTCCATGCGGATCGACTTCAACAGCACCTCCTGCATCACCACGGGGACGGACATACTCGCGAAGCAGGCCGTCGACCAACTCGGCAAGTGGGGCTGCCTCTGGGCCACCGTCGCATGGGGATTCCTCTTCCGCATCCTCTTCTACCTCACGCTCCTGCTCGGCAGCAGCAACAAAGGGAGGTGAATCCGGCCAAGGGGTTGTTTATCTACTACCTCACTAAGAAAATGAGTTTATAAGTAAAATTATCACTCTAAAAAAATGATAAGAGTTTATTCATCTAGTAAAATAAATGAGTGCCTAGGCCTTCAGCAGATTTTGGTTGGGCTAGTTTCAGCCCATTTTTCCTCTCCATCTTTATTGGATCGAAATTTGTTGTGATTGTTGATTTGTTGGGCATGTGTGTTGCTTTGTTGGGATTCAGTTTAGTTGTTGGCTAGTATATTTCCCTCAAAAAAATAGTTGTTGGCTAGTAGTATTGGTTGGACCACGATCAGAAACAAGTAGACAATCATTGTACATACAATGATATCCTTCTGCAAATTAGAAATTCAAAATCAGTCCCTTACTAGTAAACAAAGATGCAAAACTACGAAAACCCCCTAACCACTCCCAGGGCCACAAAGAAAAGGGCCGCGCTAGGCGTCGGTCGGCCAACAAAACCGTCAAAATCGGTTGCAGTTTCCACCGTACGATGCACTCCCCGCGAACCGTTGGATCGAAGTAGCCTTCGCAACCAGAGAAAAGAAACAACCCCGCAAGGGCCGAGCAAGGATTGGTCGCTCTCGCGATGATACTGCTCCGCTGGAGCGGCCACCAGCGACGGGTAAGGAAGCCTCCCGGCCTCCTCCACAACATATCAGGGCATGGCGCACCTCCTCCACAACGTCCTCTTCCCTAGAAGAGCTCCGACGCGGGATCGAACCAGCCTCCACGAGCACCACCTCCGCGGCAAGCCACTTCCGATCCCACCGCTCCGGCCAGTCACAGTGCTCCGACGAGGTTCCATAACCCTGACGTTGTCTTCACAACATCTGCTCATGGATCCAATGGAGGTCACCAGGTACTAGCTCGGTTCCCTTCACAAACCCTAGGATTTGACTCTTAATGTTGTTATACAACAATAACTGGTGGAGGAATTGTTACAAACAAGTGTAACTCTGATGTTGTTGTTAACCTGTGATGTTAACCTCTGATCTTTGAATTGTTATTAAGCATGGATGATATTGTTGTTTATACTCTGAAAATTGTTGTTGATACACTGGAAATTGTTGTTCTACATTTTGTCCGTAATTAACTATAGATGATGTATAATTTTTGTGTATGAAATTATTGTTAAACATTATAACATTATATTATGTTTGCAAACAAACTGTGAGTAAATTTATAATGTTAACAATGTAAAATTAATAATTTTACAACATTAATTTGTAATGTTAGCAACAAAAATAAAATTGTGAACTAACATAGCATTCAAATAACAGGATGTTGCGGATGATGAAGCTGAATCAGGTGCGAGCTTTTTCGATCTTAACTAGCCGCTTGACTCGGATGATGAAGATGACAACCATGTGCCGATCCAACAAAGTGGAGAAAGTGGTGGTGAAGGCAACTTTGATGAAGATGTCCGTCACATGACTTGTTGCCCCATTTGTTGTCATGCGGTTCGATAATGAAGATGTTGCACTCAAAGTATACGATGAATATGCATACAAGATGGGCTTCGGTACTAGGATTTGTAGCTCCAAGTACAACCGCAAGAAGGGATGGGAAAAAGTGCTCTTAACCAGGGTGTTTGGGTGTGTGCACGCTAGAAAGGGAGCAGCAACTGTTGGAGATATGCCCGAGAGGAAATAATAAAATAGTTATTGTTATATCTTAGTGTTCATGATAAATGTTTACACTCCATGCTATAATTGTATTAACCGGAAACATCGATACATGTGTGTTCTGTAAACAACCAGAGTCCCTAGTAAGCCTCTCATTTAACTAGCTTGTCGATTAATAGATGATCATGGTTTCCTGATCGTGAACATAGGATGTTATTAATAACAAGATCATATCATTAGGTGAATGATGTGATGGACACACCCACAATAAACATAGCATGAGATCAAGTCATTAAGTTCAACTTGCTATAAGCTTTCGATACATAGTTACCTAGTCCTTCGACCATGAGATCATGTAAATCACTTACACCAGAAGGATGCTTTGATTACATCAAACGCCATTGCGTAAATGGGTGGTTATAAAGATAGGATTAAGTATTCGGAAAGTGTGAGTTGAGGCATATGGATCAAGAGTGGGATTTGTCCATCCCGATGACGGATAGATATACTCTGGGCCCTCTCGGTGGAATGTCGTTTGATTAGCTTGCAAGCTGATGACCCACAAGTATAGGGGGTGTATCGCAGTATCTTCGATAAGTAAGAATGTCGATCCCAACGAGGAGCAGAAGGTGTTGACAAGCAGTTTCGATGAAGGATTCACTGTAGATGCTCACAGACAAGTATTCGGGGGTTTTGATGTAACAGATGAATAAAGTGCGAGTAAGTAAAGTGCGAGAGTAACAATTGCAGCGAGTGGCCCAATCCTTTTTAGCACAAAGGACAAGCCGGTTTTTTACTTATAATGACCAAACGTTCTCGAGGACACACGGGATTTTAGTCTAGTGCTTTCGCTACATATGGCTGATTAATCTTCATTGTTTTGATAAGTGTTGTGTGGGTGAACCTATGCTAATGTACCGCCCTTCCTAGGACTAATACATACTTGTGATTATACCCCTTGCAAGCATCCGCAACTACAAGAAAGTAATTAAGATAAATCTAACCACAGCCTTAAACTGCGAGATCCTGCGATCCCTCCCGCATCGATATACCAACGGGGGCTCGGGTTTGTCACTCCGGCAACCCCGCAATTGGCAAACGAGTACAAGATGCATTCCCCTAGGCCCATAAAGGTGAAGTGTCGTGTAGTCGACGTTCACACGACACCACTAGAAGAATAACACCACAACTTAAATATCATAACATTGAATATTACTCAACCATACTTCACTACTAACATTTAGACTTCACCCATGTCCTCAAGAACTAAACGAACTACTCACGAGACATCATATGGAACATGATCAGAGGTGATATGATAATGAATAACAATCTGAACATAAACCTTGGTTCAACGGTTTCACTCAATAGCATCAATAACAAGTAGAAATCAACACCGGGAGAGTTTCCCCTATCAAACAATCAAGATCAAACCCAAATTGCTACAGCGGTGACGAGGTGCAGCGGTGGAGACGGCGGTGATGATGATGAAGATGATGGTGATGGTGATGGAGATGATGTCCAGCTCGATGACGGTGACGATGGCGTCGATTTCCCCCTGCGGGAGGGAATTTCCCCGGCAGATCTCAGCCTGCCGGAGAGCTCTTTCTCTCTCGGTGTTCTCCGCCCCGCGGAGGCGGATGTGACTCTTCGCGACGTACCTCCGGAGCTTAGGTTTTCGGGACGAAGGAGTACGCGAAGAAGAGGAGGCGAGAGGGGCCGTGGGCCCCCTCCTCACAGGGCGGCGCGGCCAGGCCTTGGGCCGCGCCGGCCTATGGGGTGGGCCCACCTCGGGTCCCCTCTTCTCCCCCTTCTGGCTCCTTTCGTCATCTGGAAAAATAGGATTTTTCGTGTAATTCCCATCAATTGTTGATCTTCCGAAATATTGCATTCTGACGGTGCTTTTTCCAGCAGAATCCTGGCTCCGGTGCGCGATCCTCCAATAATCATGAAACATGCAAAATAGATGAAATAACATAAGTATTATCTCCAAATATGAAATATATCAATGAATAACAGCAAATTATGATATAAAATAGTGATGCAAATTGGACGTATCAACTCCCCCCAAGCTTAGACCTTGCTTGTCCCCAAGCGAAACTGAACTCGGTAAACAGGACTACATGTTTATGGAGTGAAGAGTCGATAAATCAAATACGGACAAGAAGCATCATATTCATTCACACAAGACATTCTAGTAAACAACTTCCTCATATAACTCAACTTGAAACAAGTATAAGGTAATCACAAATAAAGGTGCATAAGAAATCATAGTTGGTGATGGCAAACTTTGTTCTTGGTCAGAGAACAGTTAACAGTTTATACTTATCTATTGAGCAGCGCTCTCATGTTAAAGTTTATATGGCTTATCTTGCATACTCAATCATAATGATCATTGATAACTTTCAAAGCTATATTCATTCGGGTAAAACTTGTACTAAACAAGGAAGAATAAAAGACATGATGAAGCAAATCACAATATAATAGTTTGATCACAACAACTAAAATGCTTGCTCGAGATGGAGGGAAATAGGTTTACTGACTCAACATAAGGTAAAAGACAGACCCTTCGCAGAGGGAAGCAGGGATTAAATCATGTGCTAGAGCTTTTTCAGTTTTGAAATCATATAAAGAGAATAAAAGTAAAGTTTTGAGAGGTGTTTGTTGTTGTCAACGAATGGTAGCGGGTACTCTAACCCCCTTGCCAAACGAGACCTCCAAAGAGCGGCTCCCATGAAGGACGTTATCTCTACCAGCAAGGTAGATCATCCCTCTTCTCTTGTGTTTACACATGTACTTTAGTTTATTTAAGGATGACACTCCCCCAACCTTTGCTTACACAAGCCATGGCTAACCGAATCCTCGGGTGCCTTCCAACAATCTCATACCATGGAGGAGTGTCTATTGCAAAATTAAGTTGCTTACTGATGAATCGGAGCAAAACATGTGAAGAGAATTATTAATGAAAGTTGATTAATTGGGGCTGGGAACCCCGTTGCCAGCTCTTATTGCAAAATTATAGGATAAGTGGATGAAGCCACTAGTCCATTAGTGGAAGCTGCCTAACAAGACTGAAAGATAAAACACCACATACTTCCTCATGAGCTATAAAACATTGACACAAATAAGAAGTAATGAATTTTGAATTGTTTAAAGGTAGCACATGAAGTATTTACTTGGAATGGCAGGAAATACCATGCAGTAGGTAGATATGGTGGACACAAATGGCAAAGGTTTGGGTTCAGGTTTGGATGCACGAGAAGCATTCCCTCTCAGTACGGGTCTTTGGCTAGCAAGGTTAATTAGCAAGTATAAGAGTTGAGGGAAACAAGCAAATATACATGTGATAGACATAATCATGCATCTTTCTTGCAAGCACAAACAATTTTAACTTCAGAATAATAAGCTATGAGCTAACAAGAAAGGAAGACAATGAAACAACTATATGTATTTCTCTTTTTACTTAAACCTCAAGGTGTTGTTGCTATTGACCAATGCTAAGTTTGCCAAAACCAAATAGATTTACTCAATGCTCCCAAAGTGGTACCAATACTAAAATCAAGATCAATCATATAATAGAAATTGCAAACTAAAATAAGGTGTGCAATATGTAAATGATAAGACTTCTCATTAATATTTCATAACGATAACTCACACCAAGGGATACATAGACAACCAACTAAAGGAGAGATACTTCCACATAACAACCCATCTTATATGATAACTTCCCTACTCATGATATGACACTACTTGACGGTAAAAAAGTAAAAGGTAGTGATGATGTGATACCGCGGCACTCCCCAAGCTTGGAACAAACCAAGGGGATGCCAATACCGATGATGAATTAATCCTTTGGCGATGGTGGTGATGAATTCCCGACAAGCTTCTCCACAAGCTCCTGAAGCTCATCAATCTTGTACATGAGGTTGCAGATCATCTCTGAATTGTGCTCGACGCGATTAAGAAGTATATCAAACGGCGAGTCCCAATTCTTGGAGTTATTTTCCCATCCTTCAGCTTCAGGCTTCGTCCCTCCTGCAGTGTTAGAACGATCTATATCCCAATTGCTAGGCAATGCTGCATTGGGAGTCCTTTGATGACCCACAAGTATAGGGGGTGTATCGTAGTATCTTCGATAAGTAAGAATGTCGATCCCAACGAGGAGCAGAAGGTGTTGACAGGCAGTTTTGATGAAGGATTCACTGTAAATGCTCACAAACAAGTATTCGGGGGTTTTAATGTAACGGATGAATAAAGTACGAGTAAGTAAAATGCGAGAGAAATAATTGCAGCGAGTGGCCCAATCCTTTTTAGCACAAAGGACAAGC
>NC_061510.1:108301796-108330095 GCF_022539505.1 Lolium rigidum
ATACCCATTCACCCCCCCTCTAGGCGACATCTCGATCTTTCACAGGCAGAGGAGGTGCACCTTGATAGCGACAATGTCAAGGGTATTTGGAGTGGATGACACCATCGAAATCGAGAGTTTGTAGGAGCCGGTGGGAGTGCAAAGGCCGGGAGCAGGAGGACGAGATGGGCACCGCGAGGAGCATACAAGGCCCAAGAAGCCCAAGAAGAGTCCAAGGATAGGAACTATACGAAAATTGGCAAGTATTAGCCATATTGGGTAAACCGACATAGATCATTATAATCGACTCGAACGTGGACTCTGAGACCTAGCCCATTATATAAGGGCTAGTAGGAGCCACCGGGGAGGGCATCAAAACCCTTGTAACCTCACGCACTGTTGCAAACCCTAGTTCTAATACAATCTCGGTGACTAGAAACCTAGATCAATGTGTACTAGAAAACATGATACCATCCAAACTCACGATTTCTACAAACTACCCCTACCACTACCAACATCATCTCGTTTCCATGGGGCGCGGGGGGTGGGGGGAGGAATAGAAGTTGCCCACAACGCCGACGACATAAACCCCCATTAGTAAAGCTTCGGAGATGCGCGAGGGAATAAGATGATCATCGTACTGTGAAGGATCCTTGCTCCACATGGGGCGGCACTGGTCATCTCCCATCTTCACTTGGTCGCACTTTAATAAGTGACATAAGGTTATCAATAAGCTTTGTCTGGCTTCAGAGATGGAGTGGCGAGGACGGAGGCACGTCTTTGGCCCGTGCTAGTTTTTATAGTTTTCGTTAGGTAGTCCAAAGATCTATTTTTAATTTTTATTTATTTTAAGGTTATTTTACTGTCATTGATGATTATTAATCATATCAACAGAATTTAAAAAAAAATCCAAAATAATGTAGGGGTGAATGATATTTCTTCATCTAGAAACCTAAAATAAACATAGTACTTCCTCCTGCTTGCTAGAAATAAGTGACTCAAATTTATTTGTGTACATATTAGCTGTCGCAAATTTAGTTGTACAAAGTTGTAAATGTACTACCCAAATAGGACCAGCTTAAAAGCACGTCATCACCAGAATAACAGATGGCGCATCCGTGTCCGAGTCCGAAATGCCCTGCTTGACGACTTGACGTACTAGGAGCGGCAGGCTTTGAGTCACGAATGTTAAGACCGTCCCTGATTCTTGTTGGTTTCTCGTCTGATTCCAACACGGCACTCATGCAAGTCCGCAAGACGGCTTTGCCTTTACCAAGCCCCAAATAAGGCGAGCGCCGAGCCCGAGCGCATTGAAGAAACCTAACCAAATCATCGGATCGAATAGATCGAGCGAGTCTGCACGGGCATGGCGTCGAGCAAGTCTTCGTCTCTGCTCCCGAGCTGGTTCCGCCGCCGCAAGTACGCTCCGTCGCCGCAGGAAGCGCGCGGGACCGAGACGCGGCGGCCCTTGGAAGAAGAGCACAAGCAGCTGATCGAGGAGCTGAGAGCGGCAGCGGCGTCGCGCTCACGCGAACCACCGGATTTGAGCGAAGCATTGGCTTACGAAACCGAGAAGAGGCAGTGGATCGACGAGCAGAAGAGACTGATCGCGGAGGCGATGCAGCGGGTAGGTGGCCCAGATCCCCGGTGGAACGACAACGGCGGTAAGGACGACAGACGCAAGGGGCGCATGGCGGTGATAGAGGAGCTGCCGGCTTTCGAGATCAAGAAGAGACGGTGGTTGGCCGAGCATAAGCGATCGATCGCGCGGGCGAGGCGGCTATCGGCCATCGAGGAAACTTAGAGCAGGTCTAACAGACCCCGTAAACGGCCCAACCCCGTAAAATAACCGCCGATATACGGGGTAGGACTCTACCCGGCCGTCTAGCAGACCCCGTAAAACAGGCCCCCGAGTCGATTTTTTACAGTTTGGACTACGGGGTGGCTTTTGGCCCCTTACTTGTACGGGGCGGGAGGCCGAATCACGGGGCCAAACCCTCACTCGTGGCGCGCTGAATATTCAGAAATCGCAACCGCTTCCATGACGGCTGTTGGCGCTCGTCGGTGCCTCCGGCGTGGCGGCGCCTCGGTTCGCCGGTAGAATCGCGCGCGTGGGCGCGCGCAGCGGGTTGGGGAGG
Source organism: Lolium rigidum (assembly GCF_022539505.1). NCBI lineage: Eukaryota > Viridiplantae > Streptophyta > Magnoliopsida > Poales > Poaceae > Lolium > Lolium rigidum. Next base: position 108,303,914 of record NC_061510.1, read on the forward strand.
CGGACGAGGTGCGGCAGAGCGGCCGTGGCGGGCGGCGGCCGAGCCGGCCGGAGCGGGCGCGGCCAAGGCTGGCGCGGCCGGTAGCGGGCGGCGGCGCGGCCGGCCGTGGGCGGCGGCGCGGCCGGGCCGGCCGACGGCGCGCCGGAGGCGGGCACGGCCAAGGCCGGCGCGGCCGTAGCGGGCGGCGGCCAAGGCCGGCGCGACCTTGGCGGGCGGGGACGGGGACGGGACGGGCGGCCGTGGCCGGCGGCGGCGGGCCGGCCGGCGGCCGGCGAGGCGGGGCTAGGCAGGTGGGCGGCCGGGCAGGGGCTAGGCAGGGGCGGGCGGGAGGAGGAAGAAGAAGTGGAGAAGGGGATTTTTTTTTAATTTGGCATATTTCTAGAATATGCCCTTTTACAGTTTAGCGATACGGGGACTGCTAGCTCGGACGAGTTTTCGGCCGATCGAAATGGAATACGGGGCCATTTTTTCGTGTTATACGGGGCGAAAATTTAAGGGGTCTGTTAGACATGCTCTTAGCACCGCCGGCAGGTTCACCCCGTGCCCGTGGTGTCTACCGAGACGGCCGGCGACCCGGTGAAGCGGCCGTGCGTCACGTACGCCGACCGGTTTGGTCCGGGATCCGACGCGGCGTTCCTGAAGTGCGTACTCGACGAAAAGAAGAGCGGCGGAGGAGTGGACAGAGACTTCGGCCGGTCGTGGTCAGAGAGGGACGATGCACACAAATGCCGGCAGAGCTACCAGAGGAACTACTGCCCGTTTCAGAAGGAGGAGGAGAGCATGCCCGAGGAGGAGAAGAGACGAACAGAGGCTGATGATGACGCGGAGATCGAACGGTCGGTGCCCGTGCTGCCGGCGAAGTCGGTCACCCACACGAACCAGCAGGGAGGCCGTCGCCGCAGCGAGGAGTACTATGCCAGGCGCCGGGAAGTATTGCAGAGTTTCAAATTCGTCACCGACGAAAGTGAGAAGGCCGGCGTCGGCGTGGCGCGGCCATCTCCATGCGCGAGGAGGAACTTTTGGCTCCTTCGGACGGAGTAAGAGGCGGAGGAGAAGATCGTGCCGGAAAAGAGGAAACCACAAGAGCCTGGTCAGGCGGAGATCGAACGGACGGTGGCGGTGCCCACGGCGAACGGCCCGGGCTTGGTCGACGCCGAGTCCTTGATGAAGCCGGTCATCGAGCAGAACCCGTGGGGATTCCGCCGCGGCGACGAGGGCTACTATGCCAGGCGCCGGGAAATGTTGCAGAGCTTCAAATTCGGTACCGGCGGAAATGAGGAGGACGGCGTCGGTGCAGCACGGCGAGGAGGAACGCGTCATGTTCTTTCGTTCTGTTCCCGGCTTCGCGCACCCGCCGTGGCATGACTTGCTGCACCGGCTGACGAGGACGACGTGGCAGCCAGGAGCACGTTCATGTTCGGTCCTTAGCATTGTTCTCAGCTGTAAATTGTAATCCGAAATTTCGTGTACTAAGGAAATTCATTGTTCAGTTCATCGTAGCACTGAAGTTCTGTTCCTACTTCATACTAATCTTAACTTTTTTTTGAAATTTTCGCCTTATCCTCGATCGGGCGCATGGGCTTATCCGTGTACTCGTTGTTTTCTCGCTTAAGACATCCGTATCTAGATAATGTTGAGACAACTATTTTTAGATGGAGGAGTACCTCCCTTCCTATAAAACGCACTTGTAGTTGAAGATGAACTTTAACCGAAAAATGAATAACAAAATATTGCTTATATATCAATCACAGACATAATTAATATCATTAGATTTGTATTAAAAATACTTTCTAATGATGTGGATATTTTATCAATAATCTTTGTATATTTGGACTAATTCTTGGTCAAAGACAAACTTCGAAATACCAACACGTCTTATTCATCAGAATGGATGGAGTAAAATTTTGGATCCAAAATTCCTGTTGATTTTAGTGCTTAATAATGACGCTTTGAATTGTTGTTATGCAATGGTTATCCTGAAAACAAAAAAGCAGATTTTTTTATTAGAATGATGCTTGATAATGCATCGAGAATAATGCAATGGCCATGGCCCAAACCTAGCTGTAAAAAAAAACTGATCCAAGGCTAAAAATATTTAATATGAAAAGAATGAGAGGTCTATTATGCAAAAGAGGAGGGGATTAGTGACATGAAATATAGATATGTATTTTTTTTGTAATGTGTAGAAGGGGGTTGCATGAATCGCAAAGCATGCTCGAACGTTCAAGATAGGTTGGGGACAAGAACGCCAGGTTTGCTTTTGGAATTTCAGAAGATAACGATCTCAACCATTGATTTTTTATCCAGCATAACGAAGCTATACATTTCCAAAACTCCCTAACTAGGCAGTTTCACATTTTAACACCAAAAGAGGCAAGTGAATTTTTATGTAACTCTTGGTCTAAGTGTACAGTTTTAATCAACTTAGAAAAAATAATTTTTCAGTGCATTTGTTTTTCCTTGATTGTTTGTTGTTGCTCTGATGCTTCGTCTAACCAGCAGCAAGGGCCAAGGGGCCAGAGGTTGAGTCCAGGAATTCATCAGCGTGCATGGGTGCGGACACCTTCGAAACATTCAGTTATCGTGAGACGAAGAGGCCTTGCTCGTCATGAATCACCGCTCCAGGGGATGGTGGATGAACCACTTTGCAACAGAACTCTTTATGATATTCTGGTACGTGAAACTTTCTGGGAAATGGATGCAAAAGTTATCCTAGCTACACCAATTCGGGAAGATTTTGAGGATTTCCTTGCTTGGCACTTTGATTCAAAAGGAATTTTCTCAGTAAAATCGGCCTATAGAATTTATGTGAAAAGGAGAGATGCATGCACTAGCTCATCATCAGTACAGGGGGAAGAGAGACTGCACTGGAAGAAAATATGGGATCTGCCTTGTCTGCCCAAGATCAAACAATTTGTGTGGAGGTTGGCACACAATAGTCTTCCGCTGATGACGAGTATTAAGAGGAGAGGCATAGAATGTGACACACTGTGTGTGTTGTAAAAGACTAGATGAAGATGGCGCTCATTTGTTCCTGAAGTGCAGAGAGATGAAAGAGTTGTGGAAAAAGATTGGTATGCCTGAGCTACATGATCAGCTATGTACCTTCGAGTCACCATCTGATGTCATCCAGCAAATTCTTGCACTCAATGAAGAAAAGAAAGTCCTAATTGTGTGCATGCTGTGGCAGTGGTGGCACAAAAGAAACAAACTGAATAAAGAGGGGAAGATCATATCTACTGAAGCAGTCTGGAGGCAGGCTGAATACTGGGCTTCAGAGTGTTTATTTTACTGTCGAATATGCTGAAGATCAATACCGATGGTGCGTATAATGCAGATACCAATCGAGGTGGCTGGGATTTTGTGATCCGAGATTCTCACCGCGATGCTAGGGGATCAGGAGCGGGCGCTGTGACTTATGCGGGAAGTGCTTTGCACATGGAAGCACAAGCATGCTCGTAGGCGTTGCACGCAGCTGTGCAATGGGGCATGGTGAATATTACTCTCGAGACAGATTCTTCGATCCTCGCTCGTGCCTTACAGAATAAGGACTACGACCTCTCACCTGAAGGAGTTATCTTCCACGACATCCGAGCTTTCATTCGTTTAAACTTTTGGTCTATTGATATTACTTTTGTACCTCGCACATGTAATAAGGTTGCTCGTCTGATTGCTGCCTATGGCGCTCATCAGAATGCTGAACGGCTTCTATGGCCGGAAAATGTACTGGATGATGTAAAGGGTCTAGTGGCCAGCGAATCTGCTGTGCCAAATTAATGGAATCATGGGTTCCAGGTCAAAAAAAAAAAAAAAGAGTTCCTGCTGTCACTACAGCTATACAAGAGTTCGTATGCTCCATAGTCCACAGAATTATCCATTCTTCAAAACAACTTATAGTCAGTTTACTCTGGTAATACAGTGCATCGCATGAAACTCCTCACTACTGATGTTTTTAACTGTTTGTGCATGATCAAACAACTCATATTTGCATCATTTAACCACAGTTGCTGTTAGAAGACAACAGTGTAACATCGATCAAAGAGTACATACCAAAGAAGAAACATATGATCACTATCATTCTAACCACCGCCTTTGCTCATATCAGCACTAACAAAGTAGACATCCAATTCATCACAGAGTTGGACTACACAATCTCTTGGTCCTCCATGTCCTTCCTGATGATCACCGATGCTTCCAAATGGACACTCAATTACCAAACATGCCCTCAGAACAAATGAACATGCCATTGGAGTAGCATAGAAAGGAATGACGGTAGAGCAGCTCTTCACCTTATCATCGCCCCCAAAACAAGACAAGTCTAAGAAGACATGTTGGATGGACTCACCAGCAATCATGCGGAGCCATATTCTATCGTGGCTAGCAATATTTTGAAGAGATACGTCAAAGCTTACACCCACAGGCAATCCACGGACACATGATAACGGATTTTCAGTATCAGTATCACATACTTTCAACACGGCACTTCTAGCATTAACCATTCCAAAACTGGTCGCTGGCTTTAGATCAAAGATTTCAAGAAAACTGCAAATATTGACAGCAGGATTGCAGTCAATACAGTTAGCATCAAATGATTTCTTAACTTCTTGGCTGAAGTCAGAAAGCTCATATGATCCATCGGCACATAGACCATCTAAGTGATTAATTATCCAATGCAGATTGTCCAACACTAATTCTGAACATATTGCTAGCTCAGACAGTCTAAATAGAATAGCTAACAAAGCAAGCTCCAAGACCTGAACCTCCAGTTCTCTATGCAATCCGACATAACAACATTTCATCCTTCTCACAGATGTATCCAACTTCTCTAGCAAAATATCTTGTGATGTTGGGCCAAAAGCATAAGAATTCTCCGATTGAACGAAATGCCACATTTCAACAATGAGCTGTACTGCATCAATATAGTCGCTTACAAAGCTCAAGAACCCATAAGCTGATCCTGAAGAATTTACAGCTAATATATTGACTTCTTCTTTGCATGTCCTGCAATCAAGAAAATAAAAGGCACTTAAATAATTCACCAAAAAAATAGCATGACAGATTCATTGCATGCGAGAAAAAGAACATAAGTCATACCTCAGAGTACTTTGAACTTCTCCTATAATGCATGACTTCCTCATAGCCCAGGCGCCTTGAACTGTTTCTAGTATGAGCCTCACCGATTGCATTATCACGACTTCATCTAAGCAATTCGTTGACATTGCAGTTTTTTCTATCTGTGCATGAGTTCCATCTGCAGTTTCAACACTGAAGCATTCAGAATCTTTACCTTCTGAAGACACTAACCTCTTACCCCAAAATGGCAATCCACATCGATGAAACAAGTGGGATAAGAGCGAATCTTGTGTATCTTCTCCTAGTGCACACGAGATCGTCCCAAGTAGGGGAATTGCATGTGAAAATATAACTGCAGGTATATCCAGTTCTTTTTCTTTATCAACAGAACAAGGTGCCAAGATAGACACTATTAACAATGCTTTGATCCTAGGTTTGTCCAATATCAGCTCTCCATCAGATGCCATACTGATCTATGCCATAGATAATGCAACATTAAGAGGCAAAAAAAAATTCATAAAAAAATCCTCCCAAAAAGTAACTATACCTATAAACTTGAGTTAGTACTTCATACTTCATACAAGAAAGGTCAAACATCATAATAATAAAGAAACACTGAAGAAACTACAAAGACCATGCCATGCGGCTTTAGAGAAAGCACCTCTAAGTGTGTGTGGAGGCCATACTTGCAAGTAGAACATATGTGTAAAAAGGTTGTCCATAAGGCATATCTGGCAAACCTTAAGGATGACCTTTTACATTGTAGAAAAAGTGCTACTTGGCAAACCTTAATGAAGACGAAGAAATGGATGTTGAAAGAAACATCGCCAGAGGACACGAGGAGAAGAGAAAAGTATGGAAAAGGGAATTAAGTATAGCTATGAACTTTATGATCCAATAAGTATGAGAATACTGTAGAAAAAATGGGACAGTTAAGAGGGAAGATAATTTGATTTACTGAAACATAGGAGTTCATGGTTATGTGCACTGCTTAATTAACAAGCAAGGTCAAAATCTATACATACTGAACTTGAGAGAACTGTCTGGCAAAAAAAAACTTAAGGCAGAAAGAGTCAGTGCAGGTGAAAACTGACATTTTATATACTCACCCTGATCCATAATAACTTCTGATATAGTACAACTTTGTACTAAATCAGCGACACTTATTATGGATCGGAGGGAGTAGAATTTAATATTAGCAGGCAAATACAATTGAAAGTAAGATATGGAGAAACACCTCTTTGGCTAAATGCTTAGCTATATTGACTGAAAAGCTCCCATGATTCTTGCCAATGGAAAACAGAACACCATATATTTCTTGATCCTGCACATAATGAACACAGTTACACCAATGGAAGAAATTGTAAAGCCTCAAACATTTAGATTAAGCTACATTCTAGATTTAGCAGGATAATTAAGAGTTTGTGTTTCATGGACGACACAAACTATTGATTTGGAAAATGTTCAAACTAATAGTATTTAACGCTAACATACCTCCGGATCTTTCTCCAGACCTGCAATGAGACCATCAAGTGCAGATTTAAACATCTGAAGCTTAGGCAGTTTCACCAACCCTAGGATCTTGCGTGCTGCATTTCGTACTATAACATTGGCATCCATCAATATGCCAAGGAACTGCAGAAGAACAATCAGGCATAAGGTTGCCAAATTTAGCATTTAGCATGATTAGCTATAAATAAAGAAAAAATTCATACATCTAGCTTACACGAGGCACATTAGAGTACTAATTAGTAGTTTAGTACCATATGCATGTGCTTCTCCTGAACACTCAAATGTCCATATGTTGCCATATCGAGTAGTGTCCGCAAAGTTTGCAGTCTAACTGCTTCGGTATCATCATTCATCATGTCCATCAACAGGTCCAAGGCCTTTTGTGCATATTGGTTTGAAAACTTTGCAAGTTCTCCCAAAGCTTTACAGGCAGCTGCTCTCACCTGTAGTGAGAAAATAACAACAATAAAACAGAAGAAACAGATGGAAGAGTTAAGGGGAACTAACTGGTATAACAGAAATGACATGACCTGATAAAATTCATCTTCAATCCCATGTGCAAATATGCCAGCAGCACAGGGAAATATTAATTTAGGTGATACTTTTTTCCCTGTGGCACTTCCGGTGTCAGTTTTTATCATCTTCTTAGACAAGGACTGAAGCAACACGCCATCGGATACTCTCTGCATTTTGGCAAGTGCGTTGAATGCTTCAATTCTTACTTTTGCACACATGTCCCTAGCCATGGAGCTAAGCTGCATAGAGAATCAAGACGGGAAACAAAGCAGTTAGATAACGGTGGATCAGCAGAGTAAAACTTGCAAGTTGCAAATATGAAATGCACAAGCATGATTAAATGCATTTCTTTCTTGCTCTAAACATCACAAACTGTATATTGCAATAATAAATCCCGTTTCACATGAGTACTTACGCCTTATTAAAAATATTTCTAGTGGTAAGAATGCAATGGTAAATTGCTTAAATATGTGTTGTAAGTAAAAAAAAAATACAGAAGCATCCCTTCCCAGTATCAATTTAATGTTGGCAGACTGTACAACTATTCATTCAAAACTTTAGTAGCCTATATAGAACTTACATATATGAACAGAAGTGGTATTAGGCAAAATCCAAATTTCAATATAAATTAACATTAGGTCACAAACTCAGGTAGTCAATCCTAGACCAAATCCAGCGCTAAGTGCAAACCATACCTGTAGGAAAATCAGGTCGATTTGGTCAGCATCACCACTCAATTCCTCTCTCATAGCAATCTTCTCCACACAAATGCCAGCCTATCCATGGAAGACAGAAAATTCTCCTCAACTCTTCAGATGTAACACTTGAAAATATAAATTCACAAGGACGAAACAGAAATACCGAATATCGACGAAAGCTCACCAATTGCACGGCGCCCAGCCTGATACCCTCGTCCTCATCCCTCAGCAATGCCGCCGCACAGCTGTAGCAGTACTCCGCAACTTCCCTACCGGCATTCCCCTTCTCGAGGACCGCAGCAAGGCCACGGAGCCCCTCCGCCCGTGCCAGCGGGTAGAGCGCGGTGGCCATCGAGGCGAGCGCTCGGACCTCCACCTCTGGGCCGGCGTACGAGCTGGTTGACGCGGACGGCCCTGTGAAACTAGCAAGTTTGGCGAAAGTTGAGCATGGTTCGGACGCTGGTAGGTCTTCGTCCATGTCCATGGGTTCAGGGTAGCTTTAGGAGGTGGCCGGTGGGAGAGGGCTGTCTACTGCCGGGAAGTGGGGAAGCTGGCAATCAATTGTGAGGCGGGGTTTTGGTGGGGAGAGGGGCAGATACTGGCTTGCCGTCGCGGGCACCGGCGGCAGCGCTGTACTGCTGTTAGTGGCCCAGCAGCCAGCAGACGCGAAGAGCGAAGGCGCGACGCAGCTGATGTCCGCGGGGTAGAAGGGAGGCAGCCGGCTGGGAGGAGCCGGCGCCGTGAACCGTGGTGGTGTTTGGCGGTGGATTGGCGGCAAACCCTATTCGACGCCTATTGCGTCCGTTAGCGTGCGGACGCGTACCCCGCTACAGTGTTTGGGCTGGGCCTGTTAGAGCGGCGGCGGCCGGAGAAGAGGAAGACAGTGGAGGTGAGGGGGTGGCCCCCCACCGGAGAAGACAGGGAGAGAAACGAGGACGACCTCACCGTAGACGGCGACGACGCGGCTCGCCACGGCGGCGCAGGTGGAGGTGAGGGGGGAATCTTAGGGCTTAGGGTGCTGTGAGGTGGGTGGCCGGCGCTTAGGGTGCTGTGCGGGTGGGTGGCCGGCGCTTAGGTCTTAGGGGTGCGGGTGGGGTGGCCGGCGCCGGAGAAGAAGGTGGGTGGGGGGTTTACAGGGAAGCCCGGGGCGATGGTAGACCGGCGGCAGCCGCGGCTCGAGCAGGGTGGGGCGCTGAGGCGACGAGAGAATGGGTCCGTGCGCGGGAGGAAGGCGGTTATGGCCGGAGGTGGCGGCGGGGGCATTCGACGGAGCAGCAAGGGCGGCAGACGGAAATAGAGGAGGAAGAGGATGGAGGTTGAAGACGATTCACGTGCGAGGTGGGCCGGCCCAGATGGGATTTTCTTCGGATGTTGACTCGTTTAGCGACGCTACCGAAATCTAAACAAAAAATCCAAGTGTCGCAAATATAAGGGCATCGCAAACGGAGGCAAAGTCCGCGCGGACAAAAAAAAAGTCTACATACCACCCAGCGATCCGACGATAATAATTCTCCTATTCGTGGAGGCGTAAACACGGTTCAAATTTACACGTGTCTTCGCTAACGCTATGTAGTTAGCGCACGTGTCTGCGATGGGTGTCCTGATGTAGGTGTTGTTCGAGCTATGCAGTGGAAAAAGAGATCTTTGCCCCTGGGCCCGCCTGGCAGCAGCTGCGCGATGTTTCATCTTTCGCGCGCGAGTACTGCTTTGGCGACGGTTTGGTTCCTCGGACCGCGTCGATGGCGCGGTCCCGCCTCCACGCTCACCAGTGTTGGAGCGGGTGGTGCTTGGGCTCCCGCCAGTTGAAGGCGGTGCCCGGCCTTTAAAAGAGGGCCACTCTACCTGCACCTTGCCTACATCCAACCGGCACCGACATCGTCATGGGAAAGAGCTGGCCATTCTGTAAGATGAAGCATGACACTAAGTCCGGGTCCTCTCACGCCAAGAAGAAGAAGAAAACCCCATGCAACCGTTCGTACGTGCTAGTGGAACTCGCCCAACGATTGTTCGAGCATAACCGGCCGGTCCCTTGACAGGATGTGGGCATGCCGAGCGGTGGCTGGTACCTCAACCACCGCCGTGTCTTGGTGCCTCCAGTGCGGCAGTGCCGCATGAGGGACAACAACGGCATCACCAGATCCACCGTCGTAAATTCATCCTCCTGTCAGATCTACGTGATGATTTGGTCTTCGTCCTCGACTCCAACAACTGGTCCACCTTCCGGAACTAGGAGTTCGACCCGCACCGTCGCCTGGGTTACCTCCGCGATGTGGACTTCTTCATTCGGGAGCGCCGCACTCGCTTCAACGACGACGACGAGGAGGACGCAGACGAGGAGGGGCGCATAAGAAGTGGAGGAGGACGAACTCCAGCCGTCGAACCTCGTGGAGGATGAGGACATGGAGATGGTCGTTGTGAACCGCTAGCTCGACGACCTCGGTCAATGGGATGGCCTCGTTGTCCAACTGTGGGCCTCCGCGGTGGCCCAAGGGAGGCCACCGACCCCCTCCGTTGTCTCATCCCGCTCCAGCATTGCCTTCTCCCCCACCAGCACCGCCTCTGGCTGCACCTGCTGACATGGGTATAACCTTTCGGGCAATCACTATTGATATACTGGGTGCGATTCAGTCAAGGGCCCATGAAGCCCATGGTGGAACAAGCAGTCAAAGTCCAAGAAGCTAGGCGCACCAATCAAGGAAAGATCAAAGAAGGAAACTTCAACTATTGTAAACCATAGCCTGGTTGCATATATAAAACCAGACAAGGAAGCCCCTTAGATCATATTCTGATATCACATAAGATTATACTAGATACAATCCCTCCGCCTATGGTGGCACCCTGTAACAAAATTATCATATACTGGATTGCTAGTAGGATGTAGCGATCCTCCAGTGTGGAGACCTGAACGTGGGTAGGTCGTGTGCCATCTCTCTCCCGGAATCTCCATCGTCACATTTCCCTGAAACCTAAATCCATAACCATGTACATTTGCCGAGTTGAACCCTTGTCACCTACCCCGCCTCCGACACCTCTGCAACATGTGCATTGGTCGTGACCTTGGGCACATCCGGTCTTCATCGACCTCGCCGACGACGACGAGGACAACTAGGCATCCATGGAGGGTGCCATTGTTAGGTAGGGCTATTATCTTCCCTTTTACTTATTTTCATCATTATGTACATGCTTATATTATAAATGAAAAACAATTTAGCATTAAAATGTGTCATGCTGCTGGGAGCACCCCAGACGCAAATGGTCAGTCGTGGCCCGAAGGCCAATTTCACATCCACGACCCGATGTAAACAAATGCGCACGATCACATTTAGCGTCCAAAATGTGTCGGTGGAGATGCCATAAGCAAGGTGGGATGAGAGAGGAGAAAATGACACATGAAGGTTGTGTCGGCCGACCTGGTCGACATGGACGGGATGCCACCCACCTAGGCGGGGGATCTTGGGCCGGTCCAGTTTTTTCTTTCTCAGTTTTTCTTTCCATTTCTTCTCAGTTATTTTTGAAATTTGAATAAATTGAATTCAAATATTTTCAAATTTGAACTTTTTTAATTTGAACAATTTCTGAATTTACACAACTTTTGAATTTTAAATCTTTTGGGATATGAACACTTTTAAAAATTGAACATTTTCCGGATTTAAATATTTTTCTAACTTGAACATTTCTCGTGATTGAACTTTATTTCAAAAAAATTCTTTTTGAAATTTGTAAAATTTAAATCTGCATATTTCTCAAAATATGAACTTTTTAAAATCTGCACACATGTTAACATTTTATATTTTTAAATCTTAAGGAAAAGAAACAAAAAAGGATTTTTTTTTTGAAAGAAGAAGAAGAAAAGGACCATCGCCTAACTGAGCCGGCCTGTATCGCGCCCGTGGGTGTGTGTGGCGTATGGTACACGCTGACGTGGTTGGTATATAGAAACCGCCAGGACAAGAGGTTGGTTGTCTCATTTTTTTTTATGTTAGATTCAATTTTTTTAAATGAAATATTTTGAGAACCATAAGTATAAGTTATATACCGTTTTCATTTTCCCGCATCGAAATCTTCAAAACTAGATTCTATATTGATAGGTTTTAAGAAAGAAAAAATTACTTCCAATACTAATATGGTTGTACTCGTGATGTATATATAATTTTACTCGTGCTTGTTTTTTAGTGTGTTTGTTGCAATTTTCCCTTTACTCGGTAACTGCACTCACTCGTGTGTGCAACTGTACTTGTACTTGTACTTGCTCGTGTGTGTAGCTGTAGTTATGCTCGCTCGTGTGTGCAGCTGTACTTATGCTCGCTCGTGTCTGCAAGTGTACTTGTGCTATACTTGTACTCGCTTGTAATGTGCGGATGTATTTGTATTCTCTCGTGTATGACTCGTGCTTTGTCCGTAATTGTATTCAAGTGTTCACTGAGTTGTACTTACCCTTCAATGTACTCTTACTCTGTATGTAATTGTAATTGTGCTCTGTAACTGTACTTGAGTGTTCACTGATTTATACTCGTATTTTGTTATACTTGTGCTATTTTTTGTAAGAAGTCGTTTGGAAGCCAGGTTTTCATTTCATTTGTAGTATTCATTTCATTTACATTGTAATTTTAGAAATTGACACTTGTTTGGTTGCCACAAAAATTGTAAATGACAGTAGAATTCAATATTGAATTTGTTTGGTTGCCACATGAATTGTGAATGACAGGTTTCAGCTCGGAATTGTGATTACACATGGCATCATTTTGCTGAATTTCCCAAATGAAATGATGGTCCAATTCTGTGGCAACCAAACAGCCCACCTATAAAATTTTAAAATAAATTCCAGGATTCCAGCCTTAAATGATGGATACCAAACGATCTCTAACTGTATTCGGCTTTCACTGAGGTGTTAGGTTTACGGCTTTTGTCCTTTCTTTTGTAAATCGAAATTGTACGTGCTAATACGTTTTTTTTTTAAAAGCAAGCAAGCTAGCTAGCCAAGTACGTTCAAAGAGCTACCATGTACGACATAGAAGCAAGCTATCTATCTAGCAGTACAACCAAGTTCTCAGCTGAATAATAGGAAGATGGGTTTCTGGTGCGACATAGAAGCAAGCTAGCTATCTTTTTTTTTGAATAAGGGTAGGGTGCTGAGAACCCTAATTGTATTACTCATAGACATTATACAGATACAAATATGATTCCTGATGGTAGTAATCTGTTGATCGCTACTGATACAGGGCAAAGCTAGCTATCTGCAGCCAAGTATTCAGCTGTAGCACCACAAAAAGCAAGCTTGCTATCTACAGCCAAGTATTCAGCTGTAAATACCACTGTAAGTGCTACTATAAATAAAAATGTAAATGCATGAGTTTTCCCGGTAAATACCACTGCAATAGAAATGTAAGTACATGTGTTTTCCATTAATCTCACCTAACTACCACTGTGAATACATGAGTTTCTTTTTATAAATACTGCTGTAAATACATGAGTTTCTGTAAATTTCGTTGTAAGGGCTACATAATATATCCAGTAATTTTTTTTGGGTAAATACTAAATAGTACCACTTTATAAAATACTTTTTGTTGTAAATACATGATTTTTTTTTGTAAATACCATAAGTGCTACTGTAAATACATACATGTGTTTTTTTGTATAAATTTAACCTTTAAATGCTATTGTAAATACAACACATGTTTTTTTTTGTAAATACCAATTTAAGTACCATTGTATAATACTGTTGTAAATACCACCATAAATTCACCATAAATACCAGTGTAAATAGTACTGTAAATACATAGGAAGCTTGCTATAAAGAGTTTTTTGCGTCATCAAATGTACATATTATTCTAAAAAACTATTTGAAGATACACAAGGCGGCGCAAGGATGTAAATACGTAAGGACTATTTTAATTTGCTCTTCCTTTTAGTTATTTTTGCAGGTACGGTATAGGTGTCGAGTGCAAGGACAAGTTTCTGGTTTTCAGTCGGCCCTAGAAAAAGGTGGCTACTTTATTTTCTTCTTTGCTTCCTTTTGTCAGCATTTGTTTTGTTACATGAATTAAAGGCCTAGTAAAATCCTGGCTGTTTTCTAGTTGTCTAGTTTTTCGTTCAGAATTAACAAAGGAAATCTGGGAAGCGATGGGACGATCTAATGTTTTCGACTGTTGGGGTAAAGAAGAACTGCTGAGGCCTCCTTTGATTCACAAGATTTTTGTAGGAAAAATGTAGGATTCCAGAGGAACTTTTACTGCATAGGCGTTTGATTTATAGGAATATAGCAAAGGAATTTTGAAGAAATTTTCTTTGCACCCAGATTCCCAGTGAAAACACAGGAAAAAAAGAATCCAGTGAGACCTCCTTTTTCCATTCTTTTGCAAAGAATGAGGCAAAATCAAAGCCAATGTTGCTTGTGTCACTTCACTCCGCTGCAGCGTAGCCACTAGACGCTGCTGCTTTGCCTTTTATTTAGGCTAATCAAGTTACTTAAGAGAACATATTAAATTACTCTACATTCATTTCCTTTGTTTCAAACGGCCAACAAAGGAAATGTTCCTGTATTCATAGTTTTGCGGTTGCATTCCTACCATATTCTTATTCAGATTTCTATTCCCGGAGTTAGAGATCCTGTGAATCAAAGAAGGCCTGAGATATCAAATAGACTGTTCCAAAAAAATCTACAAGCTTCCGACGCCAGAAGTTGAGTCGACGCTAGCCAAAATCCCAGACTTGGGTGGGAATTGGGCATATTTTGACCAGTAATGCTACACCTACGAATGACTTTCTATGGATTTGCTCTTACGGACATACATGGAGCCATGGAGGCAACGCATGGGTCTGGATCCCTGAAATTATGGAAGATTAAGATAACTGAGCCAATCACTTGTTTCCACCTCCAGTCTGTAAGTTCAGCATTTCTATATTTTGACCCTAACACCTGGGTTTAGCGTCCATATTGTACATTTTTCGATAAAGGAAATATATTAATATCAAAAGATATCAATTATACACAGCCTCTGCAACAACGCACCACCCTAATGGCACTACGGATGCACACAGCCAAAAAACGAAAAGAAAACTAAGAAATAAAAGTCCCGCTACAGTATCTCGGGCCTAACAACAGCAATACATCCACCGCCAAGACAACACCTGAAAAACAGACTCTCGAAAAGCGACGCCTCCAAGAAGGGAACAGTGCTCTAACACCGTCGTCGCCCGATCAAAGATCTTAGGTTTTCACCCTGAAGATAGTCCCCGCTCTCAAAACAATGCCTCCAACAAGGTCATTGACAGGCACAACCAGTTAAGGCCAGACCTTGGGTTTTCACCCTGAAAGGTAGGACTCTGAACTTCACCTGTGTTGTCGCCCCCACTTTCATACCGCTGATGTGAAGCCCGGAACACCAAGCAAGTCCCTCAACAGCGCGGAGACTTGAACCTCCCTTAGCTAGTGAAACAGATTGAATAGCGGGAGGCTCGATGGCTCTCCTCGTCTCAACATACATGTATATATATAGATGGATCAACTTGAGTTACAAGTTAACTTGAGAGATAAGGCTAAACCCTAACCGCCACAATCTGGCCTGATGGGCCTAGTACGTCGGTTGCCTAACACGCCCCGCGAGTCTGAACTAGGAGGGTAGTCGACGTGAAGACTGGATCTGAATTCCTGGAACAATGCTGTAGGTAGCCCCTTGGTGAATATGTCGGCGTACTGAGAGCTGGAGGGTACATGAAGAACACGGACAGCTCCAATGGCCACCTTCTCCCGCACAAAGTGTATGTCCAGCTCGATGTGCTTTGTCTGCGATGCTGAACCGGGTTGGCGGAAAGATATAATGCGCCGACATTGTCGCAATAAACGATAGTAGCGAGTGTGCACTTGGACGACGAAGCTCCTGGAGAAGATGGCGCAGCCAACGGGTTTCAGCAACGACGGAGGCGACGCCACGGTATTCCGCCTCGGCACTCGAGCGTGAAACCGTGGGTTGCCGGCGAGAGGACCAAGACACCAAGTTATCACCCGGATATACACAGAACCCTGAAGTGGACCGTCTTGTATCCGGGCATCCAGCCCAATCGGCATCCGAGTAGGCAACCATTTGGTGGGAGGAAGTGGAGTGAAGGACAAGACCAAGATCGATGGTGCCCTTTAGGTATCGAAGAATGCGTTTAATTAGTTGGAAGTGAGAATCACGGGGATCATGCATATGGAGGCAAATTTGTTGTACAGCATAGGAAATTTCGGGTCGGGTGAGAGTAATATATTGAAGAGCCCCGGCAAGGCTGCGATAGAGAAAAGGATCGGAAAAGGGTTGGCCGCAAGAGGCAGCGAGTTTAGGTTTAGTGTCTATGGGAGTAGAGGAGGGTTGGCAATCACGCATTCCGGCGCGAGATAAGATGTCTAGTATGTATTGACGTTGGGAGAGATGTAAGGTGGTGGGAGTTCGAGTGACGGAAATGCCTAGGAAGTGATGTAGGGGTCCGAGGTCTTTCATGGCAAAGGCGAGAGGCAAGAGTGGCGATGATATGACGAAGGAGAGGGGTGGAAGAGGCTGTGGAGAATAATGTCGTCGACATATAGAAGTAGATAGGCTGTGCCGTGTGTGTGATGATAGGTAAAGAGAGAGGCATCGGATTTTGAGTCAACAAAACCGATTGTGCGCGCATGGGAGGCGAAACAGCTGGAACCAGGCGCGCGGAGCCTGCTTTAGGCCATATAGTGATTTGTGAAGACGACAGACATGGGTTGGAAAATTTGGATTGAGAAACCCAGAGGGTTGTTGGCTATAGACTTCTTCGGTAAGATCGCCATGAAGAAAGACATTTTTGACATCGAGTTGATGTACTGGCCATTGTTGGGAGATAGCTAGAGAAAGAACGACACGAATGGTGGCGGGTTTCACGACGGGGCTAAAGGTCTCGTCAAAATCAACGCCGGGCTGTTGGGTGAAACCTCGGACTACCCAGCCGAGCTTTATGGCGAGCAAGAGAGCCATCCGCATTATGCTTGTGGCGGAAGATCCATTTGCCGGAGACGATGTTGGCTCCTGGAGGAGGGGGTACTAGGGACCATGTGTTGTTGTGCATGAGGGCATCATATTCTTCCTGCATAGCGCCGGCGCCGAGGCAGGATCACGGAGGGCAATGAGATAGTTATGCGGAATGGGAGAGGAGTGAATGGCAGAGAGGTTTAGTTTGTCTATGGGTGGAGGAAGGCTGCCGGTGGAGCTGCGTGTACGGTGATGGAGCTGGAGGGTTGGGAGGCGGAGCGATGGGTCGGGGCTGGCCGGGACGTCGGGTGTAAACGAGGAGGGGCTTAGGATGGGTGTCCGCGGCACGGTATGTGTCGTCCCGGGCAGGAGAAGGAGCGATCGGAGAAGGAGCAGCCGGAGACGAGTCGGCGGCGTCCAACGGAATGGCTTGGCGGAACGTTGGTGGCTGCGGTTATTGGTGGAGGCGTTGTATCAATGGTGGGGCTGACGATATGCTAGGTGATGGTGAAGGAAGTCGGTATTATTTGGAGGGGTGGAATCGGTGGGTGTGGTTGAGTAGGGAAATGTGTGTTCGTCGAAGGTGACGTGTCTAGATATGATTATTTTGCGAGTAGTGAGATCGAGACAGCGATAGCCACGATGCTGAGAGGGGTATCCAAGGAAGATACATTTCGTGGCTCTAGGAGAAAGTTTGTTTTTGGCGGTTGAGAAGGTGTTGACATAACAGAGGCAGCCGAAGACGCGGAGATCTTGGTATCGCGGTGTGCGGCCGTATAAAGAGAAATATGGTGTAGTTTGCGGTTGGGAGGAGGTGGGACGAATGTTGATGAGATAGGTGGCGGTATGGAGTGCCTCGGCCCAGAAGGATGGTGGCAGCGATGCTTGGAAGAGGAGGGTACGAATGACGTCGTTGGTGGTGCGAATGGCGCGCTCGGCCTTGCCATTTTGTTGGGATGTATACGGACATGAGAATCGATAGATGATGCCGTGGGTGGTGCAGAAGGTGTGTAGGTTGGAGTTATCAAATTCTTTTCCGTTGTCGCATTGGATGGATAGAATAGACAGTTGAAATTGGGTGGTGATGAGAGCATGAAAGGCGACAAAGGTAGCATACACTTCAGATTTTTTGCGTAAGGGAAAACTCCAGAAATATTGTGTAAAATCATCGACTATAATGAGATAGTAGCAATATCCAGAAGTGCTAGGGATAGGTGAAGTCCACAAATCACAATGCAAACGTTCGAAAGGTCTAAAAGTTCTAGATGCCGAAGAGTAAAAGGGTTTCCTAACATTTTTTCCTAGTTGGCAAGCATGACACGGGGTGGTGCTTGGTTTATTATGGCAAGTATGTGGAGCAAGGCGCGACATGGTGGAGCTTCGGGGTGGCCGAGGCGACGGTGCCAAAGATCGGGGTGTTGGTGTAGGACGAAGGCGGCATGATGGAGAGCTTGGCACATGGAGTAGAGCGGACCGGAGCTATTGCATCGAAGCATCACGGTCCCGGTGAGAAGATCCTTCACGGAAGAAACCATAAGGGTCAAATTGAATGGAACAATGGTTATCGATAGTGAATTGCTGACGCAATCAGATTTTTAATAATGTTAGGAACAACAAGAATATTATTTAGATAGAGAGGTTTGGAGGGTGAATGGATGGTTGTGGAGCCGGTATGGGTGATGGGGATAGAGGAGCCATTGCCAACGGTGACGGATTTGGGAGGAGCAAGGTGTGAGGGAGGATAGGTTACCGGGGTCGGATGCCATGTGGGAGGATGCTCCGAATCCATGTACCGGTCGCCTCTCGAGAGCTGCATGTTGTTCGGGGCGTTGACGAGGGCAGGGTCCAAGGCCGGTTGGTTGTAGCTCGGTGGCGGTGTCGGCGAGGACCGTAGGCTGGTGGAGGGCTGCCCGTATGCGGCATAGGCACTGCGGCGCGGGGAAGGCCGGGGCGCGCACCGAGTAGTCCGAGGCGAGGAGCAGGACCGGGGCCGAGGGGACCGGGGTGGCTCGCTGCCATGGTGCCTGGGGCTGCTGCTGAAGGTTGGCACGAGTGGGTGCGCCCGTCCACGGATTGTACTGCCAGGGGGAGTCGTTGCGACCTCGTCCGCGCCCGCCGCGGCCACCTCCGTGACCGCGGCCGCCACGGTAGTTGTTGTTGGCGTAGAGTTGGCCGGTGCCGCGGCCGACGCCTCCTGCGCCCCGGGCGCCGATGGTGGTGGTGGTGGTGGAGGCCGAGGCCCGCCGGGCGGCGGGCTGCACGCTGCGGCCACAAGCCCGAGTGCCGTGGCCGCGGCGTTTTGACGTCGGTCTTCTTCTGCGTCTCTTCGAGGAGGAGGGCGGACCGGGTCTGCGGAACGTGGGGAAGGGCACCTGAAACGGCGAAACGAACGAAGATGCGCATAATTCTCGTTAAGACCTCGGAGGAGGGTGAGAACGAGATTCTCGTCGGAGATGGGCTGCCCGAGCGTCGCCAAGAGAGTCGGCGAGGCCTTGAGCTTGGCGCGATGGTCGGCGATGGAGAGGTCCCCCTGCGGTGTGTTGCGGAAGTCAGCCTCCGGCTGAATGGCACGGTGCTTTTTGTTGTCGCGGAAGAGGTCCTCGATGGCGCCCCGGATGGTGCGGGCGGTGGCGGCGGGACGCATGACGATGTTGAGGAGGTCGACGGAGACGGAGCCGTAGATCCAGGAGAGGACGGTGTAGTCGTCGCGGCCCCGAGGAAGTCGGGGCCGGTGTCGGAGGGAGTGGACTCGCCCGTGACGTGGGCGGTGAGACCGTAGCGGCCGAGGGCGACGAGGAAGAGCTCGCGCCGGCTCGTGTAGTTGCCATCATCGAAGCTCGGGGTGATGGGCACATGCGGTTTGATGGTGGTGGCGTAAGTGTTGGGGTTGGAGGTGCGGGCGGTGTTAGGGTTTTGGATGGGAGAGGTGAGTGCAGCGGTGGGGTTGGGTGGGTTGGCGGTGTTGAGTTGGTTGGCAGCGGTGAGGGCTGCTGATTGAGCGGCTTCGCGGGCGTCGAGGGCAGCGGCGCGGATCCGCGAGCTCGCGCTCCTTGGCGGCGATTTCATCGGGGGTCATGGTGGGGAGGCGAGAGGAGGGAGAAGAGGTGTAGGTTTAGGGTTTTGGGGAGAGCCGGCGGCGGCGGCTAGGAGAGGGGAAGGGTGACCCGCTCGATACCATGAAACAGATTGAATAGCGGGAGGCTCGATGGCTCTCCTCGTCTCAACATACATGTATATATATAGATGGATCAACTTGAGTTACAAGTTAACTTGAGAGATAAGGCTAAACCCTAACCGCCACAATCTGGCCTGATGGGCCTAGTACGTCGGTTGCCTAACAGCTAGTCCTCCCCTCCGGCCTTCATGAAATTCTCTTCTTCCGAGTTTCATCATGGATCCATAGTCACTTGATGTCAACACAGAAAAAGAGCTTCGCGCCGCTCCCTCCAGAACCAATCGGTCGGAATAAAAGCATGAGTGCGCACGACCGAATACCACCGATCCAGCAAACTCCAGGCAAAAGCATCGTTACATTCGCCGGCGGAGCCTTCCGGAACTCAACACTCCGGCTAGATCACGAGTCCGGGCCTCCCGATGGGTCCTCCTCTTCACGCAAGAGAGGCCCTAGGACCGCCGCCTTTATTCGGGTCGGACCCCACGTCGGTGACCACCCTGGGCTGGCCACTCCAACCCTCCACCAGCGACACCATCGCCGGCTTCCAAGCCCCTCCATCTCGCCGCCGGAACGCGGTGATAGATCAAAAGATCCACCACCACCAACCGCAGGCCGATCCTCTCCGGCGAAGAAGAGGGTCACCTCCACCGTCGAACCCAAGGCTGCTGCCCCGGGCGTCCTCGTACCGCGGGAGAAGCCCAAGATCATCACCCCTCACCGGCGAGAGGCGGAGGGAAAGGCGCCCGCCTCCACCAGCCACCACCGCCGGCATGCCGCCGATGGGAGGCGGGGAGGCCGCAGCCCGCAGCTGGATCGACCCCGGGAGGGCCGCCGCTGCCCCTACATCCTCATCTGGCCGCCGCCGCCGCGGGAGAGGCTCCATTGGCCGCCGTTCCCGACGCGCCACGAGGGGAGGCCCCCGCCGCTGCCACGCCCCGAGATCTTTGCCCCGGCTGTGCTGCCGGCGGCGGCGGCGGCGGGAGGGTTGGGAGGAGGGGTGCGGTGTAGGCTAGGGCGGGAAGGTTGGGAGGAGGGGTGCGGTCCAATCCACATTGTACATGCCCTCATAGGATCAACGTCCAACTAACTTATAACTACCAAAATGTAACATGCGTGTAACTCGTTTATTCCACGTTTCCATGCCCTCGTGTTGGTAGGATTCATTTGATTTTCTTGCTTCCTAAGCTGAATTTCTGCTCACCAAACATATCTGCAGATAGACCTTGAAAAGCTTGACGACTCTGTTTTTTTTATGAAGTCTCGAGTCGATGTTGGGTAAGTTAAAATGAGGAAGAAGAAACTTGGAAGAAGAAAAAATCATATCATATGGTCTCTGATTACAGTTTGAACTTGGCATGATAACGTACAAGTTACAAGCAAATTTACACGCACCAAACAGCTAGGTCCCGTTCCACCTTAATCCACACATGCGGTTGAATGGAAGAAAAGTCAAAAAAAATTAAGAAAAAATAATAATAAGACAAGGCCGATCGAGAGATAGCCGCGCGTCCCACCTTGTTTGCGCCAACAAGACACGCAGTTTGAATTACCTCCTCTTGTTCCTGCTCCCGAGCACGAGTGCGATGTAGAAGAGGATGCGGAAGAGGAATCCCCATGCGACGGTGATCCAGAGGCAGTCCCACTTGGTGAGGTCGGTGACGGCCTGCTGCCTGAGGAAGTCTGGCCCGGTGGTGATGCAGGTGTTGGTGCCGATGTTGATGCCGAGGGAGGAGCTCATGGCGCGCAGCAGGCGCACCTTGAGCGGCACGGGCAGGACGGCGAGCGGCGTGTTGTCGAACATCTGCACGCCGCGCACGAAGCAGCGAGCGGGGTCGCTGAACTCGTTCATCATCACGGCCTCGTAGGGGTACTTGACGAGCGAGGCGTAGTGGAACCAAAGCCAGTACTTGGGGATCCTGTCGCGGTTGATGAAGAAGCCGCTGAAGAGGAGGAAGTAGGCGAGCGTGGAGACCACGACGGGGAACCCCAGCTGCACGTTGGTGACCACGCCGGAGAGGAAGGTCGCGAAGCCGCTCCCGGCCCAGAATGAGGCCAGCACGATGGCCACGAAGAAGAAGAAGCCCTGGGCGCCGCCGGCCAGCCCCACGGCGAAGAAGGTGGTCACCGCGAAGGCGAAGGAGAGGACGATGAGCGAGGGGAAGCCGACGACGGTGTGGGAGAGCACGTAGGAGGAGCGCCGGTACGCGTTGTAGGCCGTCTCCCGGAGGAAGATGT
This sequence comes from Lolium rigidum, assembly GCF_022539505.1. NCBI lineage: Eukaryota > Viridiplantae > Streptophyta > Magnoliopsida > Poales > Poaceae > Lolium > Lolium rigidum. The sequence continues at coordinate 108,326,095 of NC_061510.1, forward strand.
AGCGCTCGTTGAGGAACACGGGCAGGGCGTCGGAGCAGGTGTAGAACATGGTGGACATGGCGATGGCGAAGAAGCCCAGGCGCTCCTCCACGCCCTTGGGCGAGTCGTCCAGGCGCCAGAAGATGGTCGCCAGGATGAACCCCGTGATCAGCACCGCGCCCAGGCGGATGACGAAGATCTCCGGGGTGCGCTTCGTGTTTATGAACGCGCGGCGGGTCAGAACCCCCATCTCGATCCAGAACGGGTTCGCGAACTTGGTCACCGCGGAATCCGGCGCCGACGACTCGGAGGGCACCGTGACGTTGCCGTCGGTGGCACCGGACACGAGCTTCCCGCGGGAGATGCTGGCACTGATGGCCTCCTTCAGGGAGAGCGACGGCTTCCCGCCATCGTCTGCGTGTTTGATCTTCGGGCCCATGCGCTTCTGCCACGACCTGTTGTGCTCGACCAGGTCGCTGGCACCCTCCGGCATGGTCTCGAGCTCCCTGACGAGGTCAAGCGCGAACTCCGTTGGGTTCTCGTTGTCGTGGATGGGCTTGCCGAAATCGTGGAAGAAGGACGAGAGCGACCCGGGCGGGCCGTAGTACACGGTTTGGCCGCGAGACAAGAAGAGCAGGCGGTCGAGGAGGCCGAGGATGCGGTAGCTCGGCTGGTGGATGGACATGACCACGACGCTGCCGCTCTGGGCGATGCGCTGCAGCACCTTGACCACCATGAAGGCGCTGGTGGAGTCGAGCCCGGAGGTGGGCTCGTCGAGGAACAGCACGATGGGATCGTGGATGATGTCCACGCCGATGGACACGCGCCGGCGCTCGCCGCCCGACACGCCGCGGTGGCCTTCGTCCCCGATGATAGTGTTGGCCGCGTTCCGCAGGCCGAGCTGGTCGATGAGCGCCTGCACCCGCTTCTTCTTCTCCTTGCCGGGGAGGGAGCGCGGCAGGCGGAACTCGGCGGAGAACATGAGCGTCTCCTCCACGGTGAGCATCGGGTACAGGAGGTCGTCCTGCATGACGTACGCCGAGATGACCTTGAGCAGGTTGTTGTCCATGGACTCGCCGTTGAGCGTGACGGAGCCGTGGAGGCTCTCCTTCCTGATGCGGTTGGCGAGCGCGTCGATGAGCGTGCTCTTGCCGGATCCGCTCGCGCCGAGCACGGCCATGATCTCGCCCTCCCTGGCCTCCCCGGAGATGTTGTCGAGCAGGGTCTTCATGCGTGGGGCCTCGGGCTCCGTCGCGTCCCCGCGCCCGAACGGCAGCGCCGGCATGCAGGGGCCCTTCTTCCTCTGCTTGACGCTGTACGTGAGGTCGGTGAACTTGAGCACGAACGGCAGCAGCGCGCCGACGTCGCCGCCGACGCCCGCATGGCTGGTGCGCCCGCTGTCGCTGCCGGTGGAGCCCGGCACGGAGGCCCCGAGCTCGATGGTGTAGTGCGACGGCGACGAGTTGGCGGACGACGCAGCGTCGCTGCGCGCATCGTTGACGCGCTTGAGGAGCTGCGCCAGGGTGGAGGACGAGTGCTTCGTGGGAGGCGACGGCTCCGGCGCCATCATTGCGCCCTGCTGCGGCTGGTGGTGATTGTAGTGGTGGTGGCCGCCGTGCAGGTGGAGGAGGCCGCTGCGCGGGATATCGTCGGCTTCCTCCATGGGCGAGGCCCTCCGGTCAAAGAATGGCAGCTTGTCGACAAACCGCGACATCTTGCTCAGCTAGCTCAGCTCCTCCCCGTGTACCTATGCAAGCTTGTTGCTGCTTGCACAGTCGGCCACCTTGGCGTGGCAAGAGAGATGGATGGAAGTGGCGATGTTTGGTTGGAATCTATGCGTCGTACCAGTAACCATTCTTATAGCTCCCCAATGGAGGAGTCAACCCAGCCGAGAGAAGCAGATCAGGTGGTTGAAGAGAGATTGGGATGCTTCTTCGTAGGGTTTCTTGTTGTTAGCTGGAATCGGTTAAGTTGCCACGGAAGCGAAGCGGGAAACTGGCAGCGGTAGCTTGGGTTTAGGAGGGGGTCAAGAAGGTGGTTGCGGTGGGTGGAGGGCTCTCCTGCGTTGTGTGCGAGCGCGGGCAAGAAGTGGTTAAGCGTAGCTCAGCCGAAGCTCACCAAATGGGCAGCTAACGCTGACACCGCTGGGCAGTGTTGGCCAGAGTCAGGAAATGTGGAGGCAGGATTTAATCAAGTGTGTCAGTCAATCCTTTGGAAGAATACCTCCTTGGATTGGCTACCTTTCTGGTTTAGTTTGAGATGGAAAAAACGTATATGTGCAATATAATGTTTGGTTTATTATTTGCAGGATTGTAGATGACCAATTTTTGATGTATAACTGTACATATTGTGCTATCTCATTTTAGGTGCATGCATGACCAGGAATCTCACAGAAAATAAAGCGATAATATAAGGATCAGATAGGTTTTTTTTTTCGTCATAGTGGGGAGTAACATAAGGTGGTGTCATGCATAAGTTACTAGTCCATATTACTACCTTCATAGTGGAAAGTAACTTAGAGATGGTACTCCGTATCATGCAAAGCCTTATTTATTAGTTTGTAAACTCATTTTATCTTGGGGTGTGTGATGTTATGGTAACATAGCTATAGTTACCACCCCCTTCTCTTTCTTCATTTATTGCTATGCCATGTCACCAAAACACCTTAAAATGTGTGATGTTACTACCTAAATTACTCCCACTATGAGCAGTCTTAAATATATCAAAGTAAATACTGTGTGACGATCTCCCATATGAATGTGAAGATGCATTCATGAAATGTTATTTCACGGACGCTATGGACATATCGGAAGAAGAAAGAATGGAAGCATCATGGCATGCAAGAATTAATATTGAAGTTCAATTATGGTGATCCTACACCAAATTTTATAGTGCACGGGCTAGAAGGCGATGATTTGTTCCATTGGGTCTGTCTATTATTTTTTTAATCTTTTCTATGTTCCGTTTTTGTTTTTTTTTGTTTTGTACTGATTATCTATGGGTTTTTTATATATTTTTTGTTGATTCCAACAATTGGTTCGAAGGGCATATTGTAACGGTTGGTGGAGAATGTTGTATAAAAAAAATACACAATCTTTATACTTGGGGTACAACAATCCGGTCCTTCCATCAACCAAAAACAATGCTCGAACAACATTATCTTCATCGACATCTTTAGCATAATAGAAGTTTGGGTTCTCATCTTGTCGCTTCTTGAAGTATTCTATTGTTAGGTCCATGTCCCGAAACAACAATTTTGCCCTCATCTTGGATCTCTCATTTGTAACATCCCTCTTGACATACCCCAAGGTTCGTCTGTCACCATCATGTACATCACCCAACATACCCATAACATCAGTTTCTGATTGCGGTTATGCATTAGTTCCAAGAATTCAAGGTCTTCTTCCGGGATCTTGCGATGAGACCGGTAGTACCTACGACGTCCAAGCTCTTTGACAAGTGGATGTGTGTGCCCATCGGTGAATGTTGTAACAGCGAATGATCCCTCCCTCAACGAAACAATCATGTGAGCTTTGCAATTGTGACGAACCACCCTACTTCTCTGCCTAGAATCTAACATTTCCATCGAGGCCCTAGCAGGTTGGTGGCTAGTGTTTTTTTCCTCCCGCTGCTCATATCTGTTGCAAAACATTGCTTTCTTGCAGCGCTCTCTGATGTACCTCCAAATGTTGCTGCAGTTGTTGATGGGATTCGTAGCATAGAAAACAAAAAATTTCCTACCGCAAGAACGAATAACAAGCCAAGATCTAATCTAGTAGATGGTAGCAACGAGATGAAGATCATGAGACTAACCCTCGAAGATTCCAAAGCCTACGAGATTAGATCTCGTTGTTGATGTAGTCGATCACTTGCCGCTTTCAAAAGCGCGTAGAAGATCTTGACGGTGCCACAATCGGGCAGCACCTCCGTACTCGGTCACACGTTCGGTGTTGATGACGACGTCCTTCTCCCCGTTCCGGCGGGCAGCGGATGTAGTAGATCCTCCCGGAATCCCGACGCAC
>NC_061510.1:108330195-108356522 GCF_022539505.1 Lolium rigidum
TGGAGAATAAATTTTATTGTGATTATACTATGCCTCCTACACTTGATGAGAATAATAATGATAGCTACTTTGTTGAATTTGCTCCCGCTATTACTAATAAAATTGATTATGCTTATGTGGAGAGTAATAATTTTATGCATGAGACTCATGATAAGAATGCTTTATGTGATAGTTATATTGTTGAGTTTGCTCATGTTGCTGCTGAAAGTTATTATGAGAGAGGAAAATATGGTTGTATAAATTTTCATGTTACTAAAACACCTCTCTATGTGCTGAAATTTTTGAAGCTATACTTGTTTTATCTTCCTATGCTTGTTACTTTACTCTTCATGAACTTGTTTATTTACAAGATTCCCATGCATAGGAAGCATGTTAGACTTAAATGTGTTTTGAATTTGCCTCTTGATGCTCTCTTTTGCTTCAAATACTATTTCTTGCGAGTGCATCATTAAACCTGCTGAGCCCATCTTAATGGCTATAAAGAAAGAACTTCTTGGGAGATAACCCATGTGTTATTTTGCTACAGTACTTTGTTTTACATTTGTGTCTTGGAAGTTGTTTACTACTGTAGCAACCTCTCCTTATCTTAGTTTTGTGTTTTGTTGTGCCAAGTAAAGTCTTTGATAGTAAAGTAAGTACTAGATTTGGATTACTGCGCAGTTCCAGATTTCTTTGCTGTCACGAATCTGGGTCTACGTTCCTGTAGGTAGCTCAGAAAATTAAGCCAATTTACGGGCATGATCCTCAGATATGTACGCAACTTTCATTCAATTTGAGCATTTTCATTTGAGCAAGTCTGGTGGTCTAATAAAATCCATCTTTACGGACTGTTCTGTTTTGACAGATTCTGCCTTTTATTTCGCATTGCCTCTTTTGCTATGTTGGATGAATTTCTTTGATCCATTAATGTCCAGTAGCTTTATGCAATGTCCAGAAGTGTTAAGAATGATTATGTCACCTCTGAACATGTTAATTTTTATTGTGCACTAACCCTCTAATGAGTTGTTTCGAGTTTGGTGTGGAGGAAGTTTTCAAGGATCAAGAGAGGAGTATGATACAATATGATCAAGGAGAGTGAAAGCTCTAAGCTTGGGGATGCCCCGGTGGTTCACCCCTGCATATTCTAAGAAGACTCAAGCGTCTAAGCTTGGGGATACCCAAGGCATCCCCTTCTTCATCGACAACATTATCAGGTTCCTCCCCTAAAACTATATTTTTATTCCGTCACATCTTATGCACTTTGCTTGGAGCGTCGGTTTATTTTTGTTTTTGTTTTGTTTGAATAAAATGGATCCTAGCATTCACTTTGTGGGAGAGAGACACGCTCCGCTGTAGCATATGGACAAGTATGTCCTTAGGCTCTACTCATAGTATTCATGGAGAAGTTTCTTCTTCGTTAAATTGTTATATGGTTGGAATTGGAAAATGCTACATGTAGTAATTCTAAAATGTCTTGGATAATTTGATACTTGGCAATTATTGTGCTCATGTTTAAGATCTTGCATCATATACTTTGCACCCATTAATGAAGAAACACTTAGAGCTTGCTAATTTGGTTTGCATATTTGGTTTCTCTAGAGTCTAGATAACATCTAGTATTGAGTTTTGAACAACAAGGAAGACGGTGTAGAGTCTTATAATGTTTACAATATGTCTTTTATGTGAGTTTTGCTGTACCGTTCATCCTTGTGTTTGTTTCAAATAACCTTGCTAGCCTAAACCTTGTATCGAGAGGGAATACTTCTCATGCATCCAAAATCCTTGAGCCAACCACTATGCCATTTGTGTCCACCATACCTACCTACTACATGGTATTTATCCGCCATTCCAAAGTAAATTGCTTGAGTGCTACCTTTAAAATTCCATCATTCACCTTTGCAATATATAGCTCATGGGACAAATAGCTTAAAAACTACTCGTGGTATTGAATATGTACTTATGCACTTTATCTCTTATTAAGTTGCTTGTTGTGCGATAACCATGCTTACGGGGACGCTATCAACTATTCTTTGTTGAATATCATGTGAGTTGCTATGCATGTCCGTCTTGTCTGAAGTAAGAGAGATCTACCACCTTTATGGTTGGAGCATGCATATTGTTAGAGAAAAACATTGGGCCGCTAACTAAAGCCATGAATCATGGTGGAAGTTTCAGTTTTGGACATATATCCTCAATCTCATATGAGAATAATAATTGTTGCCACATGCTTATGCATTAAAGAGGAGTCCATTATCTGTTGTCCATGTTGTCCCGGTATGGATGTCTAAGTTGAGAATAATCAAAAGCGAGAAATCCAAAATGCGAGCTTTCTCCTTAGACCTTTGTACAGGCGGCATGGAGGTACCCCATTGTGACACTTGGTTAAAACATGTGCATTGCAAAGATCCGGTAGTCCAAGCTAATTAGGACAAGGTGCGGGCACTATTAGTATACTATGCATGAGGCTTGCAACTTGTAAGATATAATTTACATAACTCATATGCTTTATTACTACCGTTGACAAAATTGTTTCATGTTTTCAAAATAAAAGCTCTAGCACAAATATAGCAATCGATGCTTTCCTCTTTGAAGGACCATTCTTTTTTACTTTTATGTTGAGTCGGTTCACCTATTTCTCTCCACCTCAAGAAGCAAACACTTGTGTGAACTGTGCATTGATTCCTACATACTTGCATATTGTACTTGTTATATTACTCTATGTTGACAATTATCCATGAGATATACATGTTATAAGTTGAAAGCAACCGCTGAAACTTAATCTTCCTTTGTGTTGCTTCAATACCTTTACTTTGATTTATTGCTTTATGAGTTAACTCTTATGCAAGACTTAATAATACTTGTCTTGAAGTACTATTCATGAAAAGTCTTTGCTTTATGATTCACTTGTTTACTCATGTCATTACCATTGTTTTGATCGCTGCATCCACTACATATGTTTACAAATAGTATGATCAAGGTTATGATGGCATGTCACTTCAGAAATTATCTTTGTTATCGTTTTACTCGCTTCGGGACGAGCAGAACTAAGCTTGGGGATGCTTGATACGTCTCCGACGTATCGATAATTTCTTATGTTCCATGCCATATTATTGATGATATCTACATGTTTTATGCACACTTTATGTCATATTCGTGCATTTTACGGAACTAACCTATTAACAAGATGCCGAAGTGCCGGTTCCGTTTTCTGCTGTTTTTGGTTTCAGAAATCCTAGTAACGAAATATTCTCGGAATCGGACGAAATCAAGACCCGGGTCCCTATTTTTCCCGGAGCCTTCCAGAACACCCGAGAGCCGCCGGAGGAAGCCACGGGGGCCCCACACCACACCCTGGCGCGGCCGGAGGGGGGCCGCGCCGCCCTATGGTGTGGGCCCCCGAGCCCCCTCCGAGGCTGCCCTTCCGCCTATTTAAAGCCTCCGTCGCGAAAACCCTGATGCGGAAAAACCACGATACGGAAAACCTTCCAGAGCCGCCGCCATCGCGAAGCCAAGATCTGGGGGACAGGAGTCTCTGTTCCGGCACCCTGCCGGAGCGGGGACGTGCCCTCGGAAGGCTTCTCCATCGACACCGCTGCCATCTCCACCGCCATCTTCATCACCGCTGCTGCTCCCATGAGGAGGGAGTAGTTCTCCATCGAGGCTCGGGGCCGTACCGGTAGCTATGTGGTTCATCTCTCTCCTATGTACTTCAATACAATAATCTCATGAGCTGCCTTACATGATTGAGATTCATATGATGATGCTTGTAATCTAGATGTCACTATGCTAGTCAAGTGAGTTTTACTTATGTGATCTCCGGAGACTCCTTGTCCCACGTGTGTAAAGGTGACGAGTGTGTGCACCGTGTGGGTCTCTTAGGCTATATTTCACAGAATACTTACTCACTTGTTATGAATGGCGTAGTGAAGTGCTTATTTATATCTCTTTATGATTGCAATGTGTTTTGTATCACAATTTATCTATGTGCTACTCTAGTGATGTGTTATTAAAGTAGTTTTATTCCTCCCGCACGGTGTAATTGTGACAAGTGTGTGCATCCGTGTTAGTACTTGGCGTATGCTATGATCACGATCTCTTGTAGATTGTGAAGTTAACTATTGCTATGATTGTATTGATATGATCTATTCCTCCTACGTGGCGTGAAGGTGACGAGTGTGCATGCTATGTTAGTACTTGGTTTAGTCGTGTTGATCTTTCTTGCACTCTAAGGTTATTTAAATATGAACATTGAATTGTGGAGCTTGTTAACTCCGGCATTGAGGGTTCGTGTAATCCTACGCAATGTGTTCATCATCCAACAAGAGTGTAGAGTATGCATTTATCTATTCGTTATGTGATCAATGTTGAGAGTGTCCACTAGTGAAAGTCTAATCCCTAGGCCTTGTTCCTAAATACTGCTATCGTTGCTTGTTTACTATTTTACTTGCGTTACTACTGCTTGCGTTACTACTTGCTTGTTCATTGTCCTGGGCAAAGCACTTTTACGGTGCTTCGTTGCTACTACTTATTCATACCACCCGTATTTCACTATCTCTTCGCCGAACTAGTACACCTATTAGGTGTGTTGGGGACACAAGAGACTTCTTGCTTTGTGGTTGCGGGGTTGCATGAGAGGGATATCTTTGACCTCTTCCTCCCTGAGATCGATAAACCTTGGGTGATCCACTTAAGGGAAACTTGCTGCTGTTCTACAAACCTCTGCTCTTGGAGACCCAACACTGTCTACAAGAATAGAAGCTCCAGTAGACATCACCGGGGATCTGAAGAAAAGTTACATCACATAGATTTCTAACTCCCACGTCAAGTGCACGCCAGCAAGTAAATTTCTGGCGCCGTTGCCGGGGAGATCAAGACACGCTGCAAGGGGAGTCTCCACAATCCAATCTCTTTACTTTGTTTTTGTCTTGCTTTATTTTATTTACTACTTTGTTTGCTGCATTATATCAAAACACAAAAAAATTAGTTGCTAGCTTTACTTTATTTACTGTCTTGTTCTCCATATTAAAAACACAAAAAAAATTAGTTACTTGCATTTACTTTATCTAGTTTGCTTTATTTACTACTGCTAAAATGGGTACTCCTGAAAATACTAAGTTGTGTGACTTCACAACCACAAATAATAATGATTTCTTATGCACACCTATTGCTCCACCTGCTACTACAGCAGAATTCTTTGAAATTAAACTCGCTTTACTTGAATCTTGTTATGAGAGAGCAATTTTCCGGTGTTAGTTCGATGATGCTGCTGCCCATCTTAATAATTTTGTTGAACTATGTGAAATGCAAAAGTATAAGGATGTAGATGGTGACATTATAAAATTAAAATTGTTTCCTTTCTCATTAAGAGGAAGAGCTAAAGATTGGTTCCTATCTCTCGCCTAGAAATAGTATTGATTCTTGGACTAAATGCAAGGATGCTTTTATTGGTAGATACTATCCCCCTGCTAAAATTATATCTTTGAGGAGTAGCATAATGAATTTTAAACAATTGGATAATGAGCATGTTGCACAAGCTTGGGAAAGAATGAAATCTTTGGTTAAAAATTGCCCAACCCATGGACTGACTACTTGGATGATCATCCAAACCTTTTATCTTGGATTGAACTTTTCTTCGCGGAACCTATTGGATTCAGTCTGTTGGAGGTACCTTTATTTCCATCACTCTTGGTGAAGCAACAAAGCTTCTTGATAATATGATGATTAATTACTCCGAATGGCACACGGAAAGAGCTCCACAAGGTAAGAAGGTAAATTCACGTCGAAGAAACCTCTTCCTTGAGTGATAAGATTGATGCTATTATGTCTATGCTTGTGAATGATAGGAATAATGTTGATCCTAATAATGTTCCGTTAGCTTCATTGGTTGCCCAATAAGAACATGTTGATGTAAACTTCATTAAAAATAATAATTTCAACAACAATGCTTATCGGAACAATTCTAGCAATAACTATAGGCCATATCCTTATAATAATGGTAACAGTTATGGTAATTCTTATGGGAATTCTTACAACAATAATAGGAACACACCCCCTGGACTTGAAGCTATGCTTAAAGAATTTATTAGTACACAAACTGCTTTTAACAAATCTGTTGAAGAAAAGCTTGGGAAAATTGATATACTTGCTTCTAAAGTCGATAGTCTTGTTGCTGATGTTGATCTTTTGAAATCGAAAGTTATGCCTAATAAGGATATTGAAATAAAATTGTTACTACAGCAAATGCCATCCAAGTTAGAATTAATGAGAATATAAGATTGATGGCCGAATTGCATGCTAGGTGGGAAAGAGAAGAAAATGAAAAACTTGCTAAAGAGAATAATGTAGCTAAAGTTTGGACTATTACCACCACTAGTAATGTAAATGATTCACATGTTACTGCACCTCCTACTATCAATGGTAAAATAATTGGTGTTGGCAATGTTACTACTTCTAATGCAAAGCCTGCATGCCTGAAACTGCTAAAACTGCTAAAATTGCTGAAATTGATAAAACTGCTGAAATTTTTTCCAACATTGGGGATGATGATCCCATTGCTTTAGATCATAATGGTTTAGACTTTGATGATTGTCACATCTATGAAGTTATAAAGTTCTTGCAAAAACTTGCTAAGAGTCCCAACGCTAGTGCTATAAACTTGGCTTTCACAAAACATATTACAAATGCTCTCATAAAAGCTAGAGAAGAGAAACTAGAACGTGAAGCTTCAATTCCTAGGAAGCTAGAGGATGGTTGGGAGCCCATCATTAAGATGAAGGTCAATGACTTTGATTGTAATGCTTTATGTGATCTTGGTGCAAGTATTTCCGTTATGCCTAAGAAAATCTATAATATGCTTGACTTGCCACCATTGAAAAATTGTTATTTGGATGTTAATCTTGCTGATCATTCTACAAAGAAACCTTTGGGGAGAGTTGATAATGTTCGCATTACCATTAACAATAACCTTGTCCCCGTTGATTTTGTTGTCTTGGATATTGAATGCAATGCATCTTGTCCCATTATATTGGGAAGACCTTTTCTTGAACTCGTTGGAGCTATCATTGATATGAAGGAAGGTAATATTAAATATCAATTTCCTCTCAAGAAAGGTATGGAACACTTCCCTAGAAATAGAATGAAGTTACCTTTTGATTCTATTATTAGAACAATTTATGATGTTGATACTTCGTCTCTTGATAACACTTGATATACACTTTCTGCGCCTAGCTGAAAGACGTTAAAGAAAAGCGCTTATGGGAGACAACCCATGTTTTTACTATAGTACTTTTATTTTATATTCGAGTCTTGGAAGTTGTTACTACTGTAGAAACCTCTCCTTATCTTAGTTTTGTGCATTGTTGTGCCAAGTAAAGTCGTTGATAGTAAGGTTCATACTAGATTTGGATTACTCGCGTGAAACAGATTTCTTTTACGTCACGAATGCGGGCCTAATTCTCCGTAGGTAACTCAGAAAATTATGCCAATTTACTTGAGTGATCCTCAGATATGTACGCAACTTTCATTCAATTTGAGCATTTTCATCTGAGCAAGTCCGGTGCCTCAATAAAATTCGTCTTTACTGAACTGTTCGTTTTGACAGATTCTGCCTTTTATTTCGCATTGCCTGTTTTGATATGCTTGATGGATTTTTCTATTCCATTGACTTTCAGTAGCTTTGTGCAATGTCCAGAAGTGTTAAGAATGATTATGTCACCTCTGAAAATGTAAATTTTGATGGTGCACTAACCCTCTAAGAGTTGTTTTGAGTTTGGTGTGGAGGAAGTTTTCAAGGATCAAGAGAGGGAGATGATACGATATGATCAACGAGAGTGAAAGCTCTAAGCTTGGGGATGCCCCAGTGGTTCACCCCTGCATATTTTAAGAAGACTCAAGCGTCTAAGCTTGGGGATGCCCAAGGCATCCCCTTCTTCATCGACAACATTATCAGGTTCCTCCCCTGAAACTATATTTTTATTCCATCACATCTTATGTGCTTTGCTTGGAGCGTCGGTTTGTTTTTGTTTTTGTTTTTGTTTTTGTTTGAATAAAATGGATCCTAGCATTCTTTGTTTGGGAGAGAGACACGCTCCGCTGTTGCATATGGACAAATATGTCCTTAGGCTTTACTCATAGTATTCATGGCGAAGGTTGAATCTTCTTCGTTAAATTGTTATATGGTTGGAATCGGGAAATGCTACATGTAGTAATTCTAAAATGTCTTGAATAATTTGATACTTGGCAATTGCTTTGTGCTCATGTTTAAGCTCTTGCATCATATACTTTGCACCCATTAATGAAGAAATGCATAGAGCTTGCTAAAATTTGGTTTGCATAATTGGTCTCTCTAAAGTCTAGATAATTTCTAGTATTGAGTTTGAACAACAAGGAAGATGGTGTAGAGTCTTATAATGTTTACAATATGTCTTTTATGTGAGTTTTGCTGCACCGGTTCATCCTTGTGTTTGTTTCAAATAACCTTGCTAGCCTAAACCTTGTATCGAGAGGGAATACTTCTCATGCATCCAAAATCCTTGAGCCAACCACTATGCCACTTGTGTCCACCATACCTACCTACTACATGGTATTTCTCCGCCATTCCAAAGTAAATTGCTTGAGTGATACCTTTAAAATTTCCATTCTTTACCTTTGCAATATATAGCTCATGGGACAAATAGCCTAAAAACTATTGTGGTATTGAATATGTACTTATGCACTTTATATCTTATTAAGTTGCTTGTTGTGCGATAGCCATGTTTCTGGGGACGCCATCAACTACTCTTTGTTGAATATCATGTGAGTTGCTATGCATGTCCGTCTTGTCTGAAGTAAGGGAGATTTACCACTCATTTAATGGTTAGAACATGCATAATGTTAGAGAAGAACATTGGGCCGCTAACTAAAGCCATGATCCTTGGTGGAAGTTTCAGTTTTGGACATATATTCTCAATCTCATATGACAACATTAATTGTTGCTACATGCTTATGCATTAAAGAGGAGTCCATTATCTGTTGTATATGTTGTCCCGGTATGGATGTCTAAGTTGAGAATAATCAAAAGCGAGAAATCCAAATGCGAACTTTCTCCTTAGACCTTTGTACAGGCGGCGTAGAGGTACCCCTTTGTGACACTTGGTTAAAACATGTGTATTGCGATGATAATCCCGGTAATCCGAGCTAATTAGGACAACGTGCGGGCACTATTAGTATACTATGCATGAGGCTTGCAACTTGTAAGATATAATTTACATGATACATATGCTTTATTACTACCGTTGACAAAATTGTTTCTTGTTTTCAAAATCAAAGCTCTAGCACAAATATAGCAATCAATACTTCCCTCTGCGAAGGGCCTTTCTTTTACTTTTATGTTGAGTCGGTTCACCTATCTCTCTCCACCTCAAGAAGCAAACACTTGTGTGAAGCTGTGCATTGATTCCTACATACTTGCATATTGCACTTGTTATATTACTCTACATTGACAATATCCATGAGATATACATGTTATAAGTTGAAAGCAACCGCTAAAACTTAATCTTCCTTTGTGTTGCTTCAATACCTTTACTTTGATTTATTGCTTTATGAGTTAACTCTTATGCAAGACTTATTGATGCTTGTCTTGAAAGTACTATTCATGAAAAGTCTTTGCTTTATGATTCATTTGTTTACTCATGTCATTACCATTGTTTTGATCGCTGCATTCATTACATATGCTTACAATAGTATGATCAAGGTTATGATGGCATGTCACTCCGGAAATTATCTTTGTTATCGTTTACACTGTCGGGACGAGCGAGAACTAAGCTTGGGGATGCTGATACGTCTCCGACGTATCGATAATTTCTTATGTTCCATGCCACATTATTGATGATATCTACATATTTTATGCATACTTTATGTCATATTTATGCATTTTCCGGCACTAACCTATTATCGAGATGCCGAAGAGCCAGTTGTTGTTTTCTGCTGTTTTTGGTTTCAGAAATCCTAGTAAGGAAATATTCTCGGAATTGGACGAAATCAACTCCCAGGGGCCTATTTTGCCACGAAGCTTCCAGAAGACCGAAGAGAAGACGAAGTGGGGCCACGGGCGCCGCCACACTAGGGCGGCGCGGCCCGAGGGGCCGCGCGGCCCTAGCATGTGGGGCCCCGTGACCCCTCCGAGGCTGCCCTTCCGCCTACTTAAAGCCTCCGTCGCGAAACCCCCGGTACCGAGAGCCACGATACGGAAAACCTTCCGGAGACGCCGCCGCCACCAATCCCATCTCGGGGGATTCGGGAGATCGCCTCCGGCACCTTGCCGGAGAGGGGAATCATCTCCCGGAGGACTCTTCACCGCCATGGTCGCCTCCGGAGTGATGAGTGAGTAGTTCACCCCTGGACTATGGGTCCATAGCAGTAGCTAGATGGTCGTCTTCTCCTCATGTGCTTCATTGTCGGATCTTGTGAGTTGCCTAACATGATCAAGATCATCTATCTGTAATTCTATATGTTGTGTTTGTTGGGATCCGATGGATAGAGAATAATACTATGTTACGTTGATTATCAATCTATTACCTATGTGTTGTTTATGATCTTGCATGCTCTCCGTTATTAGTAGAGGCTCTGGCCAAGTTTTTACTCTTAACTCCAAGAGGGAGTATTTATGCTCGATAGTGGGTTCATGCCTCCATTAAATGCGGGACGGTGACAGAAAGTTCTAAGGTTGTGGATGTGCTGTTGCCACTAGGGATAAAACATTGATGCTATGTCCGAGGATGTAGTTATTGATTACATTACGCACCATACTTAATGCAATTGTCCGTTGTTTGCAACTTAATACTGGAAGGGGTTCGGATGATAACTCGAAGGTGGACTTTTTAGGCATAGATGCATGCTTGGATAGCGGTCTATGTACTTTGTCGTAATGCCCAATTAAATCTCACTATACTCATTATATCATGTATGTGCATGGTCATGCCCTCTCTATTTGTCAATTGCCCAACTGTAATTTGTTCACCCAACATGTTATTTATCTTATGGGAGAGACACCTCTAGTGAACTGTGGACCCCGGTCCATTCCTTTACATCGAATACAATCTACTGCAATACTTGTTCTACTATTTTCTGCAAACAATCATCATCCACATTATACATCTAATCCTTTGTTACAGCAAGCCGGTGAGATTGACAACCTCACTGTTACGTTGGGGCAAAGTACTTTGGTTGTGTTGTGCAGGTTCCACGTTGGCGCCGGAATTCCTGGTGTTGCGCCGCACTACATCCCGCCGCCATCAACCTTCGACGTGCTTCTTGACTCCTACTGGTTCGATAAACCTTGGTTTCTTACTGAGGGAAACTTGTTGCTGTACGCATCACACCTTCCACTTGGGGTTCCCAACGGGCGTGTGCTTTACGCGTCATCATTGCATTGCCCCATTATATCGCCTTGTGTGAGTATCATTGGTTGTCTACGGTCAGCGCTAGAGCTTGTTATTAGTGCAAATAGGTAGCCTACCTACAGCCCCACATATACCCTGCTTTGTCGTGTGATTTGTTCTTATACCCTTGATATTCCTTCGCTACATCTGTGCACTAGTTGTTACTACAAGTGGTAAGCAACGCTAATTTACTTTGGAACGGTAAGATCTCCTTTTCTTATCAGTTGTTGAGTGAGTTGTGAGAGTACCACCATATATTTTTGATTTAGTGCACTAATCTACTAACGATGTCTGCTAGTGATCATAAACTTGTTAACCAGGAAAACAAGAGTGCTGCAGACCTCATCACATGGAGGGAGTTTGAGGCTCTTCGTAATGAGATGCGACGTGAATTTCGCGCTCAGGACGATGTGCTTAATGGGAAGGTTGAAGAGATCAACCAAAAGTTGGATGCTACTAATGCTACCGTCACCACAATGTCTGATCAAGTGACGGATATACATTGCAATATTGCAGATATGCGCCTAGCTATTGAGAATTTGACTGCACAACAACAACAAGACGATGACGAAGATCCAAAGCTTCAAGATGACGCACACAATGCTCGTGGTGCGCCACGTGGTAATCGTCCTCGAGGTTGGGCTCCGCTTGACCGCCATGGTCGTGGACATGATGAGGAAGATGGTTTGGGTAAGCCTAAGTTTTCTATACCCAAGTTTGAAGGAGGAGTTGATGTTGAAGAATACCTCACTTGGGAGCTCAAGATTGAGAAGTTATGGAACTTACATCCGAACTACACTGAAGATAGGAAGATCAAGCTTGCTTCTTCCGAATTTGATGGCTATGCATTGCGTTGGTGGGATGCTTTTGTTCGTAACCGAGATGAGGATGGTGAACAACCTATACGCACATGGCATGCCATGAAGGAGGCAATGACTTCTCGCTTTGTGCCTACAAATTACTTGCGGAATATATACGATAAGCTGACTCTATTGAGACAAGGTGTAAAGACTGTGGATGAATACTACATGGAGATGGAGATGCTTATGCAGCGTGGCCGTGTCCGTGAGTCTCTTGAGATGACAATGCAGCGTTTCCTCAACGGCTTGAAGTATGATATCAAAGGCATTGTTCGTCACTATAGTTACACCAATATGAATCAATTGTTACATCATGCTAGAGAAGCTGAATCACAGTTGGCTGACGAAGCAAAGATTAAAGGTCGAGCTTCAGGAGCTGGACGTTTCACACCCCGCGCGCCCCCATCTACGGCGCCAGCGCCATCGACGCGCTCTGCCCCTTACTCTACTCCGCCTAGCAAGCCGGTCTCCAATGTGTCTAACACAAAGAAGTCCGAATCTGCTGCAAGTACGAGTGGCACTAATGTGTCTACTGCGCGTAACCGTGATATGGCTTGTCACACATGTGGTGGCAAAGGTCACTTTAAGAGAGATTGTCCTAACCGCAAAGTCATGATTATCAATGAGGACAATGAGTATGAGAGTGGAGATGATGTTGATCCTAATGCTCCAGAAGATGATGACTATGACACTGATGGTGAAGATGCATATCCGTCTGATGCTCGCACCATTGTTGTGTCGCAGCGTGCTCTTAATGTGTTGCCTAGTGCATCTACTCAGCGCTGCAATTTGTTCCAAACAAAGGCTTTAGTTGGTCCTGACAAGGCTTGCAAGGTCATTATTGATGGCAGGAGTTGCCGCAATTTAGCAACCAAAGAGTTGTGTACCAAGCTGAAGTTGAAGTATCTACCGCACCCACATCCATACTATATTCAGTGGTTGAGCGACAATGGTGAGATGAAGGTAAACCATATGGTGCGTGTTGAGTTTGCTATTGGACCGTATAAGGATTGCATTGATTTTGATGTGGTTCCTATGACGGTGTGTCACCTACTATTGGGTCGGCCTTGGCTATATGATCGTTCTGTGCAACACAACGGCCGTGCCAATACATATCACTTGGAGTTCAAGGGCAAGAAAATCAATTTACAGCATATGACACCACAGCAAATTGTCAATGAATCTCATCAGAAAGTTGAAGTAAACTTGGAGGATGCTTCTATAGATAGGCGAGAGAATTGTAATGTTGTGAGTGATATAACGAAAAGTGAGAGAGTGAATTCCTTAGTCTCATTAGCCACCAAAGAAGACATGAGAGAATTTAGTGAGGATCCTACAGCCATGCCTCTTGTGCTTTTGTACAGGAGTACGGTTTTGGTTTCTAACGACATGACCCCTCTTCCTCTTGGTGTTTCTAATGTTTTGCATGAATTTGACGACGTGTTTCCGGATGAGGTACCCGCAGGACTTCCACCATTGCGCGGTATTGAGCATCAAATCGACTTGATTCCCCAGAGCTTCGCTACCCAATGGGGCACCATATAGAACGAACCCCGAAGAAACGAAGGAGATATAGAAGCAAGTACAAGCGCTACTCGACAAAGGTTATATCCGCATAAGCCTTAGTCCTTGTGCTGTTCCTGTTATTTTAGTTCCTAAGAAAGATGGTACATGGCGTATGTGCGTAGATTGTAGAGCTATAAACAATATCACTATTCGATATCGTTGATGGCGTGTATTTCACACGTTCGTTGGGCAACCCCAAGAGGAAGGTATGATGCGCACAGCAGCAAGTTTTCCCTCAGAAAGAAACCAAGGTTTATCGAACCAGGAGGAGCCAAGAAGCACGTTGAAGGTTGATGGCGGCGGGATGTAGTGCGGCGCAACACCGGAGATTCCGGCGCCAACGTGGAACCTGCACAACACAACCAAAGTACTTTGCCCCAACGAAACAGTGAGGTTGTCAATCTCACCGGCTTGCTGTAACAAAGGATTAACCGTATTGTGTGGAAGATGATTGTTTGCGAGAGAAAATAGTAAAACAAGTATTGCGACAGATTTGTATTTCGAGTATTAAAGAATGGACCGGGGTCCACGAGTTCACTAGAGGTGTCTCTCCCATAAGATAAAAGCATGTTGGGTGAACAAATTACGGTCGGGCAATTGACAAATAGAGAGGGCATAACAATGCACATACATGACATGATAAGTATAGTGAGATTTAATTGGGCATTACGACAAAGTACATAGACCGCCATCCAACTGCATCTATGCCTAAAAAGTCCACCTTCAGGTTATCATCCGAACCCCCTCCAGTATTAAGTTGCTAGCAACAGACAATTGCATTAAGTATGGTGCGTAATGTAATCAACAACTACATCCTCGGACATAGCGCCAATGTTTTATCCCTAGTGGCAACAGCACAACACAACCTTAGGGGTTTCTGTCACTCCCCCAGGTGTCAATGCGGGCATGAACCCACTATCGAGCATAAGTACTCCCTCTTGGAGTTAAAAGTAAAAACTTGGCGAGCCTCTACTAGAAACGGAGAGCATGCAAGATCATAAACAACACATGTATAATAACTTGATAATTAACATGACATGGTATTCTCTATCCATCGGATCCCGACAAACACAACATATAGAATTACGGATAGATGATCTTGATCATGTTAGGCAGCTCACAAGATCCAACAATGAAGCACAATGAGGAGAAGACAACCATCTAGCTACTGCTATGGACCCATAGTCCAGGGGTGAACTACTCACTCATCACTCCGGAGAGCGACCATGGCGGTGTAGAGTCCTCCGGGAGATGAATCCCCTCTCCGGCGGGGTGCCGGAGGAGATCTCCGTAATCCCCGAGATGGGATCGGCGGCGACGGCATCTCAGTAAGGTTTTCCGTATCGTGGTTTTTCGCCTCAGGGGTTTCGCGACGGGGGCTTTAAGTAGGCGGAAGGGCAGGTCAAGGGGCGTCACGAGGGGCCCACACTATAGGTCGGCGCGGCCAGGGCTTGGGCCGCGCCGCCCTATAGCCTGGCCACCTCGTGGCCCCACTTCGTGTGTTCTTCGGTCTTCCGGAAGCTCCGTGGAAAAATAGGGCCCTGGGTCTTCGTTTCGTCCAATTCCGAGAATATTTCGTTACTAGGATTTACGAAACCAAAAACAGCGAGAAAACGAGAACCGGCACTTCGGCATCTTGTTAATAGGTTAGTTCCAGAAAATGCACGAATATGACATAAAGTGTGCATAAAACATGTAGGTATCATCAATAATATGGCATAGAACATAAGAAATTATCGATACGTCGGAGACGTATCAATCGTCACCCTATTCCCCGTTTAGAGGATATGCTAGATGAATTGGGTGGTGCTGCTGTGTTCTCTAAAATTGATTTGCGTAGTGGTCATCATCAAATTAGGATGAAAGAAGGGGATGAATGGAAAACAGCCTTTAAAACAAAATTTGGTTTATATGAGTGGTTAGTAATGCCTTTTGGTTTGACTAATGCACCTAGAACTTTCATGAGACTGATGAACCATGTTTTGCGTGAATTTATTGGCAAGTTTGTGGTTGTGTACTTTGATGACACAGTAATCTACAGCCGCAATGAATCTGATCATACTATACATATTTGACATGTTTTGCAAGTGTTGCGTGATAATAAACTCTATGGTAATCTTGAAAAGTGCACATTTTGCAAAGATAAGGTCATATTTCTGGGTTATGTTGTCTCTCAGCATGGAGTAGAAGTAGATGTGTCTAAAACTGAAGCTATTCAAAATTGGCCTACTCCCATGAATGTGAGTCAAGTTAGAAGTTTTCATGGTCTAGCTGGGTTTTATAGAAGATTTGTGCCCAACTTTAGTACTATTGCTACACCTTTGAATGACTTAACTAAAAAGGGTGTAATATTTGAATGGGGCGCAGCCCAAGATCATGCTTTTGATGAACTTAAGAGATTGTTAACTTCTGCATCGTTGCTTGCACTTCTTGATTTCAATAAGCAATTTGAGATTGAATGTGATGCTAGTGGTATTGGAATTGGTGGTGTGTTGATACAAGAGGGTCCCAATTGCATATTTTTCTGAGAACCTGTCTGGTGCTAAGTTAAACTATCCTATATATGATAAAGAATTGTATGCTTTAATTAGAGTTCTTGAGGTTTGGCAACATTACTTGTGGCCAAAAGAAATTATCATACATTCTGATCATGAAGCTTTAAAATACCGAAAGCTCGGTCTACTTTGCATAAGCGTCTTGCCAAGTGGGTTGAGTTCATTGAGTCTTTTCCATACATTATTAAGCATAAGAAGGGAAAAGATAATATTGTTCTCGATGCTCTATCTAGGAAGAATATGCTATTAACTCAACTTGATGTTAAAATTACTGGATTAGAAGTACTATGTGATTTGTATGCCACTGATCATGATTTTGCTGAACCATATCGGTTATGTGCTCTTGGTAAAGCATGGGAAAAGTATCACATACATGATGGGTTCTTGTTTAGAGCTAACAAACTATGTGTTCCAGAATCGTCTGTGCGTTTGCTCTTATTGCAGGAATCACATGCTGGAGGTTTGATGGGTCACTTTGGGCGTGAGAAGACGCTACTTATGCTAGCTGACCACTTTTATTGGCCAAAGATGAGGCGGGATGTGGACAGTTATGTGAAGAGATGCATTACTTGCAACAAGTCCAAGTCCAAGCTGAAGCCTCACGGTTTGTATACTCCTTTACCGGCACCTACTACACCATGGGAGGATATTAGTATGGATTTTGTGTTGGGTTTGCCGCGTACTAAAAGAGGCCATGATTCTATATTTGTGGTAGTGGAGAGATTTTCTAAAATGTCACACTTTATTGCCTGCCACAAGAGCGATGATGCGTCGCATATTGCTAACCTGTTTTTCAGGGAGGTTGTACGTCTACATGGAGTTCCAAAGACTATTGTTTCTGATCGTGACGTGAAGTTTATGAGCTACTTCTGGAAGACGCTGTGGAGAAAGCTAGGGACAAAGCTACTATTCAGTACTACTTGTCATCCACAAACTGATGGTCAAACTGAGGTGGTGAATAGAACATTGTCACAACTGTTGAGATCCATGATCAAGAAGAACCTGAAGGAGTGGGAAGAGTGTTTGCCGCATGTGGAGTTTGCTTACAACAGGGCGGTACATTCTACCACGGAGCTGTGTCCTTTTGAGGTGGTGTATGGTTTCAAACCCATTACCCCACTTGACTTGTTGCCTTTACTCATACATGAGAGAGTTAATATGGAGACATCCAAGAGGGCATATTTTGTGTGAAAGATCCATGTGAAGACTAAAGAGTTGATTGAAATGAAAGGCAAGAGCAATGCTGCAAGGATGAACAAGAAGCGTAAGGAAATGTTGTTCAACCCTGGTGATATGGTCTGGGTACATTTTCGCAAGGATAGGTTTCCGAAGCTGCGGAAATCGAAGTTGAAGCCTCGTGGTGCTAGTCCTTACAAAGTGCTTGCCAAGATCAATGATAATGCATACTCGATAGATCTTCCAGTTGATGAGTTTGGTGTCAGTAATTCTTTCAATGTTGCTGATTTGACACCATATGACGGAGAAGACCTTGGAGCGGGGTCGACGCCTTTTGAAGGGGGGAGATGATGAGGACATCCCTACCACACTACCACCTCCGTTATTACCTACTGAAGATGAGCCAGCTGTGAAGCTCAAGTCCAATGAAGTCAGGATTGGGCCTATTACAAGAGCTCGTGCGAAGTTACTTAAACAACAGGTGAACTTGTTCCTAAACGATAATTTGATTGATCAGAACTTTATACTACCTAAGTCCTATTACTTATGTATCATCAGGTATGAAGAGGAGACAAGCATCGCACGAGGAGGAGAGGAGCAGCTGGACGTGAAGATGGACGTGGAGCTGGACAAGGAGCTGGACATGAAGATATCTCATGGACACGCGAGAGAGGAGCGGGAGGCATGCGCGAGAGGAGAAGAAGAAGTCCAAGCCGGCCCAGCACCCGGTCAGACCGGCCGCCACGCCGGCGCACCCGGTCCCTGGCCCGGTCCGATCGGGCGGCACGCCGGATCCGGCCCGACGCCAACCGGGCAATCCGCTGACTGCAACCGGGCGGGGTACTGAGCCACACGCCCCGCCACCTGGTCGCCATCCGGTCTCTGGCCCGGTCCAGACCGGACCGGCCGGTCCCAGTCCCGGTCGACCGGCCCCCAGACCGGCCGTGTCCGAGTCTGTCTCGACCAGATCTATTCTGGGTCGGTTATTCTCGTAGTTTTTCGACCAGAGGTCGTCCCGGACGCCTATATAAGTGCCCAGGACGCCCCCCTAGCTGCTTTAGACCACGTTTAAGATAAACCCTAGTTCTTAGTTGTTTGCTCTGCAAAACTATTGAATTCCCTACACCATATTGCTTGATATTGTGTAGATCCTGTTAAAGTCTTGTGTGATCTGCTATTATATTGGGAATTAGACGGTTGCAACTTACCGCTTCGTGGTCGGCGGCTACGAGCGCAAGTGTGTGGAGTTGTGAATATCTTGCAGGGTTGAGAGCTGTTGCATTGGCGACAGGGACCAATCGAGAGATCTCGTTGCGTCATACAAGTTATCTTCCACTACATCGTCGTGTTCCTCCGCTGCTATCACCCCGTGATCATCATCACCACCGTTGCTTACTGAGAAGATCGGGCCACCCCTTATCACCAAGTGGGAAGGTGGATTCCATAGTGGACTACACCATGGTGGCCGGCCAACAAGAGAAGGAAAGGGAGAAATCCCTTTCCCTCTAGTTTTTCAATTTTTGGTAAGTTTGGGAGTTGGACTCCAAAGTGGTTTTGGGGGGAACCCTAGGTTTTCCACCTATATATAGAGGAGGAGAGGGAGGGGGTTGAACACATCAAGCCAGCCGCACCACCAAGGGGCTCCCAGGTCGGCGCCCCAAGTGCCCCCTCTCCCAAACCCTAACTACTCCCTCCTCCCTCTTTCTCCCGCAGCGCTTACGGTGAAGCCCTGCCGGGGATCTCCACCACCACCGTCACCACGCCGTCGTGCTGACAGGATTCCGAGGAGGATCTACTACATCCGCTGCCCGCTGGAACGGGGAGAAGGATGTCGTCATCAACACCGTACGTGTGACCGAGTGCGGAGGTGCTGCCTGATTGTGGCACCGTCAAGATCTTCTACGCGCTTTTGAAAGCGGCAAGTGATCGACAACATCCACCATGAGATTTATCTTGTTAACGCTTAGCGATCTTCAAAGGTATGATGATCTCACCTTGTTGCTACCATCTACTAGATTAGATCTTGGTTTGTTATTCGTTCTTGCGGTAGGATTTTTTTTGTTTTCTATACTACGAATCCCTACAGTGAGGGCATGACAATGCATGCTATGATAAGATAAATTTTAATGTAGTATTTAATTGGGCATTACAACATAATACATAGACCGCAATCCAACTGCATTTATGACTAATAATCCATCTTCAGGTTATCATCGAACCCCTTCCAATATTAAGTTGCAAGCAACAAATTATCGCATTAAGCAATGTGTGTAAAGTAAATAATAGAATTATCCTTAGACAAAATATTGTTGTTTTCTCTCTAGTAGCAACAACACATCTACAATCTTAGAAGTTATTGTCACTCTTCCAGAAAACTAGAGGCATGAACCCACTATCGAGCATAAATACTCACTCTTGGAGATACATGCAATTACCTGATCAAGGTAACTACAAGTATCAGAGAGCATGCAAGATCTTAAATAACAGTAGTATGATAATATGATGAACAATCTGATCACAATTCCACATTTTATCGGATCCCAACAAACACAACACCGATTAATCATATCGATCTCAATCATGTAAGGCGGCTCATGAGACCATTGTATTGAAGTACATGTGAGAGAGAGTACCAACTAGCTACAACCGAGAACCCGTAGTCCAAGGGGGAACTACTCACAAACCATCATGGAGTCGAAGTGGAGGCAGTGGATTCGATGGAGATGGCTCCGGGGTCAATCCCCGTCCCGGCAGGGTGCCGGAATAGGAACTTCTGACCCCCGAAACTTGTTTGTATGATAGCAGCGGCGACATAACTTTTCGTGGACGGAGGCTGGTTGTTTTATTGTTTTTTGCGTCGGAGGGAATTTATAGGCGGAAGGGTGAGGTCGGTGGCCGCCTGGGTGGCCCACACCATCCATGGCGTGGGCCCACCCTTGGCCGCGCCATGGGGTGGTGTGGCCACCCTGTGGCGCCTCTTCGTCTCTCCTCCAGACTTCATCTTTGTTACGGTAAAATATTAACTTCCGCTTTTGTTTCATCCAATTCCGAGAATATTTCATGTACAACTTTTCTGAAATATAAAAACAGAAAAACAGGAACTGGCACTGTGGCATCTTGTCAATAGGTTAGTTCCGGAAAATGCATAAAAGTGCCACGAAGTGTAGACAAAATATATGGAAATTGGTGTAAAATAAGCGTGGAGCATCAAAAATTATAGATACGTTTGTAACGTATCATGGACTTATTAAGACATAAAGTCCAACCAATGCTGTAAGTTTGAAGGTCACCATAGTTATACCCCCTGTTGATTAATCATAAATTAATATGACATGCATATCTAAGAAGTGTGACATATATGGTTTCTGTCATATCTAGCTGTCGCTCCTCTTATCATCATGCAACGGTGAAAAACCACAAGTGTTCCCCAACATATGTGTGCACTCATATATTAGTACAGGAGATTATCATAGAAGATAACAAATACTTATATGCAACCATCACGAAATTATCTCACAATTGTCAAGAACAAATCACTACTCAAACAAGGACATACAAACATAATAGATCATGGAAAAATGATAGATTTCAATACACATCATTCTATACCTATATAAAAGTTGATCAGATTCATGCTTTCTACTTGATTTGGGTACTGTTCATCGCTATTTTCTCTTCCGTTACTCTAATCAACTCCTGACACGTCACTAGAATGGAATGATTAATTTACGTCAATTTTCTTTTTAACTGAGCAGGGCAACCGGCAACCGGTTGCGAGCCCGCGATTAAAGCAGTGAGCTCTGCCCAGTCTTCATCTATGAGTTTCCGCGTGTGCTACTCTTCCACGTTTTACCTCTGACGTTTGGACTTTTCTCTTTCTATCCAACGACCAACTACAGTGCTGCATTTTCTCGGTGATGAAACAAACGACACTGTAGGCGACCACCTCGGGGCGGAGCAGGAGCGGGCAGGGGACGGCGATATTGGGGTTGGGGCACTCGAGTGCTGTCGGCGGGGACCGCGGGGCAGCTGCGGGTCGGCGACCTTAGGGGCGGGGCAAGCGCGTGCCGGCGGCGGCGACAACGGGGCTGCCGCGGGCTGGTGGCGGGGACCGTGTGATGGGGAAGCCGCCTGCCGGCGGCGGCGACCGCGAGGCTGCCGCGGGAGAGCACGCGGGGGCTGGCGGCGGCCACCCGGGGCGGAGCAGGCAGGGGTCGCCTCTCCTTCCCTGGCTGCCTAGCGCGGCAGCACGTTTTCCCAATCCTTTTTTCTTTTTATTTTTTTCCATCGTTTTTCTCTTTTGGTGCAACCTATTTCATGTTTGGATCGGATTTCTGTTCTACATCACATCGCCGCGGCGACCTGCATCCGTTACCTTCCCAATTTCTTCTTTTTTTGCTTCCCTCTATTTTCTCTGGTTGATTTGATGTCTTCGCTGCTGCTGCTCCGCGTGGTCACCGTTGTAACCTGCCGCGGCGTCCCAATCGACGCTGTACTGTCTGCAGCTGGCCGCCGCTGCGCATGGCCCGCTGGTGCAGCCTCAGCGACGGCCGCTGCTCGCGCTCGGCTCGCCTGCGCAGCCTCTGCGACCGTCGCCGCCGCTTCTTGCGCTCGGCTTGCTGACCACACGCACGGCTCGCCGGCGCAGCCTCTGCGACATCCGCCGCCGCTGCGTGCGCTCGGCCCGCTGGCCACGCGCACGGCTTACGGGGGAAGCCTCTGCGACCGCCTACGCTGCTGCTTGCGCTCGGCTCGCTGACCACGCGCAGGTGGCTCCGGCGCAGCATATGCGACAACAGCCGGCCCTCCCGTTCGGCTCACCGACCCTGGCTCTGCGGCCGCAGCAATCTCGCCACTCTCGCGCAGCTCACTGACCCTTCCTCTGTCGCCTCCATCAGCCTGAGAGGCTGCAGCACAAGGGCGAGGCGCGTGGCGGCGGTGAAGGCGGACTGTCCGGTGAGGAGAAGAGGCAGCGACGGAGGTGCGGTGACCCTTTTCTCCATTCCTTGCAGTTCTAGATTAGCAGGAGTGAGTTTTCCTTTGCAGATGTATGTTCAACAGGAGCTGGTTTACACGTAGCTGTGGTGCTAGGCCGCCGGGACAGTCGGAAGAGGTCGTTCGGGGGCCTCCGCTTCTCGCCGGTCTGGAGGTCGACACCCCCAGGTTATTGTTGCTGCCCCGTTTGGCTTTGCTCCTCCTCCACAACCGTGGCCAACTCTGCCGCCTTTGCCCTTCCTACTGATCTACAGGTCGATTGCATCCCTGTAAGATCGTTGTTGTTTCTGCTTTTGCCCTTCTCATTAAATATTTAAATATTCAGGTTCGCTTCCATATAGTTGAACACCGACAAAATTTCATGACTGCAAAAGAAGGTGTCCTCCCAGCTGTTCAAGCCATAGGTTCAAGCAGTTTATTCAGCAAATTTTGCTAGAAATCTACAGCTTCCTGTTTGCAATGTACGGCATAAAAATCTACAACAACAGCGCACATTTACTCACTCTTGGCACTCAGATCTTCTTTTAATATCTTCTCTTAATAGTGCTACTGCTACCATATACACTGTGGGTTTGAGTTTACAAATTATCTACAAAAGCACATGTGCGGATCAACAAGAAGAAAGGAGACGGCTGGAAAGCTCTTTGGAATATGCACATGTACCGTTAGGCCTAGACCAGTGTGAATATCGATGGGTACTGTACAATATAACTCTGCCTCCGCTGTATGACCTGATGTACATAAGGCTGGTGCCATTGGGGGCGTTAGTGGAGGCGGTATCGCCCGGCTTGGGGCTGGAGGCGGGCGGGAGAGGGGCGATAGGCTAGCGGCGGGCGGTGGCGCTGGCGCCTGGCGGTAGGGGGCGGTATCGCCCGCCTATAGCCCGCGTTGGAGGCGAGAGCGGGGCGAGAGGGAGGCGATAGCGGCGCTAGTGGGGGCGGTAGGGGGGCGGTAGGGAGGCGGTAGGGAGGAGAGAGAAGTGAGAGCTGCTACTATAGCCCGTGCATTGGCACCGTGGGGTGAGAGTGGGGTAAGAGTGGAGTGAGAGTGAGGGAAAAAGCTGACGTGGCGGGCGAGAGTGGTGTGGTGCATTGGCACCAGCCTAAGTGTCTTAACTTTCAGATTCTGTCCATGTTGTCTCTTGCATTGTGCATCTAGATTCATCTTTACTAAAAACACCACCACTAACAGTGCATAACCCATTAATCTTCTGCTCACCAACTACCTCTAATCTAGACTTAATAAGATTCTCTACAAACATATGCCTACGGGCCTACGGGGTGCGGCGTGCCGCCGCGCCAAGGCCTCCTAGTATTTTCCAATAGATTACGGTAGGGAGATGATGGAGAGGTGGTATGTATGTTGATGAAGATGTGCAGCCCGTGGAGGAGATGACGATGAAGATCCCCGTGGTGGCAGGCACGGGAAGCGGCGCCGGCGGCAGGAGGGCGGCAGCTGCCTTTGGGGGCAGCGACCCTTGCCCCTTGTTCTTCCTTGGACTTGGTGCTGGTGTGTAGGAGCCCCCCCCCCCCCCCCCGCCCCCCTTGGCATATAATGAATTGTCGCATGAAGAATTGCCGCACTATCCAAAGTATAACTGTTATGACCGGCCTGGTGGCCCAACCGGCCAGGCCTAAGTTAGGGGCTTAGCCCAAGTTAGCAGATTAGGGTTTCGCAATTCTCTTATAAATACAAGTTGTAATAGACCATATCGATCAAGCAATAAACGGATCTTATAGATCGTTATTGCCGACTCCTTGAGGAGTCGGTCTTCCTCGCCCTAGCCGCCGCTCCTTCCCTTGCGCCGCCTTCCTCCAACCTCGCGACGCGGCCAGCCGCCGGCGCCGCCTTCCTCTCCCTCGTCTAGCACACTTCCACCCCTACAATCTACGTAACCGGCCTGGTAGGATCTCAGATCCTATCAATTTGGTATCAGAGACCTCTACGATCATGTCTTCGAGCCAGCCCCACCGCCACCACCGCCGCCGCCTCCGAGACGCCGCCGGCCTCCTCCGCCGCCGCGCCCTCGCCGCCGCCCTCCACGGGCGTCGCGGCGCCCCCGGCAGAGGTCGCAGGCGCCGCCCCTCCTCTCGCGGCAAGAGCTCTCGACGGCCATCCGCGACCTCGCCACCGCCGTCCAAGGCATCCGCCCGTACCGATCGGCACTCGGGGGATGACCCCGCCGCCGCCGCCGCCGGCCCTCAACGCCTACTCGGCCGCGCCGGCGTTTCCGCCCGTCCGGGCGTGCCCGCCCCGCCCCGACCTCGCCGCCCCCACCGCCGTGGTCGTCGTGGCAGCCGGCCCCCGGCGCCGGGCCCGCCTCGCCGCCCCGGGCGTCCCCATCCGGCCGGGTGTCGTTCCCGCCGTCGCCCTCGCGGCTCCCGGCGTGGGTGACCGCGACGGAGCCCCCGCCCGTCTACTCGTCCGCATCGGCGCCTCCTCCCATCTACACGACCGCCGGGGACCCTCCGAGGCCCTCCTTTCTCGGAGCCGGCATACTCGCGCTTGGCGGAGCCTTCCGCCGGACGCGCGGAGTACCGTGGCGCCGCCGGCCCAACCCCCCACGCTACGCCAAGCTCGACTTCGCCACGTACGACGGCGTCGAGGACCCCCTCAACCGGCTCAACCAATGCGAGCGGTTCTTCCGAGGGCAGCGCACCCTCGCCTCGGACCGGACTTGGCTCGCCTCGTACCACCTCCGCGGCGCCGCCCGGACATGGTATTACTCCCTCGAGCAGGATGAGGGCGGCATGCCCCCATGGGACCGCTTCCGCGAGCTCGCCTTCTACGCTTCGGTCCCCCGATTCGCGGCGGCCGCTTGGCGGAACTCGGGCGTTTGGCCTTCACCACCACGGTGCAGGACTTCGCCGACCGCTTCCAGGCCCTCGCATGCCATGCGCCCGGGGTGACGGGGCAGCAGCGCGCCGAGCTCTTCATTGGCGGACTGCCGGACCACATTCGCGTCGACGTGGAGATGCGGGATCCCCGAGACCTGCAGTCGGCCATGTACTACGCTCGCGCCTTCGAGCAGCGCGCGCGGTCCATGCAGCGAGCCTTCCCGACCAGCCGACGTTCGGCCAGCCCGACCGCCCTCCCCCGACACCACCGGGCCGGGCGCTCACGGCCGTGCCTCATGCGGGGTACTCCGATCCGAGCCGCGACGCGGCCTTTCCGTCGGCCGACCACGGCCGAACAGCTCGAGCGCCGTCGTAAAGGGTTATGCTTCAACTGCGACGAGCTCTATGTACCGGGCCACGTTTGTCCACGCCTGTTCTACTTGGAGACCGTAGACGACATTGCGGCCGATGTCGTCGCAGCTCGGGCCGGGCCGACGCGGCCGTCTCCCGAGCCGACACCGTTCCGG
Organism: Lolium rigidum; assembly: GCF_022539505.1. NCBI lineage: Eukaryota > Viridiplantae > Streptophyta > Magnoliopsida > Poales > Poaceae > Lolium > Lolium rigidum. The sequence goes on from NC_061510.1 coordinate 108,356,108, forward strand.
ATGAGTTCCACCGAGCAGCTTCCGGCTATCCAGCTCGAGGACGAGCTGTTTGAGAAGGCGGGGAGAGATGTTATGACCGGCCCGGTGGCCCAACCGGCCAGGCCTAAGTTAGGGGCTTAGCCCAAGTTAGCAGCATTAGGGTTTCGCAATTCTCTTATAAATACAAGTTGTAATAGACCATATCGATCAAGCAATAAACGAGATCTTATAGATCGTTATTGCCGACTCCTTGAGGAGTCGGTCTTCCCTGCCCTAGCCGCCGCTCCTTCCCTTGCGCCGCCTTCCTCCAACCTCGCGACGCGGCCAGCCGCCGGCGCCGCCTTCCTCTCCCTCGTCTAGCACACTTCCACCCCTACAATCTACGTAACCGGCCTGGTAGGATCTCAGATCCTATCAATAACGACCTTTAATAAAA